>NC_090442.1:1022170893-1022473977 GCF_031143425.1 Pleurodeles waltl
GCTGGAAACGGGGACAATGGCTGCCGTCAGTGCTGAGGTCAGAGCATTGAACGATCGTTGATGGGCAGCCTGACCCGAATGAATGCCCTCCAGGTATGCATTGCTCCGATGCACCTCCCTCTCTACCCCCTGGATGGCATTCAAAAGGGAAGACTGCCCAACAATGATGGTCTGTAGGAGGTCAATGACCTCCTCACTGAGGGCAGCAGGGGTAACAGGGGCAGGGCCTGAGGTGCCTGGGGCGAAGGAGATGCCCGCCTTCTTGGGCGAGCGGGCACGGAGCGAAGGCTGAGGGGCTGCTGGGAGGGCGGAGCTGGTGCGCTGGGTGGCGGCTGTACCTGTTGAGGCGGGGGGCCCGGATTTTGCCGCCACCGCAAGGGAGCTCCCATCCGAGGACGTGTCGGTGTCGCTGGTGTCACCACGGGTCCCCGTTGTGAAGCTCCCCTCGCCCTCCGTATCCACTGGTGACCTCGGTGTCTGTAGCATGGCCCACCGGGGCCTTGTGAGTTGCAGCTCCCTCGTGCTCCGATGCCAATTCTCCTCCGCCTGATGATGCTAATGCACACATGCACAAGAAGATAAAGAAAAAGGGTGGGGGGAGACATAAAGACAGGTTGAGTGCATGCTTAGTCAACACCGTTGGCGGAGAGGACAGATACAGTAGCCTCATGCACTACGCCGCGCAATCGGGGTACACTACTCAGTACTTGTGACTAGGCCAACAGGTCAATGGACAACAAATGCGCACATGGGTAATGCTGGACCATCGATTGCTGTACTTGGCACCCTACAGAGGTTGGGGGCGGGGGCACAGGGCCATGCCTAAAGGAGGGGACTACACTACAGAAAGCGCCCTGGCCTAATGTCACCCACAGCCCTCCTCCCCCACCCAGACGCCTCCACTGCGTGTAAAGATAGCTGAATGTACTGGTACTCACCCCCTTGTGTCTGCTGTGATGTCCTCACGCGCCCATCCAAATCGGGGTAGGCCACCGCTAGGATCCGGGACATCAAGGGGGTCAATTGTCTGCTGGCACCCCTCCTACGTTGGGAGGCCATCCCCAGCAGAGACTCGGCGGTCTTCCTGGTCCCGCGGCGGATGTCCTCCCACCTCTTTTGGCAGTGGCTGCCCCGTCTGTCGTGGACCCCCTGGGCCCGGACGTCCTTGGCGATGGCACACCAAATGGCAACTTTCTGATGGGCGCTGACCTATTTGACATATACTGGGTGGAAAAGTAAATATCATTAATTCTCTGCATGTTAGATGTGATTGCCCCCCCCCCCCCCAACCTTGACATGTGGCACATGCTCTCATCTGTCGTGCCTTGCACTCCTCATTCTCTCCCCACCCCACCCCACCATCTTACATCCACCATACAAAACCCAGGCATAGCCCATTCAACGTGCACACAGTGTACTTACCTGTTGGTCTGGAGGACCGTAGAGTAGCGCATACTGGGGCAGGACCCCATCCACAAGTTTCTCCAACTCTTCTGAAGTGAAGGCAAGGGCCCTTTCCCCAGTCGCAGCAGCCATTGTCTCTTCCAGACCGAGTTCACAGCAGCACTTGCAGTATAGGTCCTCTCCTGTGGATGATCAGGTCTCGAGTGATTAATCAGATAGAAAATGGCGGTCACACCCGCCGCGGTGCGTACCGCCGCGGTGCGTACCGCGACCGCCGGCGCACCTCGTCATTGGCTCCTGAAACCCATAGGATTCAATGTTAACCAATGCGGCTTTGCGCCGCGGTATTCGACCGCCACGGTGTGCCACGCCAGCGCATTGACCTCACATCCCACTGTCACACTTCTCAGGTCAGGCAGCTGCCATTTCAAGGGCCCACATGGCTTGATTTCTACTGCGTCACACAGGCCTAGGCCTTGCATTGCCACTCATACAAGCCATTCAATGCATAGCGATTCGTGTACTGTGCAAGCTGTGGTTACGTACCTGTGGGTTGCTTGACTCTGTACTCCATGTTGTCCTTCCTAGGCACCGTCCGCTGGGACTTGCGAGGAGAAGGAGGAATCCTCCCGTGTACCGACCGCTGGTGGACCTGTCGACAATGGAGGAACGTCATATAATACTGCGATACCGACTTGACAGAGCCACTATACATGAACTGTGTGCCCAGCTGGAGCCAGCTCTGATGTCCCCCATCCGCCAACCCACAGGGATTCCCCCTCTGGTGCAGGTTCTGTCAGTGCTCCATTTTTTGGCAAGTGGGTCTTTTCAGATAACAGTGGCCATGTCATCAGGGATGTCTCAGCCAATGTTTTCCAAGATTTTGTCCAGAGTGTTGTCTGCCCTGACGAAATACATGCGGAGCTACATTGTTTTCCCTGAGGAGGGTGATTTGGCCACTGTGAAGGGTGATTTCTATGCCCTTGGACATATCCCCAACATCATTGGTGCCATTGATGGGACCCATGTGGCCTTAGTACCCCCAAAAGACGATGAGCAGGTGTACAGAAACAGAAAAAATTACCATTCTATGAATGTGCAGGTGGTCTGTTTGGCTGACCAGTACATCTCCCATGTAAATGCCAAGTTCCCTGGGTCAGTGCATGACGCGTATGTTATGCGAAATAGCAGCATCCCCTATGTGATGGAACAGCTACAGAGACAACGTGTGTGGCTAATAGGTGACTCTGGTTACCCCAACCTGCCTTGGCTATTGACCCCAGTGAGAAATCCCCGGACCAGGGCAGAGGAACGGTACAATGAGGCCCATGGGCGATCTAGGAGGATCATAGAAAGGACCTGCGGCCTCCTGAAGGTCAGGTTTAGGTGCCTGCATATGACAGGTAGATCCCTAATGTACTCACCAAAGAATGTGTGCCAGATCATCGTGGCCTGCTGTATGCTTCACAATCTTGCATTGCGACGCCAGGTGCCTTTCCTGCAGGAGGATGGTCCAGATGGTGGTGTTGTAGCAGCTGCGGAGCCTGTGGAGAGTGAAGAGGAGGAAGACGACGGGGACGACACGGACAACAGGGACACAGTCATACAACAGTATTTTCAGTAGCAGACAGGTAAGAATCCCCCACGCCATTTTACATTTACTTCAGGCCTCCTGCATCTCTACTTTCTGTGTTTCCCCCCAGTTCCTTTAAACTGAATTGTGACTTTCCCTTCCCTTTTCAGAGCTGTATGACCCACTGCGTGACTTCTGCTTTGTTTGCCCATGGAGTAAAGCACATTGACATTGGTATGTTGTCATCACAATGTAACTGAACATTTTTGAACCGTTATGTGTAATACATTTGTTAAGAAAACAAGCAGACTCCTGAGTTTTTTAAGTGCAATTAGTGATTTATTTTAAGTGCTACATATAGGTCCATGATAGTAACGCGGTGAGGGGTGGGGGTGGAGTAATGTCCATGGCAGAGTCCAGTTCTCAGTCGCACAGGTGCATTGTCCATATGCCTGTGGAAGGATGGAGCAGGGGCAGTTCAAGATTGGACAGGGTGACAATGTGGGACAGTTTAATGACATCAGGGGGTATCTTATGCTGGCGGGGGTCTTGGCATCCTACTCTGTCTTCCTTTGTGATCTCAGGTTCCTCTTGCGGGGTGGTTGATCTTCAGCAGGAGGTGGGGTTCTGGTGGCCTGTCGTTGTGTGGGGGCCTCCTGTCCACTAGCGCCGGCGGAGGTGGTAGGCTGTTCCTGGTCCAGGCTGGTGACAGGGGCCCTTTGGGGTGCCACATGGTCCGCAATGTGGTGACTAATTGGTTGAGGGCCAGGACGATGTTCCGGAGTTCATCTCTGAACCCCATGTACCGTTCCTCCTGCTGTCCCTGGATCTCCTGGAACCTGGCCAGTACCGTCGCCATCGTCTCCTGGGAGTGGTGATATGCTCCCATGATGGTGGTGAGGGCCTCTTGGAGAGTGGGTTCCCTGGGCCTGTCCTCCCCCCCCTGTCGCACTGCAGCCCTCCCAGTTGCCCTGTTTCCCCGGGCCTCTGTCCCCTGGACGGTGTGCCCACTACCACTGCCCCCAGGTCCCTGTTGTTGTTGGGGTGTTGGGTCAGCCTGGGTGCCCTGTAGTGGCGGACACACCGCTGATTGATGCGTCCTGGAGACAGAGGCATGGGCCCGCTGGGTGGGAGCTGTGCTGATATTCCCAGAGGGGGTTAGGTCTGCTGTGGCCTGTGTCTGTGTGTGGGGAACCGACTGTCCAGAGGTCCCCAATGGTCCGGGCTGGTCATCAGGTTCTAGGTCGACAGAGCTGCTGTCCTCACTGGGGGGGCCTGTTCTGGGGGTGGGATGGACAAATCTGGACCCTCCTGGCCGGTGTGTTGGCGTTCGGGCCCTGCAGGGGTAAAAGAGTATGGTTATTGCTTCTGTGTGTTCCATGGCGTGCGATTTGTGGGTGCCCTTGTCCCCCAGTGCTGGCATTCCCTTGTGGGAGGAGTTGTGAGGGTGGTTTGTGGGGGGGGGATGGGTATGTGCAGTGGTCATGCATAGGTGATGGGTGTCCATGGTTTGTGTTGGCATTCAGGGTTTGGTTTTGGGTTGGGTGGGTTGTGCTGGTGAGACATTGGCAGGGAGGATGTGTGCTGGGGGGTTGGGGTGAGGGTGGGGGTGTGGGTTGGCATGCTGGTGGTTGGGGGAGGGAAGTAGTTGAGATTAGACTTACCAGAGTCCATTCCTCCGCCTACTCCAGCGAGGCCCGCAGGATGCAGAATGTTCAAGACCTCTTGCTCCCATGCTGTGAATTCGGGTGGAGTGGGTGGGGGTCCGCCGCCAGTCTTCTGCACAGCGATGTTCTGTCTTGAGACCATCGACTGTACCTTCCCCCGTTGTTCCAGCGCTTTCGGATGTCTTCCCGGTTTCTGGGATGCTGTCCCACAGCGTTGACCCTGTCGACGATCCTTTGCCATAGCTCCGCCTTCCTGGCTATTGTGGTGTGCTGCACCTGTGTACCGAAGAGCTGGGGCTCTACCCTTATTATTTCCTCCACCATGACCCTGAGTTCTTGGTCCGAAAACCTGGGGTGTCTTTGGGGTGCCATGGGGTGGTGTGGATGAGGTGTGGGGTGGTGTTTGTGGTGATGTGAGTGGTGGAGTGTGGTGATGTGTGCGTAGATGTGGTGTGGTTGATGATGTTGGGTTTCTGTGTGTGTTGTGGTTTGCGTTCCCTGTGCTCTCTATCTGTGTCTTGCGCCTTCTCTCAGAATTTCGATTTGTGGGGGTTTGTGGGTGATGTGGGTGTGTGTTTTATATTGTCTTGGGTGTGTGGGAGTGTTGTTTGTATGTGTATCAGGTGTGTGTATTTTGCATTGGCCAATGTGGCTGTGTTTTGTAAAGGTGTGTGTATTTTGAGCGCGGCGGTGTGTACCGCCAATGGAATACCGCGGTTGAAAGACCGCCGCGTGGATTCGTGGGTCGTAATGGCATGGGCGTGTTTGTGTTGGCGTGGCGGTGGAGGTATGGTCATCTCCAGTTTATCGCTGCCCGCTGATGAGGCGGCCTTCCGTGGATGTCGGGTTTTTGGCGGTTTGGCAGTTGGAGGTCAGAATGACCGTGGCGGTTTACTGCGGCCGCGGCGGTATGATGGCGTCTTCTGACCAGCGGTAAGGGCCTTTTACCGCCGAGGTCAGAATGACCCCTTTGTCTACAGTGAACATTTCCATGCCAAATGTGTAGTATATCTGAGCAACATTAGTACTACCTCCATGACTCTATTAGGACAATTTACACATGGTGAAGTGTGCATTGTTGATATGTTTCCAGGATAATGTACTGCTGTCAGCAACAGGGCAGGATTCTGGAGCACCATTTCTTATTGTTGTGTTATTGTGTATGTGACAAATAGATGTATGTATGAATATGTGTGGGATCTGTGGGAATGAACTTGGCATTGGCCTACTATTGTATGACAACAGGTAACTGAGGTATGCTCCATGAGGCAACGCATTGAAGGTAATGTGGTCTCCTACTTGTTCAATCGTTACTGTGATTGCACAACTTCACCCATGCAATTGGAGTTGTCTGAGATACTGATTTTCTAGTGGGCAACTGTTGACAGTTCATGTGGTATGCATGGATATGGTATAGTACATGTAGCTGCCACTTTGATGTAGTCTGTCATGGTAATGTTTGCCAATCATAGCTGTTGTTCAAGTGTGATCAGGAACATGTGGTGACCGTTTTCCTCTTTGTATTTGCAGCATCTTCACAGGCAAGCGAAACAGACAGGGTGCAGCCAAGTGGGGAAGCATCTGGCCACGGTACCTCCAGTCTCCAGTCATGACACTGTTGACAAAGAGGGACCCAGTGGCCCGAGGGGGGGGGGGGTGAGGGGAGTGCCACGGAGGAGACAGGATCAACCTTGTCATAATCGGATTCTACCTCCAGTGGCCACTCCCTAGTGGTGGCAGACCCATCAGGACCTGCTCCTGCACCATCCTTGTCCACCACCCCAGTTCTATCACCACCCTCCCTGTTGCTCCTCACCCAGTTGGACTTGCCCGCTCACCCAAGTGGGTAGGCATCTCCTTTGCCTCAGCCACCTCAGCCCCAACCTCTGCTACCCCTACTGCCCTGAGTGAGGAGGCTATTGGCCTCCTGAGGAGTATCTCTGTGGGGCAAACTGCCATTGTGAATTCCATCCAGGAGTTGGCAATCCAACTTCAACAGACAAATGCTTTCCTGGAAGGCATTTGTAGTGACATGTCTGGCCTACAGAGATCTTTTCAGGCCCTGGCCTCCTCATTGACAGCAGCCATCCTACCCCACAATCCCCACCACCACCACCTCATTCCTCCCAATCCAAATTCCCTATTTCCCTACCTGTCCCAAGCACACAGACACATCTGCACGCACCCACCTCAACACACACTAACAGCACACATAGACACAAACACCAGAGGACACACCAGCACCCAGGCCCTCAACATTCACCCACAGGCACCATATCAGCCACCATTTCAACAGATACCCCCACCACCCCCTCTGACCCACACACCACTTTCACTGTACCCACAGACACCACCACAACACCCAGTGACACATCCACCACACCCACTATACACCCAGACAACAGCTCACAACCCACTGACCCACACACTTCAGACACCATACCCCCAGACAACAGCACAACACCCACAGACACATCCACCACATCAGCCATACCTGTAGACACCACTCCAACACACACAGACACATTCACAACATCCACCATATCCACAGATATCACCCCAGCAGACACACACATCTACCACTCTCACACAAGCCAGCACCTCCACCTCCAAGCCCCCAAGACATGCAAACACCCACACTTACACATACAACAGACACCATCCAAACACAATCACACCTCACACATGCACACACCCAAGGCTTCCACACCTACAGACAAGCCCACCACTCCCTCAACCTCCAAATCCCCAACCCCTTCTGATGACCCTACCATTTTCCCAGAGAGTTTCCTTTTCGACCTTGCCCTTTTCCCTGTTACATCCAAACCCCCTCCCCAACCCAAGAAGTCCCCACCCACATCCCAACCCATCCCTTCCACACCCAAGTCCTCCCCTGTCACACCTGCTCCTCCTGCAGGCACCCATAATCCTCCCCCCAAGAAGAAGCCCACCCCTCTGAAGAAAAAGCCCCCCCTCCCAAACCCAGCAATCCCAAATCCAACACCACCCCACCCTAGGATGATCCCTGAGGTGCCTGCCTACCCACTTGATGCCCCTTCCTGTGGAGGTTCCCTGGTAGTGACTGGAGTCAAGGCTGGGCACAGTAATGTGCATGGACTCATGTGGACTGGCCAATGGCCTTTGCTCTTCCGCATTTGAATTGAATAAACCCAAGTTGTTGTTTTGTTGGGTACACATTTGTCCTGCCATTACTTTTCTACCTTTATGTTGTTCCTGAGTGACTTGTGTTGTATGCCTACAGTTGTGTGTGTTTCACCCTGATTGCTGATCCATGTGCTGTTTAAATGTCTGACTTTGTGGGAACTGTTGGTGTTATCCAAAGCAGCAGGGGTAGATGTTCACTGTATGGATTTGTGTTTGTTAATCCAATTGGGGTGTCACTGCATTGTGTTATGTTTGCTGTATTTAATCTTGTGTTGGCCAATGTTAGCATGTATGGTGTTAGAATTGCCCCCTTATATGGATTGTACATTTGTCTCAAGTGTGGGAGTTAGAGTTTTGTTTGTCCACACATGGAGCGTGTTCAATTGCGCTAGCTTTCTTTGCATTTGATTTACCATGTGTCCATTTTGGTGTGTATACCTTGCAGCTGCTTCATTCAGATGTTTGGCCCATGCAGTTGCTGTTGCGTGTTCTTTGCACTTACATATTTGGCAGATAGGCATGTCACTTGGCTCAAATATTGTTTCTCCCTGAGATACATGAAAGGCCAGTTCTTGTGCAAATGTTGGTTTAGGGGCATGTGCAAAGTGAAATGTGCCCCAGGGCAGCATCCTTCCATGAGTGCTCCTGATGCCCCCATCCCTATTGTGCTGGTATAGTTTGCATTGGGAGTTTTGGATATTTGTTTCCCAAACTATTGTGTATCCCATTGACCTTCTACTGTGTTGCAATGTGGATGATGTGTGGGCCCATTACAGGGATCTTTAATGGAAGGGGTATTTGTGTTCCATGCCACATCCATACCTATGTGCCTTCTATCTGACTACAGTCCAAGGTATGTGAGGAATGTGAGGGTGTCAGTTGAATTGGTAGATGTGATGTTTCTGTGGTGTTGCTGTTGTGTGACACAATGTTCTGTACACTTCACAGTCCCTGTACGTGAGCTGGGCAGACGTGTGTTTTTTGTGGCGTGTGGTAGTGCAGTGTCAGTGACCTGCCCAAGGGGGGGTTGACAGCTCTGAATGTGTTGTTCTTTGTGAGTGACTTTGACAGTGGACACAATGACAAGTGTACTTGGGGCCCGTAGCGTGACACCCATAACGGCATGGCGATCTGACACAGGTGAGTGTTTTGTCTTACTGTCGGTTGCATCCACGGGGGTGTGGATTTTCGGCTTCATCGATGAGCAGTGGCAGGACGTGTGTGATGGGCTCCATGGCGGCACAGGATGTGTAATGCTTCCTGCAGGTGAGTTGCTTCATTTATGCTGTCCGTTTCTGCCTGCTGGGACATGGTAGTTGGATCGCCATGGTCACGCTGGCGGTGTGCAACTTCATAATGTGTCCGGCAGAAACACTGGCTCCGTTGGCCTGTTTGGCCTGCCGGTGGGACCACGACGGTCTTTGCTCTATGGGACTGCCAGCATCGTAATACGGTGGTCCGACCGCCAAGCCAGTGGCAGTCGGACCGCAGCCATGGCAGTGCACGTGACGCCAAACTCATAATGAGGCCCTAAAAGTCCCCTAATGGACTATTTTGAAGATACTTGGGTTGGCATACTAAACCATTCTGGACACAGATACAAAACCAAGTATTAAGTATCATCATGGAATGTATATGACAGCACCATTACTCACGAAGCCAAAACAGACAACGGAGTGAAAGAGCGGCGCAACGCCTTTCAATGCACACTAGTACAGGGACGGTTCCTCTAGTAGGGCAATGGGGCGTTGCTATGCTATATTTGTGACCCCCTACCCCTGTATTAAATGTAAATATATATGTAGTGAATACAATTTTTTTTTTTTCTGGCCGTGGCATCAGTTTTTTTCAGCTGCGCCACAGCCCAGTCTCTTACATTTCCTGACTCTTTGGGGCTGCGGGGTTGGAGTTTCAAAGTAATTGACAGCAGTAGACAATTGACATGTCCAGTCTGGCTCACCTGGGTCCACACTCCAAGTCCTCACTCTGTGGGCATGTCGGGTTGGACAGCTGCCTTTCTGTGTCCAACCTGACATGCACACTAGAGCCCTCTCTCCACCAGGGCAATTAGGGAGCCGGGGCAATCACAGCCAGAGCCCTCCGGCCTCCTAATGAGTGCTGAGGACACCTGCCCAAGCCAATACTGGTGCTGCTCTCATGCTGTGTAGTATAATAACACAGCAAGAGAACAGCATCAGGATTGGCTCTGGTACAGTGGCCCTGCACATGAGGCAGCGCGGGGGAAGTATGACCAATCACTGTATAGCTTTATCATGAAGCCATGCATTGAATGGCCATTTCTGCTCTTGTGCTCTCTTCTTTCTTCATGCGCATTGCCACCAGTAATGGCATTGCACACGAGGGAGTACTGGAGACGAGACCTGTCCTCACATCACCTTGTGAAACCTCTCAAAGACTGGAAATGTCCCACTCCCAGGACCTACCAAATTTATAGACATACTCCGAGTCAGAGAAGTGGCGGACCACAGTGTAAAAAACAGATCTCTTTTGTTGATTGTTTATGGTTATGTTTCAGATTTAAGTGTATCTATGGTATGCAGCTGTCACAAGTGCTCAACTATGTGGCTGTTGGCTAAGGCTCTAAGGCCCTCATTATGACATTAGCGGTAAGTACCGCTTACCGCCATGCCGACTGCTGCCAACATACCGCTGCCGCAGCTGATTACCGCTACCCATATTATGACACACACATAGCAGTCTGTCACTATACAGCCACACACACAAATCCACCAGCCCAAAGGTCAGTGATAAACTGGCAGTAGCAAAACCCACACTGTTACGGCAACAGAACTACTCCCACAACATTATGGCCCTCATTATGACATTGGCAGTAAGTACCTCTTACCGCCATGCCGACTGCCGACAACATACCGCTGCCGCAGCGGATTACCGCTACCCATATTATGACACACACATAGCAATCTGTCACTATACAGCCACACACACCAGTCCGCCAGCCCAAACGTTAGTGATAAACTGGCGGTAGCAAAACCCACACCGTTATGCCAACAGAACTACGCCCACCACATTATGATCCACGAATCACAACGGTGGACATTGAATGGCGGTAAACCATTGGCGCTACACACCGCTGCGCTCAAAATACACACACACATACAAAACAACACTAGATTGGACAATTTAAACTACACACACATGACACCCATACACACACCACACCCGCACCACTATAAAACACACACACACATTACCCAAAACCCTTCTCATTTAAAAACAAGTGCCACAAGAGCGATAGCAAGGCCACATACAAGATCACTGCCAGACACCACCATCACCTATACACCATCCACGCACCTTACATCACACACCCCAACACATCACCCCACACCACTCACAATTCCCCCATGGCACCACAACGACACCCCAGGTTCTCAGAGGAGGAGCTGAGGGTCATGGTGGAGGAAATCATCCGGGTAGAGCCACAACTATTCGGATCACAGGTGCAGCAGACATCCATTGATAGGAAGATGGAGCTATGGCGGAGAATAGTGGACAGGCTCAAGGCGTGGGACAGCACCCAAGAACAAGGGATGACATCAGGAAAAGGTGGAACGACCTACGAGGGAAGGTGCATTCTATGACAGCAAGACACCAAATAGCTGTACAGAGGACTGGCGGTGGACCCCCACCTCCTCCCCCACAACTAACAACATGAGAGGAGCAAGTCTTGGCAATCATGCATCCTGAGGGCCTGGCAGGAGTAAGAGGAGGACTGGACTCTGGTAAGTCAGCTTTTTACTACTTTCAGCCCCCCTACCTGCATGCCATCACATACCCCCACCCTTACCCTCACTCCCATCACTCCACCACCTCCCACACACCCCACCATCACAACCCAGTCATCCCAATACCAAGCCCTGCATGCAACACCAATGCATGGACACCATTCACAGCCCTGCATGGACACCTATCACTAAAGCATGCACACTAGTGGGAAACAGCAAGCCCACCAAATTACTACTCACACAAGGCAAAGCTGCCAGGGCAATAACAACCATAGAGGGCAACACACCCATGTACAAGATGTCACACGCAGAAACAATAACACTGCATTTACATCCACACAGGTCTCCCAGCCAATGTCACCAGAGAGAAGGTGCCAGCAACATCCAGTCCTCCCCCAGAAGAGGCCCACAGTGATGACTGCAGCTCTGGACACCTGGATATAGATGACCAACCTGGCCCATCAGGGCTCTCCGGACAGTCGGTAACCCTGGCACAGTTCCATACCACCACAGAGCCTCCCCCCTCAGGAAACACCAGCACAGTACCCACCCAGCGGGCCCATATTTCTGTCCCCAGAACACGTAAGTTAGCAGTGTGTCCACCACTACAGGGACCCCAGGCCACCCCACAAACACAGGACGATCAGGGACCTGGGGTCAGTGGCAGTTGGCACATGGTTCAGGGGAGAGAGGCACAGGACAACAGGGAAGCTGGGAGGACTGCTGTGCGGCAGGGGGAGGACAGTCTAAGGGAACTGACTCTCCAGGAGGCACTCACCAAGATCCAGGAGACGATGGGCCAGATACTGGACAAGATGCTGGAGAACCATCGGCTGCAGGAGGGACAGTACCTGGGGATTAGGGAGGACTTGAAGGACATCAACACCACCCTGGTCACCATTGCAGGGGTGCTTGCAGACATGGCCAACACTATGAGGGAGTCAGTGGCACAACAGCAGGCCCCTACCACTAGTCACACCGATGAACAGCCCTCCACCTCTGCTGCCGCTAGAGGACAAGAGGCCCCGACACAGGTCCAACAGGCCACCAGCACCCCTCCCGCTGCAGGAGGAGAACCACCCCGCAAACGGTCCCTGCGATCCAGGCAGAAGCCAGAGACTATTGCCAAGACCCCTCCTGATTGTCACCCTTGTGTCCCACTCTGTCACCCTGACCACCTTGTACTGCCATTGCTCCCCTTCCTATGTCCCCTTGGACACTGCACCTGTGATACAAATAGACTGGACTCTATCCTGGACTTTCCTCCATCATCACCCCAGCCCATTGCACATCCCCCTCTACTTATTAGCACTGAAATAAACACCATTTGAAAAAATGCAAGTATGGAGTCTGTCAAATGATTTAACTATGTATTTGTTTAACAAGCTTTAAACACTGTAATACAACTGTACAGTAATGTATACATAGGAATTACCCGGATGCAGGCAACACACCAGGAGCGATAGAGGGGCACACATATCTGCAAATAATGATGCCAAAGGGTACAGTAAGTGACTATTTAAGTGGGAAAATCAGCCTGCCAGTGACAATGTCCAACACAAAACAAACTGTCAATGAAATGTGAAGTTACAGTGTCTTACCTGTGTGTCATTGGAAGTATTGTTGTATTATTGCACTTTTGTTGTCCTCATCCTCATCCTCTGCCTCATCTTCACTGTCCACATGGTCCACTGCTGCCACACGCCCATCTCCAGCCTCATCCTCCTGTAGAAAAGGCACCTGGCGACGTAAGGGAAGGTTGTGCAACATACAGCATGCCACGATGATCTGGCAGACCTTCTTGGGTGAGTAGTACAGGGATCCATCTGTTAGATGGAGGCAACAAAACCTGGCCTTCAGGAGGCCGAATGTCCCCTCTATGATTCTTCTTGTTTGCCCATGTGCCTCATTGTAACGTTCCTCTGCCCTTGTCCTGGGATTCCTCACAGGGGTCAGTAGCCATGAGAGGCTGGGTTAACCAGAGTCACCTGCAAATATCGATGGACAACTGTTAGCCTCATACTAACCCTTAGGGCCCACACCATACCCATGCACCAACATCCACTGGGTGGTAACCAGGTGCCTCTGGAGTTGAGCCATCACATATGGGATGCTGCTATTTCTGAGGATAAAGGCATCATACACAGACCCAGGATACTTTGCATTGACATGGGAGATGTACTGGTCCGCCAGGCACACTATCTGCACGTTCATGTAGTGAAAGCTCTTTCGATTTCTGAACACCTGTTCATTTCTCGGGGGGGGGGAACAAATGCAATATGTGTACCATCAGTAGCCCCAATAATGTTGGCGATATGTCCCATTGCATAGAAATCAGCTTTCACTGTGGCCAAATCCTCCACCTGGGGTAAAATGATGTAGCTGCACATGTGTTTAATCAGAGCAGACAACACTCTGGTCAACACTATTGAGAACATTGGCTGAGACATTCCTGCTGCCAAGCCCACTGTCACTTGGAAGGAGCCAGTTGCCAGGAAATGGAGCACAGATAGGACTAGCACAAGAGGAGGGATCCCGGTGGGCTGACAGATAGCAGATATCAGATCAGGCTCCAATTGGGCACACAGCTCTGTGATTGTGGCCCTGTCCAGTCTATAGGTGAGGATAATGTGCCTGTCCTCCATTGTTGCCAAGTCCACCAGGGGTCTGTACATGGGGGGATGTCTCCATCTCCTTAATCCGCAGCGGTTGCAATCTAGAGGGCAAAACAGTGATTAGCTGGTCAATATTCCATATTTCCAAACACTACACTGCATTGCATGTTGTGACTGTAGCAGTATATTGTTGGATAGGCCCAAATGGTGCCTATGTGTACTGTCACGCAGTTAGGTACCATGGCCTGTGCCCCCCCTGAAATGGCGTCGGCCTGACCAGTATGGCGGGACAGGTGGAAATGAGGTAATTCCGCTGACGTTGTGCGCCGTTGCAGGAGGCGGTCGAGAACCGCTGTGCAACTCCTCATTGGATACCATTGGGCCCTATGGGTTATAGTGGCCAATAGTGATGTACGCCGGCGGTGACGGTACGCACCCCCTCGGACGTGACCACCATTATCTATCTGTTCACTCACTTGCTACCTCACCTTCAACAGGTGAGGCCCTACACTGCAAGTGCTGCTGTGACCTGTGTCTGGAACCGACCATGGCTCGTGTCACTGGGGAAAGGGCCCCTACTTTCACCACTGCAGAGTTAGAGAGACTGGTGGATGGGGTCCTACCCCAGTACTGAAGGCTGTATCTGCCTCCAGACCAACAGGTGAGTACACTGTAAGCACAATGCATGGGGCATGAATGCATGGAGTGCTGTGTGTGAGGGCCTTGTGTGTGGGGGGGTTAGTGGAAGGGCCCTGGGCAACGTGCTGCATTAATGGTGGGCCATGTCTGTGCGTAAGGGGATGTGAGGGCTATGGTGGGCCATGAGTGTAACAGGCAGGACGGTCTGACTGATACCTTTTCCGGAGTGTATTTCTCTGCAGGTCAGCGCCCATCAAAAAAAGGGTATATGGCGTGCCATCGCCAAGGACGTGCGGACCCTGGGGGTCTACGGCAGGCAGAGCACCCACTGTCTGAAATGGTGGGAGGACCTGAGATGCTGGGCACGGAAGATGGCAGAGGCCCAGCTGGGGATGGCCTCCCAACGAGGAAGGGGTGCCCGTCGAACCCTGACCCCCCAACGGCCCACATACTGGCAGTGGCCTATCCGGAGCTGGATGGACACTTCGGGGCATCACAGCAGCCACAAGGGGGTGAGTACAGTGCCCCAATTTACTACTTGCGTGTGGTGGGGTGGCATCCGGGTGGGGGATGTGGGCCTGTGGGTGCCCCTAGGCCAGGCCGTACATTGCAGGGTAGGTCCCATTTTGGGCAGGGTCTGATGTAAACCTCCTCCAACCAAGCTAGTAGGCATCCACTACTGGGAAGGGGTCTGTGGGTCTCAGGTATGCTGCAATTGGCGTTAGGTATCCCTGTCTATTGGGCTGGTGACTAGCATTGTGACTGGTAGTGCATTGCCTAGTGCATAGGGCTGTTGTGTGTGTGTGTGTGTCGTGTACACCAACAGTGGTGTTGTTGCCACCACTGACCAAGTGTATCCTTTGTCTCTCCCCCCCTTTTTGTTTTGTCACCATGTCCTTATGTGCATTAGCATCATCTGGCGGAGGAGCAGAGGCACCGGCGACGGGGAGAGCTGCATCCCACAGGGCCCACGACGGTGAGGGCACGAGTGGGACAGAGGGCGAGGGGAGCACCGTGGCAGAGACAGGAGGGGACAGTTCTGACAGTGATACCTCCTCCGATGGAAAGCTCCCTGGTGGTGGCGGACACCTCTGTGCCCACCACAACTACAGGTACAGCCGTCACCCCCGTACCAGCACCGCGCTCCCAGCAGCCCCTCAGCGTGTTTCCCATGCCCGCTCACCCAGGAGGGTGGGCATCTCCTTCGCCCCAGGCACCTCAGGCCCTGCCCCAGTTAGCCCTGCTGCCCTGAGTGAGGATCCTGTGATCCATCTCTGTTGGGCAGTCAACCACTGTGAATGCCATCCAGGGGCTGGCAGCCCATTTGCAACAAACAAATGCATTCCTGGAGGGCATTCACTCTTGTATGGCAGCCCAACAGAGATCAATCCAGGCTCTGGCCTCCTCCCTGATGGCAGCCATTGTCCCTGTTTCTAGCCTTCCCCCCTTCAACTTCCTCTACCCAATCCCGTTTCCCTCAACCCCAACCTATCCCAAGCACACAGGCAGACCAGCATGCACCCAGGACAACACACAGGAGTGGTTCAGACAAACACAAGCACCGCACATCATCCCACAGGCACTCACACAAACACCGTCCAGATGCAGACATACCAACATCCGCTGCCTCCACTGTGTCCCCTCCTCCTCGTCATCTACCTCCCTCCCAGTAGCATCTACACTCACACCTGCATGCACTACATCCTCATCCACTACCTCCATCACCAGCACATCTATCAGTACACACTCCTCACTGGCAGTCACCACCCCCACATCCATGCACACGTCCCCTGTGTCCTCTCCCACTGTGTCTGTGCCCCCTCCTCCCAAAGTACACAAGCACTCAGACACCCAACAGCTATCCACCTCACAACAGCATCCAGCCCATGCACCTGCACCCAAAATCAGAAGACTCCTCCTACAACCACTTCCTCTTCCTCCACTCCCAAACCTTCACCCTCTTCCCGCCCCAATGTCCCTAAGAAGCTTTTCCTCTCCACCGTTGACCTCTTCCCTACCACTCCCCCCCCGTCCTTCACGTCGGGCCAGGGTGGTCAGAACCCAGTCCACGGCCAAAGTAGTCGAGAGCTACGGCAGGTGGGAGAGGATCCCCGGCACCAGGCAGCCACACTGAAAGGGTGCCTGCACCAGGTGCTTCAAGGAAGGGCAGGGAGGCACCACCAGCTGCGACAGGGAAGGTCAAGGAGGCACCACCAGCCATGTCTAGGAAGGGCAAGGAGGCACCACCAGCTGCTACCGGGAAGGGCAAGGAAGCAGCACCAGCAGCGTCTAGGAAGGGCAATGAGGTACTCCCAGCTGCTGTAGGGAAGGACAAGGGGCAATCTCCAGCTGCTGACAGGAAGGGCAAGGGCCCTGCACCGCAGGCAGGAAGGACAGGAGGCCTGGTGCTGGGACTCATTCGGAGCCCCCACCACCAACCATGGTGGTTCAGCTGTCCGAGGCTGCAAGGGAAGGGCTGGAGTCTCCCCCCACCACTGCCAGCACCACCACCAGCACCACTGCCAGCAGCATGCAGCCCCAGTGGGCAGCCGTCCGAGGCGCAGGCAGTGGGCTGGAGCCTCCCCCATCACAGCCAGCACTGCCATCAGCACCACTGCCAGCAGCAGCCCCGGTGGGCAGCCGTCCGAGGCTGCAGGGGATGGGATGGAGTCTCCCCCCACCACTGCCAACACTGCCACCAGCACTGCCACCAGCACCACCACCAGCACCACTGCCAGAAGCCCCAGTGGGCAGCCGTACGAGGCTGCAGGGGATGGGCTGGAGCCTCCCCCCACCACTGCCAGCACGGCCACCAGCACCACTGCCAGCAGCAGCAGCCCCAGTGGGCAGCCAGCTGAGGCTACAGGAAATGGGCTGGAGCATCCCCCCACCACTGCCAGCACTGACACGATCACCGCCACTATTACCACAGAGCAGCTGTCACCGCCGGCGGACAGTGTGTAGTCCTGCCTGCATGGGCTGTTGTGCGGCCTGGCCCCTGCAAATCCTGTGGGTCTGACACCCAAGTGAGAGACTGTGAGCTTGCACTCCCCAAGATCTGCATCACAGGGCACAATGCTCCCTCCAGAACCAGTGGAAGAAGCCATCCACTCACCCCATCCTTCCCAAGATGAAGCACCCTGGGCACAATGCCCCATCCAGAACCAGTGGAAGAAGCCATCCACTCATCCTATCCTTCCCAGGATGAAGCACACTGGGCACAATACCCCCTCCAGAACCAGTGGAAGAAGCCATCCGCTCACCCCATCCTTCCCAGGATGAAGCGCACTGGGCACAATGCCCCCTCCAGAACCAGTGGAAGAAGCCATCCACTCACCCCATCCTTCCCAGGATGAAGCACACTGGGCACTATGCCCCCTCCAGAACCAGTAGAAGTAGCCACGCACTAGAGAGACTGTGGCCTTGCACTCCCCAGGACCAAGCGGTGGGCAAACCATCCACTTCAGAGACTGTGGCCTTGCACTCCCCAGGACCAAGCAGTGGGCAAACCACCCACTTGAGGGACTGTAGCCGTGCACTCCCCAGGACATCGCACAGGGCATGTAGCCCCCTCCAGGGCCAGTGTTGTTGTACCATCTTCCAGCTGAGGTGCCCCCCATCCCCTGTCCCCCTGAGGTGCCTGTGTATTTTCGACCTGATGCCCAAGCAGTGTTCTCTCCGTGTTGTTGCAGGAGTGAGGTGGGGCCTTGGCCTATGTGTTGTGGCCCTGTGGCACACGGACATTGAGGACTGGGCAGTGTCCCAACATTTGTAAATATGTATATACGTTAGTATTTTGATGCACTTATTCATAGTATTTTATCGTATTACACTCACTTTGTTCAAATAATTTTGTCCTTGCAATATTCCTGAGGCTTACCGGGTGAATATGTAATGTTTGTGCATCTGGTTGTGTGTATGGTGATGGGGGTGGGGGTGTTGCGTGTTGCGTGTGTGTGTCACTCTCTTTTTACTCCCCCCTCAATGAATTGAATCATTATGAGTGACTGGCATCCCTGCAGCTAAGTTGAGCTTCTCTGACCGAAGCTATGTTTAAATCTAATTCTGCTTGGTCAGAAGCCTGTACATATGGGCTATTACTAATTATACTACTTGAAAAATGTTGTTTCCAACTATATTAAAAATACCACTTAGAGAGGATGTAGTGTTTCTGACTGTCATAGTTGCTTCAATTTATTTACTGCTTTCCACTACACAGTTTCTGTTTTAGATGGCTGGCATAGCTAGGTGTTCTGTCACTGTCCTATTACAGTTCTTAAAATAAATTGACAAAACAACTGTTGTAAACTATCTGATCCAGCATCATAGAACATAGATAGAATATCTCCCCCATAAGCGCCCAAATACCATCTCTTTCATAAGTCTTAAAATGTAAAAGTTTTTCAAAAGGGGAGAGACCTGTTAACTTTTCCAAATGTATTGCCGAACACTGTGTTTTTTTTGAACTGCTGCTTGCACATATGAAGAAATAAAACTACTTGTGTAATTCACAGTGGACTGTCGTTGCACGACAAAGGCAAGAGGTAGGTACTTTCTTCACCAACATAGTTCTACTGCAAGTCCTGTGAGACCTGTGCTTATGGCCTAACAAATGGCTTGTAGCTTCCTTGAATAATAGAACTGGTTTGCCAAAAGCAGGCTGTTCTGCCCCTTCCAAATGCAACCAATAAATTCAAGACATTTTTTCAGGACATAAGCAAAAACACGGGCTGCCTGGTAACAGATCAGATGGCCTTGATCTGTAGTATGCTCTGCTATCGAATTATCTTTGGGAAAAGGAAATTCTTAAGTGATCCAGTTGCCTTCGATCATACACTCTAGTGTGTTCTTGTGATCAGGTCAGGGAGTTAACAGATGTGCTGTGCAGTGCAGCAAGCTTGATCTACAGCACACAGTGACAGAATACATATTACATATTACGTATAACTTATAAGGTATATTCTTATATCGATATACCTTATAAGTTAAATAAAATGCAGACGAGGCATCTAACTTGCAAGCAATTATAGAACATCTTCCTGCCTCTTTCAGCCTTTTGTAATAATCATAACTTCTAGCAACATTTTGTACAAATTGTATCTCTTGTAATGGGACACTTTTTATTGTAAAGCGCTCTAAACCCTTTGAGTAATATTTGCTCTTTATACATCTTCTCAAATTTGCTTTAAAATGCCAATTTGCTCACTCTTTTCAACATTTTCCTGGAAGGAGAACCCCCAAACCTTACTTATGATGGTTGGGCTTGCTCACTTCATTCACTAGCTGCAAAACATTCATCCCCAACTTTTACACCCTACCACTTTCAAAGGTAACCAGCCGCCACTGCACTAGTCTGAAACCATCCTAGCCTCTATCAGTGTTCCTCGAAATATTTTAAAAAGAACAAAGTTACCAACAACTTAGAGTAGAACAATCTGTTACCCAACTAAAACCTAAAGTATCAAACAAACCA
This sequence comes from Pleurodeles waltl, assembly GCF_031143425.1. Classification (NCBI taxonomy): domain Eukaryota; kingdom Metazoa; phylum Chordata; class Amphibia; order Caudata; family Salamandridae; genus Pleurodeles; species Pleurodeles waltl. The sequence goes on from NC_090442.1 coordinate 1,022,191,197, forward strand.
AAGAACTATGTCAAATACTACAGTGCAAAGTACAAACCTTTGTTAACATTCAAGGCCCACCATACCTAGAACCATAGAAAGAATACCACTCTAAAAAATCCCAATATTTCAACGAAACCTAAAATAAAACCATAGCTAAAAAAAAGTACCATACTAATTTACTTATAAATATTATTTCAATATTTATTTAGTAAAACGTGTATTTTAATAAAACTAAATAGTTAAACTGAAAAGTAAAAATTAATTAAATAAATATTAATAAAGAAAGTAATATATATTAAAAGAAAAGATAACACCTTTTCCTTATAAATTTAACACATATGACCTAATAGTTGTGAATATATATATAACTATAGTACAAAGCATTCTAAAAACCATTGCAATAATAGAAACAACAATAAAGCAAGTAAACAAATCCCATGGATGATTAATACATTTAAAAAAACGTACTGTTGTGTTACTGATGTCCTTGATACAGAATCCTTCAAAAACCTGAAAAGGGAATTAGAAACATTGCTCCATGAAAGCCAAAAAAGTGAAGGATATTCAAAATAATGTTGGTTAAAATAAAACCAATCTTATTTTCTTTAAAAAATGCATGCCAAAATAGGGAAATTCTTTGAGTCTCACAAAAAACCTGTAAAAACGCCAGATACACATCTCTTTGCTATGGCTAGTGCCACACATTGTCGACCTTCTTCCCAGGGCAGAGTTAATAACAGGTTATTAAGCTCCCCAAAAATTATTTTAAGGAGCACTATAGGGAGTTCAGTGAAGAAATACAGCAGTCTAGGAAGCACTAGCATCTTAGCTATTGCCACCTGCCCTAGTGGAGACAGAGGTAGCAAGCACCACAAGGGGAGGGATCCACATTCTGATCGAACTGCTCAATCCACATTTCCCTCTTTGAGGGCCTGATCAGTGGGGTATATTTGGACACCTAGATATTTAAACTATCGTAGCACCATTTGAGTCGGTGTTCTGGAGAAACGTCTCCGTGGGGTTCTAGGGTCAGAGAGAGAGGAAACAAGCAAGATTTGGGTCTTTTTACTCAGAGCCTTGAGACAGCCCCGAAATCGACCAGTAATTGCATCAGGTCTGGTAGAGAGGCCCCAACATTGCACAGATAAACTAATGCGTCATCTGCATAGAGGTATATATGATAGATGTTGAGTTTTTGGGTCCTCTAGTCCTGCACCCACAGTCGCAGGCAACATGCAAGTAGCTCCATGGCGATCGCAAAGCGCAATGGCGACAGTGGGCATCCTGGCCTAGTGCCTCTGAGGACTGGGAAGCTGTCCAATATCAATTGACCCATTCGCACTCTAGCCATTGAGTTTGAATACAAGGTACTAACCCATAAACCACGCCTTAAACCCCATATGTTGCAGTGTTGTCAGTAAGAATTCCTAACTCAGGGTATCGATGGCTTTCTTGATGTCGAGAGAAACTGCAACCCTATCATATGCCTCCGGGTGCGTGTCATGTATAATCTGTAAAAAGCTGGTGTGTATTGAGGAAAGTACTATGACCTGGTATAAATTCAGATTGCTTGTAGAGGATCAGTGCACCAATCAATGAGAGCAGCCTGTTCGTGAGTAACCTTCCTAGCACCTTGCAGTCTAGGTTCAGGAGGGACAGATGGCAGAATGACTGTACATCTAAGGGATCATACCCCGGTTTAGGGAGGACCACTATGAGTGCCTCTCATTGCGAGTCCGGGAGCTGGCCAGGCGATCTGACTTTATTAAATACCTCCAAGAGGGGCTGGGTGAGCAGGACAGAAAATGTGGCATAGTAGTGAACAGGCAGCCCGGAGTCTTATTCCTAGTTATTTGAGCTATGGCCATCCTACCTCTTCCAGCCAAATGGGTTCCTCCAAATCAGCTTTCTGGAGTGGCGACAAGCCAGGTAATGGGAGTCCAGTCATGAAACCTTGTAACAGGTCAGGGGTGGGGCACCACAGCTCCATAAAGGGTGCAATAGTACAGTAGTTGAGGAATGCGTCATTGATATCAGCCTGCGGAGAGGCCAATGAGCCATCGTCTTGTATGATAGCTCCAACTGGGGCTTGCTGCTGGTCCTCGTTGTCCAACAATACCAGTAATCTGTCTTCCTGGTCACCCTCTGTGTACAGCATAGTCAGTCTGTGTTTGTAGTCATGTCAACCCTTCTCGTCTCCACCACCCTATATTGTGTACATATGTGGCTAAGAAGCTCGATCCCCATCTCTCGGGCAGCTACTGCTTTCTCCAATAGACACAGTTCCCTTTCTGTTATTAATAGTTTGCTGTGTAGTGCTCGTCGGATCCCACAAGTGGCAGTCATGCAAAGTCCCCATACCACCAACTTGTGTGTGTTCCATTCTGTAGCCCTGAGTGGGGTGGACTCCTTGTTTAGATCAAAGTATTGAGTGATGCATGTGGAGAGGCCTTTGAAAGGGGGATTCCGAAGGTGTTTCTGTTTGCAGGTGCCAGGTAGGAATTCGCACATGCGGTCTGTCCCATTGGAAGACCACTTACAGTGGGCTGTCGTCCAGGCCAGGCGTGCAGGCCAGGTTCTCAGACTGGGTGACTAGTGGACCCAGTTGGTCGGTGCAGAGAACCAGATCGAGTCTGCTGTGGTGATCGTGAACTGGGGAATAGAATGAATATTCATGGTCTGTCAGATGACCCAGTTGGCGCATATCATGCAGGCGTCTCTGAGTTAGCCAGTTCTGGTAGTGCTGCGCTATCCGAGCACCCACAGCACCCCCCAAGGGGGGAGTAGAGCGATCCTAGATTACCTCCCGAACATAACTGAAAATTCCCACCCCCAAAGGCCTGGCACAGAAGAGCACAGGTTTTTAGCATTTAAAAAAAATCTCCATGAGTGTCAGCTGCCCCCTCATCTAGGTTGCCTTCGAGTGCCACGTGTCTAACCCCTGCATCTGCACAATGATGTTCCACAACGAATGGGACCACAGATGCGATCAATGTAGTGTGTCTCTATAGTGTATGCACCAGATGTCGGGTCATGTGTGCAATACAATTTGTATCTCATGTTTGCAATAGTTCACAAGTAGGTAATGCATTATTCCCTCTCTCCTGTACGCACCCCACTGGATACTGTATATTTGCAATGGCTTCATATAGACAAACCTAAGACAACAAACATAACACAACAATTGTGTTCCCCCAGTTGACATTTGAGTCCACAGCCAATCGCCCCTTAACAGAAACCTTAATGTGATCAAGGTGTAAAACAGGTGAACATATCCACTTTGGAGTCTCTCTGTGGAGTATGGAAGATCTACTGTCCGCCTTTCCTCTAGATTGGGCCCAAAACTGAGGAATCAGCATCCAGCCTCCGAAGATTTACAGCTTACCTTCGGTAAGTTCAGGCATGTTGGCAATCCTGTTGCACCAGTTTGTTCATGCTGAAGCCTGCAATACCTGTGTTAAAAGTCATCTGCAGACCGTGGGGTGACTTTCGGGCCATGGTAGACGCTAGCTATCGATGAGACAGAGCCACCTGTGTCCGATCCCGACTCTAATGGGTGCTCAGAGCGTAGAAGAGCGAAAGCGTTTGTGCTGTGTTGTCACTACCTGTGCCTGTTCCTCCGCCACTTGGTTCCTGGATAGCTTTGTCCTGATGGGTCTTTGCTTGCATCCCTGAGGCCTAGGCACCAACCATTCCCCAGCAATGGACTCCTGAGGTGTGTCCTCTACAAGTCCTTTAGTATGCGGACAGGCCCACACATTCTCCGGTGAGGGGAAGATACAGATCTTCTCTCCATCGACCACTCTGAGTTTTGCCAGGAAAAGAAGCGCATACTTAAGGCCCAATTCACAGAGGCATTGTTTGACTTTAGAGTAGTAGCTACGAAGTCGCTGCACTTCCATCATAAAATCAGGGTACGCCATAATCACTGCAATTTTGTATTGCCAGGGGTCCTTAGCACAGAACTGCTGTAGCAACAAGTCCTGGTCCTAGTAGTTAAGAAGTCGGGGTATGATGGTACGTGGTGGAGCACGGGGTGGTCTACCCCGGATCCGATGTCCAATTTCTATGGAAAATAATTTCTGCACTTTATCTGCGAGTAATGTCGTCATGAGCCAGTTTTAGAAGAATAGCTGTATAGTGTGGCCCTCGGAGCATTCGATAATCCCAGTAAGCAGATGCTGTTGCACTTAGAGCAGCCCTCTGCATCCTCTACTCTGTGGTATAGGCTGGCCACTTCCTCCCCCATGTTCTTCAGCTGCACCTGTAGCTCCTGTGCTGTAGGTCTCATTGTGGTGAGGGCGGACTCTGTTTCATCGACCCCATCAGCCAGCTTGTGGAGGTCAGCCCTCAGTAAATTCACATCCATGGAGACTGTGTCAAACCAGGCCTCCAGAGAAATTTTAATGTCTAAGATGGCCTGCAACGGGTTCAAAGAGTTGCTTCCAGCCGGTGCAGAGTGTCCAGGGTCCGATCTGTGTGAGCAGAGGAAGTCAACAGATAGCCGGTATTGTTGAGACAATGATTTGGTGGCTTTAGGTTTCAACCTTTATTATGGCCATACAGAGCAGCACCAGAGGCAATGTGGAGAGGGTGGTACTAACAGACAGCCACCAGGTGCGCCTGGGACACTCGTTTGCAGGTCTGCTAGGTGACAGCAGTTGGTGGTCCGCCCGTGAACTAACCAGAACGTGTGTTGTAGATGTTATCAGGTGTGGTCAAAGCCAATAAGTTCCCTTTTCATATTAGGACACCTGAATCCCCGGGCATAGCGGTCAGTGCGCAAGACTCGGAACACGGCACTAAGAACCACAATCCAGGTGCCGGAGGGTGAGCCAAGGCATCAGGGGCGAAGTAATCTCTAACGCTGTGCACTTGGCGCATATTCCAAGGCTCCATTATTTGACAAAGTCACTGTGCATTGCGCATCCCCACTGTTTGGAAAAAAATAAGAACTCAGGTCTGTAGTCCAGCGGTGTCACTCTAGGGAACAATAATCATGGGATCTGTGCTAGTTAATGGTGCCAAGCCGTGGCTAATATAGGGACTGTACCCTAAGCATTGCAAGCTTTGGAGACGCCCGCAATGATAAATGTCCTTTGCATTGCCCCTGTTTGCAGTGTCTTGTGTTGTAGGCTATTAGGGACCCCCAAGTATGGAAACCAGCACTCACTCTGCCCCCTACATTAGTGAATTTCCGAGAGGCCTCAACACTGGTAATTGAAGCTTCACCCTGCCAATGAACCAGTTTAGTGGAACCACAGTCAGCAATACAGCAGACGTGCCCTCCACAATCAAAGATAAAGTGTGGATCAGGAAGCTGGGGCCACGGCAGGGCAGAAGCAGGGATCACGGGCCTTAGCTCGCAAAGGCAAGAGGTACAGAGGCAGCTGGTACTGACACCTTCAACTTGCCTCCAAGTCATAAGCAACACGCACCAGCGGATGTCGCTGCATCTCTCACCCCTCGTTGATTTGCCGGTTGGCAACTCACCACTCGTGCGGGCAGCGTGGACGCCACAGGGCCGCTCCAGCACAGCAGAAGTGCTCCGCTCACTTGTCTCAGTCCTCAGTCTCCTGGGGCCACCAGGATGATTTGCCGGAGCTCCTGTCTCTCACGGCGGCAGGGTCAAAGCAGACACAGCGGGTCCAGGATGTCAGGTGACCGGGGCACCTCTCCTCAGCGCCAATTCGGGCATGGATGCAAATCAGTCTTGACCCTGTTCCCCTTGGGAACAGTCCAGCCCGAACTGCTAGGCCAGGTCCTCCCTGGACAGGAAACAAGCATCCTGGGACCAATTTCTGCGTATCACCCTTCATCAGCCAGGCTAGCTTGACTCCAGTGACTCAGCGAGCAAGGGACCCACGTCTCGGCATACCCCTGCCACTTAGGGCGCACAAAGCAACATCAGACGTGGGTCCCGTGCTCACTGTGCCACTGGATTCAAGCTAACCTGGCTGATGAAGGGTGATACCCTGAAACTGGTCCCAGATGCTTGTTTCCGGTCCAGGGAGGGCCTGGCTTTAGGTTTCAACCTTTATTATGGCCATACAGAGCAGCACCAGAGGCAATGTGGAGAGGGTGGTACTAACAGACAGCCACCAGGTGCGCCTGGGACACTCGTTTGCAGGTCTGCTAGGTGACAGCAGTTGGTGGTCCGCCCGTGAACTAACCAGAACGTGTGTTGTAGATGTTATCAGGTGTGGTCAAAGCCAATAAGTTCCCTTTTCATATTAGGACACCTGAATCCCCGGGCATAGCGTTCAGTGCGCAAGACTCGGAGCACGGCACTAAGAACCACAATCCAGGTGCCGGAGGGTGAGCCAAGGCATCAGGGGCGAAGTAATCTCTAACGCTGTGCACTTGGCGCATATTCCAAGGCTCCATTATTTGACAAAGTCACTGTGCATTGCGCATCCCCACTGTTTGGAAAAAAATAAGAACTCAGGTTTGTAGTCCAGCGGTGTCACTCTAGGGAACAATAATCATGGGATCTGTGCTAGTTAATGGTGCCAAGCCGTGGCTAATATAGGGACTGTACCCTAAGCATTGCAAGCTTTGGAGACGCCCGCAATGATAAATGTCCTTTGCATTGCCCCTGTTTGCAGTGTCTTGTGTTGTAGGCTATTAGGGACCCCCAAGTATGGAAACCAGCACTCACTCTGCCCCCTACATTAGTGAATTTCCGAGAGGCCTCAACACTGGTAATTGAAGCTTCACCCTGCCAATGAACCAGTTTAGTGGAACCACAGTCAGCAATACAGCAGACGTGCCCTCCACAATCAAAGATAAAGTGTGGATCAGGAAGCTGGGGCCACGGCAGGGCAGAAGCAGGGATCACGGGCCTTAGCTCGCAAAGGCAAGAGGTACAGAGGCAGCTGGTACTGACACCTTCAACTTGCCTCCAAGTCATAAGCAACACGCACCAGCGGATGTCGCCGCATCTCTCACCCCTCGTTGATTTGCCGGTTGGCAACTCACCACTCGTGCGGGCAGCGTGGACGCCACAGGGCCGCTCCAGCACAGCAGAAGTGCTCCGCTCACTTGTCTCAGTCCTCAGTCTCCTGGGGCCACCAGGATGATATGCCGGAGCTCCTGTCTCTCACGGCGGCAGGGTCAAAGCAGACACAGCGGGTCCAGGATGTCAGGTGACCGGGGCACCTCTCCTCAGCGCCAATTCGGGCATGGATGCAAATCAGTCTTCACCCTGTTCCCCATGGGAACAGTCCAGCCCGAACTGCTAGGCCAGGTCCTCCCTGGACAGGAAACAAGCATCCTGGGACCAATTTCTGTGTATCACCCTTCATCAGCCAGGCTAGCTTGACTCCAGTGACTCAGCGAGCAAGGGACCCATGTCTCGGCATACCCCTTCCACTTAGGGCGCACAAAGCAACATCAGACGTGGGTCCCGTGCTCACTGTGCCACTGGATTCAAGCTAACCTGGCTGATGAAGGGTGATACCCTGAAACTGGTCCCAGATGCTTGTTTCCGGTCCAGGGAGGACCTGGCAGTTCGGGCTGGACTGTTCCCACGAGGAACAGGGTCAAGACTGATTTGCATATGGCTGGGTCCAAAGTGGGGTGACATGGTGAGAAAAAGAATGATGGATTAAACCCAGATCTGTGACTGGGGGTGAGTGTTTGCATTGTTCAGCACTCCGTCCATCATCGTTTTGTGTTGCTAAAGTTGCCCTAAGTGGGAAGGGTATGCCCAGAAGTGGGTCCCGTGCTCACTGTGCCACTGAATTCAAGTTAGCCTGAATGATGAAGGGTGATACCCTGAAAATGGTCCCAGGATGCTTGTTTCTGGTCCAGGGAGGACCTGGCCTGGCAGTTTGGGCTGGACTGTTCCCATGAGGAACAAGGTCAAGACTGATTTGCATATGGCTGGGTCCAAACTGGGGTGGCATGGTGAGCAAAAGAAGGATGGATTAAACCCATATCTGTGACTGAGGGTGAGTGTTTGCATTGTTCAACACTCCGTCCATCATCCTTTTGTTTTGCTAAAGTTGCCCTAAGTGGGAAGGGTATGTCCAGACGTGGGTTCCGTGCTCACTGTGCCACTAGATTCAAGCTAGCCTGGTTGATGAAGGGTGCTATCCTGAAACTGATTCTAGGATGCTTGTTTCCAGTCCAGGGAGGACCTGGCTTGGCAGTTCGGGCTGGACTGTTCCCACGAGGAACAGGGTCAAGACTGATTTGCATATGGCTGGGTCCAAACTGGGGTGGCATGGTGAGCAAAAGAATGATGGATTAAACCCAGATCTGTGACTGGGGGTGAGTGTTTGCATTGTTCAGTACTCTGTCCATCATCCTTTTGTGTTGCTAAATATGCCTTATGATATTACTTAGCTATACGGTCCACCCCTTTCAACCTTGGACTCCATTACACTTTTGCCATACCGCCCCGTCACAAGTAACACATGACAAGCAAAACCCCAAGTTGTTCAAGTGCATATGTATTTTTCTTATTACTGTCTCTGTTCAACAGGTGATACAATAACTGATTCCGGTGCTTTGATCAGTGTAAAAAGAAAAGAAACTCTAAACCTGAACAGTCCAGGGAACGCAGAGGGGAGAGGAGTCTATTCTTGCCTTAGTGGAGGTGAGGAAAAAGGATTGTAGTTTAAATGTGGCACCCTTAAAACCACAATAGGGTGCCACATGAAACAATCAACTGGCACCATCAGCACTACTGAGTGGTTTGAGCTACAGAAATCCACGGAAAGGGAATCATGGTTCCCTTTCAACAGATTCTGAAATAGTTGCTTTCTTTGTAACTTTATAAATAAGAGTCTGCAGTGTTTGAATATATGCTGACTTTATATGGAAGGAAATGTTTTTGAACTATCACACCATTTTTTAGATTTTATTTTAATCACTTGTTTTGCAGTGTCTCCAAATCTCAGTACACGCGTTTGTTTGAAAAAAGAAGAGGAGCCTATTTCAATATTCATTGATCATCTTGGTGAGAAGGTCGGACAAACCAGCAAAAGCCTGGACATAGGTAAGCTACAGAAGCTTCTGCCTTTTTTGTGCTATTGGCTGATGGCAATTGCTGACCCCTATCAGAACCCATTCGGGGCCCATAGGTTAAACAGGGGTTAGTGGTCCACAATCTTGGGGGCTGAGGCCTTTTAGCATTCATCTCTTAGAGACTGACCTAGTATGGCACCTCAAACAGGGCACAAAATACACCCTTTGTGCCCTTGACTCTCAGGGTAGCGAGGGTGAGTAGTCACTAGCCTCTGTGGGAAATTGTATAGGGGTAGAGACTTAAAACCCAAACAGTCAAACAGACACAATAAGGACTGCCCAGACCTATGTTTTTATTTGCAAAATGAGAAGTACTTTAAGCATACACCAAAAAATATTACTACACATAGAAACTGTTAGTCAGACCTAAGATGGATGTTACCAGATTCTAAACAAACCAAATTGTTCATGAATAAATCTAGGACAGGTGCAAACTCACTGTAAGATGGTGCAGTGGATGGTAACTGGAGCACAGGAGAACAGCCCTGCTCATAGTCCCCATTAGTGCGGACTGGCAGCACCACACCTGCCTCCTCTTATTCCTCCAGACAAGAGTAGCGCAGGTTTGGTGGCATCCCAAGATACTTTGTCTTCAGGAATCCAGCCACCAGGCTGATCTTGGGTCTTTGGTTGCTAGGCTCTATGTTAAAGCAGAGTCCATATCTGTTCTAAAGCATGAGGCAAATGGCAAGCGTTGTGGTCGCTGATATGTACTGAGATCACAGAATTATTCAGCTCACTTGGCCTGTTATGAAAACTTGTAGGACACTGGGAAACCCTATGTAGTCCTGGGTTGACACCCATTACACTCCACAGATGGGTCTACTTCTTCTGGTCTGGGTCACACTCTGGACACAGTGACTAGGTTTCACCTTCTATGGCAGTTTCTTCCTGTACGATCCAGCACTCTTTCCCCTTTCTTAGCTGGTCATGCCATGGGCAGACTCGCAGCTCTCCAGCAATATGCGCAGACTTCAGGTAAGGTCCCTACAGGTTTTGGAGATACTAGCCCTGGATCTCAGCAGTACTTCTAGTTCTCTTTGGAGTACTCCCCCCTTTGATCAGTAAAGAACTAGGGACATTATCCAAGTGGGATAATTTGGTTCCCATTTTTATAGAGGTTTCAAACAGGGAATGTTGATCTCTTTGTCAGTACTTAGGAACCAATTTGAAGCGTCCTTTTCATTGTTTGTTTTAGAGCAACCACAGTCATTTTCAAAGGTGATGACTTTCCCAGCAGGTAGCCTCATGCTCACAGACAATATGGAGTCCTGCTAGCAGTCACCCATCATAGAGTGCTCATGGTGATGTCAGTGCATGGTCTGGGCATCACATTCAAAAGTAACTTTATATTTGTGGGGCATGTAGGCACCGCCCTTATCTCTGAACAGAAATAGGTCAGTCATCCTGCGAATCATAAAAAATGATGAGCCTTTACAGACTACAGAGCTAGGCTCTGGGTCTCAGAACCATAATGAAAAGTCTATTCCTTGGCGCACACTCATAATTGTGGTGTGTGCTGGATTACTCCTGGCGGAGGTGGAAGCCTCTAATACCATAGAGGGGGCATTGCTGTCCCATGAATCGTCTCACTCACCATAGCATCTACAGATGATTCAGGGTTATTAGAGTGCTTGAAACAGGAAGTGAGTGTTTCAGTGTTTCTCATCTCTAAAGCTTGCCAGTGATTTAGAGTTACAGCAGTGCTGGATCTTGGCAGTGTCGCCGGTCGGCCCTCGTTTCGGACCACGACCCGATCCTTGAACATAGCGAGAAGTGCCATGGGGGCACAACGATGAAAGGAACACCTATGGTGTTCGCTGGGGCACTGATGACAGCAGCCTCATCGAGGATGCAGATGACTACCGGGGTGGGGCCTTATGGCGTGAACCTCACTGGAAGAGGAGAAAGTAGGAGGCAGCAGGGAAGAAGAGAGAGACGCGAGCGTCTCAAACAAATCGCGAAAAGGAACAACCGGGACCCTCTCAGGAGAGGAAGACATGGGACCCGATTATCGGCAGACTAGAGAGCACCCAATTGAAGAAGAGCCTGAAAAACCGTCACCGGAGCAGAAGCATGGACCAAGTAAATGTGTTCTCCGTCGTCTTTGTTCTTCGCTGTCTTTTTGCAACACACTATTTTGTTTTAATTTTACACATGTTTCAGTGTTATCCCTGGACATGCCGTGTGCTTTGAAACTTTTAACAGAGGCATACAGATTTCACTCTTTCTGCCATCTTTATTGATGCTTTATTTACTTGCACCCATGACTGTGTACTACTCTACCCTACACCACTCTGTACCACTTCCCTCTACACCCCTCCACCCTACTCCATTCTACTCTGTGCCACTGTATTCTACTCTATGTTAGGCCACTCTACTGTATGCCACTCCACTCTATACCACTCCATTCTACTCCACTCTACTATACTCCATTCTACACCACTCCACTCTATGCCCCTCCGCTCTACTCTGTGCCATTCCACTCTACACTACTCTAGTCTATGTCACTCCATGCCACTCCACTCCACATAATACTACTCTACTCCACTCTACTCTGTCACTCCACACCACACCACTCTGCTCTACACCACCCTATTCCATGTCACTCTACACTACTCCACACAGAGCCACTCTATACCACTCACTGCCACTCCACACACTCTACTCCACTCTACTCTATGCTACTCTTCTCCATTTCACTCCACCCCACTCTACTCCACACAGTGCCACTCTACTGCACTCCACTCTACAACACTCCCCTCTACATCACCCCACCCTACTGCACTCTGCGTCACTCCACTCTATCCCACTCCATTATACACCACTCAACTCTACCCCATTCTATGCCATTCCACTCTATTCTATGCAGCTCCCTTCCACACAGTGCCACTCTACAGCACTCAACACCACTCCACTCTAGACCACTCCATTCCACTCCATTCCACTCCACTCCACTCCACCCCACTCCACTGTACGCTACTCCATTCTACGCCACTCTACTCCACCCTACTCCATGACACTGTACCCTATGCCACTTTACTGTACTGTACTCCATTCTATGCCACTCTAACCTACACCACTTTACTCTGCTCTGTTCCACTTCGCTACATGCCACTCCCCACACATCATTCTACACTACTTTCCTCTATGCTCCTCTCCTCTATGCCACTTTTCTCTACGTCACTCTACCATATGCCATGCCGCTAACTTTTACCCATGCTGAACAGTAGTCACTCTGCTGTACAACAGGGCTAAAACACATTGTCAAAGCAAATAGCTCTCAATAGGTTAGACCGATTGGTTTTGCCAATGCTTGTTATTACAGTGCTACAGCTGGTCAGGGAGTGACTCTTTAATGGCAAGTTTGTAGTTACTTTTCAGGTTTGATCATTAGAATTCTTCTGCCTAATGTTCTTGTTATCAGTTTTGAGCAGTCTATTAGATTGTTTCGTAAAGCAGTTCCACTCACTGACTTTTTTTCCTATTTTCTGTATTCTCTGCATGAAGAAATACATTGTCTGTTAGTGCTTGACAAGGGCTTCTTGTGCGTTGCGCTAGACACACCTCTGATATTTTATTAGTGCTTAATTGTCAACTGCAATCAACCTGTGTTGTATGTTGAGGTAAACCAGGGGTCTCTGTTGTCTAGCAGAACTTGTTGTGCTGGTCCCCTATAAAAAGCAAGCTTGATACTTCAGTTCACATCTTTTTGTGATCAGACCATTCATTGCATGCAGATTCCTAACAGTATTCTTTTCAGGCTTTTCAGATTGCCATTATCATGCCTCAGCCCTCGCTAGCTCTTCCGTTCTGTTTAGGTCTCCCATAAGACAGTGCATGTGCTGTCTGTTGCAAGACATATTGTTAGCTTACAGTGATCTTTGCCTACCATTGGTTGGCTGTATTGTCACTTTCAGGTGCTCGCTTTTTATTAGTAAGCTTCCATGGGCTTTCCTTCCTCTTCTGGTGTATGTCCCGCCTCTGTAGTACTGACCCATTATTTGTGTTCTTCCACTGTTCCCGTTTCAGGCTCTAACTTTTTCTTTTTCGTTAAGCACTCTATGAGAGTGCATGTGTTTCTGAGCTGTCTTCCTCATGTAATTGTGTTCCTTCATCTCGCCTGTGTGTTTCTCTCGTTGCCCTCACTTCCTCAGTTAGTGTTCTTGCAGTTTCTCCCAAAGCACCCATCTTTGGTTGCCATTGTTTCTTCCCCATCGCCCTCCTCCAACCGTTCGTTATCTGTTTGCTTCCCCATCCTCACCTGCCCCCTGCCTCCGTTGCCATGTGCGTCCCAATCCTCAATTGCACACTCTCCACTGTCCATGTGTGTGTTACAGTACAGCATTACCTAGCCATTCTTGCTTCCAAAATCATTGCCAAAGCCAATTGATCTTATAGGCGAGACCTGTTATCTTTGCCTATGCTTGTTTACATTGTTTCTAAACAATTTATAATCTTAAAATATATCAGAAATGAGAGGGGCTGCGAATGGTTACAATATATATATATATATATATATATATATATATATATATATATATATATATATATATATATATATATATTATTGTTAATAATAATACGTATACTCATAATAATTATAATAATAACACGTTTTATAATTTATTAAAATTCCTGAAAAGTTAGAAAAAATAAGGAATATTAAAATAATCCATGACTCTTCGCAAAATTAACACTTAATGTGGCAGCTGTAGTATTATGGAGATGAATTAATTAACTTTCCTCTTTTCTCCAGAGACCTTCGCGATCTCGGAAATCAATAGCCAGTCGAACACCGAGGTTAAAGTGCCTCTAGGGGCGCCATGCTCCAGATCACCCTCTATTCTGAGCAGCCAACTTCTTGCTTTAACGCAGTCCCTGTATGCCGAAGACTCATCAATCTGTCCCCCTAACAGCGCAGAGACCTACAGGCCGCTGTATAAAGATGCAGTGGGCACGCACACCGAGCCCCGGACACTCTCTGCTCCGGCTGCCCCCAGATTGGGAACTGTTAACCAGTAACGGCCAGGCCGTGGCAGGGGAAGGAAGGCACCCCCTTTCACGACGGGGGAGATGCGAGCCTTGGTTCTAAGCACCACCCCGCACTACAGGCAGCTCTACCATACTGGGGCTGCATCAAACGCAGTCAAACGTGAACTCTGGCAACAGATCAGGCAGCGTGTGGCATCGGAGGGCATTGTAATGCGAACTGTAGGGCAGCTAAAGGTCAAATACCGACAGATGAGGCGACCTGTCATGCAGAAGCTGTCGCAGTACTGAAGTACTGTGCCCACCCCCACAGCTGGCTCACCCGTCTCATTGGGTCTCACAGACATGGAAAACCTGATTGCTTGTAGTGTTGTCCCAGAAACAATCGATGGGGTCTCAGACAGTGACGATCGTGGTAAGTGACAAGCACAATGTATGTCACTGTTCAGTATTTACACATAACACAGTGAGCAAGAAGCATGTGCATATCTGTGATGGAGTGAGTGTAAATACCCAGAGCTTGAGCGCATGGGTTGGGCTTTTTATTTGTCAGCTTCCGTGGACTTTCCTTCCTCTTCTGGTGTTTGTACCTCCCCTGTAGTACATACCCATGACTTGTGCCCTGCCTATATTTCTTTAGGTGCGATTGTGTGACTTAGGAGTCAGCAGAATAAGGGCAGCTCCACCTAATGCAAATAGGCATGGAAAATCAGCACTCTTAGGCCCATATTTATACTTTTTTAGCACCGCATTTGCGCCGCTTGTTAACGCAAAAGCAGCGCAAACTTACAAAATACAATTGTATTTTGTAAGTTTGTGCCGCTTTTGCGTCAAAAAATGTTGCAAATGTGGCGCTAAAAAGTATAAATATGGGCATATTTATACTCTGTTTTCGCTGGATTCCGGCATTTTTTTTTTTTTGGGACGCAAATTCGCCCCAAACTTAACTCCATATTTATACTTTGCTACTAGACCCGCCCAGCGCCAAAGTTATGGAGTTTGAGTCATTTTTTGGACGTGAAAACCTACTTTGCGCTAATTACATGCAAGGTACGCGTTCCCGTGCAAAAAATTACTCTAAGGCGCGTGCGCTTTATTTATCCTCCAGCGTCAAAATGACGCACAGGAGGAGGCGGGCCTTAAAACATGACGCCCAGCCGTATTTGCGCCATTTTTTAACGCTTGGGTCAGGGCAGGTATAAAGGGGCCTGTAGGCTCATTTCCATGGTGGGAGACCATGAAAGCAGTCCACAGGTGCCCTTCCCTGCATCCAGGGACACCCCCTGCCACCCTAGCCCACCCCTGGAGAACATCCATGGATGGGGGGACCCATCAATGGTGAGTGCAGGTAAGTATATATATATATTTTTTTATGTGGCATAGGGGGGCGTAACTTGGCCCCCCTACATGCCACTGTGCCCAGTGGCCATGGCCAGGGGACAGGATAAGAGCTAACAGCCCAAGGAATGCATTGACCAGGTAAAATATTCGAGAGACCAAGGAAAGAATAATTTAGAAACTGCTGTTTGCAGTGCTGCATTTGGAGGCCTCCCTCCTAAGATATAGAGACTCCTTATGGGTATTATATACCTTATGATACACAACATGCGCACCTGTGGGATGATTATGACATGAAGCCCCCAGCTTTCTTTCCTCCTTTTCCTCCCCCCTCTTTTCTTCTCCCCGCTCTCTCCTTCCTCTTTCTCTTTTTTTCTGTTCTTTTTCCTCCTTTTTTTCATTTTGCTTTGCTTGTTCCCTTGGACTCCCTCCCGGCCCACCCATTTCCTCTCCCTTTCCCCTTCCTCCCCCTCCCTCCCCCTTCTTCTTTATTCTTTTCTCCCCCCCCCCACCCCCTTCTTTCCTCACCCCCTTCATTCCTCTCCCCTTTTCCTTCTTTTCCCCAATAAACCCCCCCTCACTCAGTCGTCCGAACCGGACGACTTTCTTCTGCACTACGGGACTCAATTTCCCAGAGTCCCGAGTGCACATTGGACGCGCCGCGCTTCCCGCGACGCGTCATCACAGGGCGCTCCCCGCGCGTGCGATCCGCACCGCGGGGGAAGCGCCCTGCTTCAGTACTTCGATTGCCGGCACGAACAACACCGCGGGCCTCGACATCACAGAGGTCCCGCGGGTTGAGCACCAACCGGCAGCGTTCCACGAGCAGTGGGGGCATTCTAGCATGTTACACCGGCGCAACCCCCGAGGGGGTGCGGCCGGAGTCGGGCGTGGCTCTCTATCTAGGACGCCCGATACATCTGACATTTTCCTAATTGGATCCCGCCCCGAGCTTCCTGCCGATTGGCTTTTGGTTCACATAAATTCCAGATCAGCCATGCAGTCAGTACCAGAGCGGCCTGGCTCCGGCACGTAGGTACCTCCCCCTGGTATTCCCTTTGGAGTGGTAAGTGTAGCCCCTTTGGGGCTTTTTTCCTGTTGTAATCCCTGTCTCCCCTCCCTGCTTTAGTCTTCTGTTCCCCTCCCCCCCCCCGCTCCCCCTGATTTCTTGTCTTTCTTACTTTCCTCTTTTTCTTTTTCTTTCCTTTAGTTGTTTTGCCTCCTTTCTGTTCTTTTCTCTCTCCCCGTTCTCCTTTCCATTGTTCTAAGCTTGGTTCCCCTGCTTGTCTACTCTCTCTATTTCCTTACACTTTTTTCCTTTAGGTCCTATACATCCCTCCTTTATTTCTTGATCCCCCCTTTTTTGTTCCTTGTTAAACCCTCTATCTCCTCAGAGTGTGACTACAAGGGAAAACCCCTCCCCGGCACTAGCCAGACCAGAGGCAGATTGCCCCCTACCCCGGGGTAAGTCACTTTTGCATGTGTTTGTGAGTGCCCTTCACAATTTTTTTCACATATTGCTGTGTGCTTTGCAGTGGTTTGCCACGGTTTTTTCACTCTGAATTAATAGTGGCTTATGTATTTATGTATTTATATCTACTACAGGCCTACCCTACCGTGAACTACCCGTTCAGGTAGGCCTTACATATATATTTTTTCCATTTGAGCACCCCACTTAAATGCGTGTGCTCCGACCCTGACGAATGCCCCTGACCTACCAGCACCTAGTGAGGGCAGAAACATGTTGGTCATCCATTTTTCTTTTTAGACTCCAAGAGACATTACTCTCCAACGAGCCTTTCCCCTTTAGTTTTAGTCTTACCAACATGCACCTTTATTAAAACTAGTAGTAGCTATGGGTGACATGCTCGGTAATTTTATTATTCACTCCTTCTGGATCAATGTAACTATCCAGTCAGCTTAATTTCAGCACTCCCTCTGGTTCTTTTAACCAAGAGGTTGAGTCCGCCCAAGTAGTACTATCTTACTTGGGTGGGGCTAGGTGGTCATATGATGAAGCAAGACACTATTATGTGTGTGAGACCACCTAGTCCGTAAGGGAAATCCCCCTTCCCCCTGCAGGACAACACAGCACCCCTTAGTTTGGACATTTTCCAAATATGACTTCCCCACCTGAGGATCCAAAGTGACCTTACTAATACCACTGAAAAAGGACTGACCTAGCCTTACCTTCAGTTCCTACTACCCCACACCATTAGTGATGATATGATTTCTTGAGGGAGGCGGTGTGGGCTAGCAACACTCCCAGTGCTCTCCTTTTGTGTACATATATGAAGCCCCCAGCTGACACTGACCCGGACCTCTATCCGGCTAAGTCCTCCCCTTCGGTTGACACTATTGTTTACCATAAGGGCCTGCAGAGGGCAGCTGCTTTCCACAATGTGAAAATGCATAAACAGGCAGAAGAGGATGACTTCCTCATTGAAGCATTAACCACCACTCTGACATCCATGCAGAATTTGCCAATATTAAGGAGGATGCTTAAACCATCTGATGATATTTTCAAAGAGCCGGTCAAGACGAGAGTCATACGGCTCGAGTGGACAAAAAGTTTAAAGCCTAACCCTCTGATCCTCCTAATATCAGGGGACAGCTGCCACCTGACACCTTAGTTAAGGCCAGGGAAAGGACAAATTCCCAGGGCTCCCCCTACCCCCAGCCTGAGAGTGTAAGAAAATAAAAGCAGCAAGGAAATACTTAGCAGCCCATTCTGCTGCTCACTGGTGTATCGCTAGATCAAAAGGGTTACTCTCCTAATATGACTGTGCCCACTAGGATGAGATGGAGGAGCTGTTGCAACACTTCCAGGAACAGTATAGAAACAGGGGCTAGGAGTTAGTATCAGAGGGTAAAGTTATATTTAATACTAACATTGTGTGCCCTAGATGCAGCAGACACAACTGCATATGGCATAAATACTCTTCAACACAGAGATGCCTGGGTGCTGGTTTAAATTTAATACTAGAGGTACAGCAGCACCTGGTCAACTTGCCCTTTGATTGCCAGCATCTGTTTGGCCCACAAGTTAACCAGGTTCTGGAAAAAATAAAAAAGGACACTGAAACAGCTGAAGCCATGGGTGTCTTACAGACACCATCTGTCCGCGGCTCCTTTTACGGCACACAATATCAGCAGCAGCAAACACCCTCTGGGGGATATTACAGGATAGGATATAAAAATAACAATTGAAGAGGCAGGGAAATGGTGCAGCCCTCAAGCAGTGCCTCCCTTAACCCCACTGACCATTTAACACGTCAGGGGAAGACTACAACGGTTTCTGTCCCGCTGGGCAGAGATCACCTCAGATCATTGTGTTCTCGGCATCACAGCAGTGCGGTCATGCCTTGAACTCATTCAAATGCCACCAAGCATTCACCAACCCCCTGCAGCACAAACTGCAGCATTAGCATCTCGAGGAAATGCATGCACTACTTTGCAAAGGGGCCATGGAACCCGTGCTGCTACAGCACCGTGGCAATGGCAACACTCCCAACACTTCGACATTCCCAAGAAGGACACGTCACTAAGTTTCATTCTCGACCTCAGACCCCTCAACATGTACATCCTGTCAGAACATTTCGACATGGAGTCACTCCAGGATGTAATTCCTCAACTACAGCAAAGCGACTTCATGGCTGCCTTCGACCTGAAGGACGCCTACTTCCATATTCTCATTCACCCAGCACATCGCTGGTTCCTTCGGTTTGTGGTAAGTGCTCAGTTTTATCAGTTCAAAGTGCTGCACTTTGGAGAGACCACAGCTCCCAAAGTCTTTACAAAGTGTCTTGCCATGGTGATGCACACCTCAGAAGAATTGGGATCCACATCTTCCCTTACTTAGACAATTGGCTGATCAAGAGCACAATGAAACAGCAGTGCCTAGCACGCACCCAAGCCACTGCACATCTCTTGCACATTCTAGGTTTTACCATCAATGCCACCAAATCTTATCTCCAATCCCTTTAGGTAAAGCCCTTTCTCTGGGCCATACTCTATTCATGCAAAGGGGAAAGCATACCCCAGTTCTGCAAGAGTACAAGTGCTCTAAGCTGTGATCCTGATTTTTCAGCCAGATCATCAGAAAACAGTCAGAAAGGTGATGTGGATGGTTCTCTCGTGCCATTGCTCTATGTGGTTCTTATTACATGTTTGGTTGCTTGATATGTTAGGAAATGTCCCGCTGTCATTGTTATGTTTCCGTAATATTCTTAAATGACATTAGAATGCCATCCTGACAAAAAATCACCTAATGAGTCAATTCCCACATCCCTCCACGGCATCAAATCATGTTTGCTAGCAATGTCTCGTATGCCTGGTGGGAGTGTCAAGAAGATCAATGGCGAGTATGGGGTGGTAGGTGTAGGGCCATGGTTGTACTGCCTCTGACACACTTGTTCCTTCATCATCAAACTCGATTCCTTGCGGGGTAAACAAGTGTGATCCGTTGACCAGGTATAAACACTCAGTACACCTAGTGGCGAGAGGACAGCAGCGCTTTAGGCGGTCGGTTGATCATCCACCCAGCACACAGGCCATTGTAACTGGGCTACTACATAGTATGATTCGAAATTAGGGGTGCCCATTCCCCCTGCAAGAAGTGGGCGCTGTGCTATTCCTTGGGCCACCCGTCGGCATTTCGTACCTCATATTAGGTGTGATAAAAGTTCATTCAATTCCCGGAATAAACTTTTGGGGAGTATTATCGGCAAGGCAGCAAAATAATACAGTAAGCGGAAAGAACTAACATTTTGGCAATCGCCACTCTTCCCACAGGGGACAGTGGTAATGAGCACCAGAAGAGTAAAGAGCCACTTATTGATCTCACCCCCTTCTTTAAGTTACCCTCCTCTAGTGCCTTATCAGTATGGTAAATCTGGACTCCTAGATATTTGAATGTATCATAACACCATTGTAACCAATATTCTGGGGAGGGGTCACTGTAGGGTTCCGAAGTGGGCGTCAGAGAGAATAGACAAGATTTGGGTCAAATGACCATAAAACCCGAAACAGCCCTGAAGTAATTCAGTAAGCATATCAGCTCTGGTAGTGAGGTCACAACGTCTCACAAGTAAACGAACACATCATCTGCGTATAGCAAGATAATGTGGTGTACATCAAGTTCTGTGATTCCCCATTCCCGCACTCACAATCGTAAGTGGCAAGCCAATGGCTCCATCGCAACTGTGAAGAGCAGGGAGTGGGCAACCATGTCTCCTCTCACTAAAGTCCATACTGTGTTGCATGGCTATTAAAAAGTCCCAGCATATGGTATTGAAGGCTTTTTCGATAGCATGATATACCGCAACCCTATTATACGCTTCTAGGGATAGGGCATAAATAATTCACAATAAACGCTGGATATTAGGGAAAGTACTGCGACCTGATATGATGCCCAATTGGTCCTGCGGGACCAAGGTCCCCACCACCGGGAGCAGCCTATTGGCTATTTTCTTACCTAGTATCTTACAGTCTAGGTTCAGTAAGGATAATGGACGATAGGACCATATGTCCAAAGGGTCATGTCCCGGGTTGGGCAGGACCACAAATAGTGCTGTGCGTTGCAAATCTGGTACAGGCCTCAAGAAAGGGCTTAGTTTAGCTCTTCCAGGAAGGGTTGAGCAAAATGTGTTGAAAAAGCCGCATAATATTCAATGGGCAACCCATCAATGCCCGGGATTTTGTTTCTAGCTATATGGGTGATAGCTAATTTAATTTCAGATAATTGAAGCAGCTCTTCCAGTTCCTATCTTTGCATTGGGGATAAATACTGCAACGCAATGTCAGAAGAACCTCTGTAGTAAATCTGGGTTAGATGGAGTAAGATCCCCAGAAAGTGTGCACTAATAGTCACGAAACACATTTATATCCGCTTGTGACGTGGCCAATGAGCCGTCGCCTTGTCAGATTGAACCAATCGGCGATTGCTGCTGTGTGTCCTTAAGTAGCCATGCCAGCAACCTGCCCGAGCGGTCGCCCTCTGCATGTTGTCTAGTAAGACGGTATTTGTAGTCATGCATACCCAGTCTCGTCTCTGTCTCTACATGTTATGCACGTAGTTTCCCAAGACGCTCGAGCCCAACACCCGTGGTAGCCACCTCTCTCTCTCTAAAGGTCACAGCACCACTTCCACTCTATGTAAGTCATCATGTGTGCGTCGGACCCCAATGTGGCAGTCAGTGAGTGTTCGAGCACCACCACTTTATGGGCATCCCATCCCGTGGCCCTGAACGGTATAGTCCTCATTTATTTTAAAGTATTGGAGTATTTTGGTGGATAATTCCTCCGTAAAGAAGACATCTAATAGTGCTTCTGTATGTAAGCGCCAAGTGGGAATGAGTGGTCGTGGTCTACCCCATTGCATGCTCACCTGTAATGGACAATGGTCCGAGAGTGTGCAGGCCAGATATTCTGACCTTGTGATCATATGCCATAGGGAGTCTGTGCATAGAATTAGGTCGAGTCTGGCATGAAGGTCATGGACCGGTGAATAAAAAGAGTACTTACTTTCCAGTGGGTAGTCCAGTCTCCACACATCATGGAGCCTACTTTGAGGCAACCACTGGTTGAAGTGTTGTGTCACCCTGATCCCAGCTGTGCCCTGTATTGTGGCCGTGGACGCGTCCAGATTAACATCAGGCACACAGTTAAAGTCTCTGTACCACAAACTCGGTATTGGGTCTATTGAATAACATGGGCGTGGGTTTGTCAAAAAGTGTGTGTAGGAGCATAAAGTCTTACAAGAGTTAGCTCCTCCACATCCAGGTGACCCTAAAAAATCACATATCTCCCCTCGGTGTCAACTTTATGCCATTCAACTGTGTAAGGAACCCCAGGTGCAATCCAGATGAGCACGCCCTGGTTCTACATCGAAGCTGATGTGCCATATACCTGTCCCCTCCATTTAATGCAGACTTTCTGCAGTTCGGCTGCAGTTAAGTGTGTCTCTTGAAAAACAGATATATGTGTGTGTCGACATTTGAGGTAGGCCTGGACATGATAATGTTTGGATGGGGTCGCCATACACCGGACGTTCCACGGTATCACATTATACTGTGAAGGGAACATTGCAGTGTGTGTTCCCCAAAATGATGTATAATCAAATGTGTGTCCTCTGTCGGGTCCAGGTGTATATCCTGCAGACATGAGCTACATGCACGATTTGTCAATATTACATCCCCGTCGTCCAGCTTCCCTCACCGCTCCCTTCCCCCCTCCCCCCGGGTCAGTTGACACAATAGTCTCCGGCCAAACTCCCCATTTGAACAACCAATAAAAAAACAAAAAAAGTGCACAAACATAAATTGTTCATTTCCGAATCACTTTGTGTTGTTTTTTTGTCTATTTTGTACTTGTTTTTTTGCTCCTGGTGTGGTGCTTGGCCCATATCAAAGGTTGCAGAGTTCAGTCCCGCCAACAATACAGCTTACCTTGGAGAGAGCCCAGGCCCAACAGCATTCATTTCCTGACCCCATCCATCTACCCCCTCAGTCGATATAGCCT
Source organism: Pleurodeles waltl (assembly GCF_031143425.1). Taxonomy (NCBI): domain Eukaryota; kingdom Metazoa; phylum Chordata; class Amphibia; order Caudata; family Salamandridae; genus Pleurodeles; species Pleurodeles waltl. The sequence goes on from NC_090442.1 coordinate 1,022,214,066, forward strand.
ACCTTATAGGTCGTCCACTGATGGTGAGGTGAGTTTTGGGCCTTGTACTATTCCTTTGGTTGAGGAGTATGAGCCACCCGAGTCCAATTCGGACTCCAATAAGTACTCAATACGCAGAAGGGAGAAGGAGTTTGCACTGTGTAGGGAAACCTCAGACACAGCCCGTTCCTGTTCTGCCACAGCTTGATCCTTGGTGGGTTTCGTCTAAAGTGTTCTGCGCTTACTTCGTTTGGTCTTGGGCGTCAGTCAACCTCCATCGCTTGAGCCTTCTGGCAGGTCGTGCATGAGCCCTTCAGCGTGGAGCCAGGTCCACACATCTTCTGATGCTGAGCATATATGGGCAGTTTCCCCATCAATCACTCTAAGTTGTGCAGGGAATAGTAGGGCATATTTAATTTCTAGCTCGCAGAGCCTTTGCTTGACTTTGGAGTAGGATCCCTACTGGCACAGAGCCTCCATTGTGTAGTTGGGGTATGCTGTGATTGTTGTGTTGCCATATTGCCAAGGGCCCTTAGCATGGAACCTTTGAAGTATCAGGGCAGAATCACGAGAATTGAGGAGGCGGGCTATGACGGGGAGTGGTGGGGCTCCCAATGGTGGGGGTCTGCCTGGTGTCCGATGCCCTCGCTCACAAGAGAAGAACCTCGGGATCTTGCCTTCCAGGACTGTTTTCCTTAGCCACTCCTTGAGGAACAGCTCCACTCTAGGCCCCTCTGTGCGTTCAGGAAAGCCTAAGAAGCGGATATTATTATGCCGGGATCGGCCTTCTGTGTCTTCCGCTCTGTGGTGAAGGTGGGCTACCTCCTCCTCCACCCTCATCAGTTTCTCTTGTAGATCTTACACTGCAGGCCACATTGTGGCCAGTGTAGATTCTGTGTCATATACTCTGTCCGTTAGTTTCCGATGCTCAGCTCGTAGCACGTTCACACTGAGAAAATATCAATTCGGGCCTCCAAAGACGTTTTTGTGTCCAAGATGGCCTGCAGTGTTTTGTCAAATTTAGTACAGTGAGGTTGGAGAGTCACTTCGAGTTGTTGCAGACTATAGATGGTTCTGTCTGAAGTTGAGGTGGTTGTCTTTGCTTCTCCATTGGACAGTGATTTAGTGGTTCTAGATTCCCAAATCATGGTGGGCCTAATTGAGTGATTCGAGTTGCATCCGATGAGTGCCGAACATTGTTAACGCTTTCTGATCACATCTAAAATGCTCAGGGTCAGTTTTACCAGTGAGGGTGGCGTCAGTTCAATTCAGCTCAAACAAGTTGAGCGGGCAATGGTCGCAGGCAGCTGGAGCGAATTGGGTGGCTGGGCGTTGAGTGCTTGAGAGGGAGGCCAAGTGGGGAAAGGAGCACACAAACTCCCCCTGGCTGCAAAACAGGAGATGCGCCTCCCTGCGTGTTGCACAGGACGGAATTGGGGCGCCGATTCCTGCTGATACTTTCGCAGTGAACTGGTGTATATGTCAACACCAGCGTACTCAGCTTGTATGGGATCATCGCCAGGATATAGTTAGAGCAATATTAGGCAACATGTAGCAGCTTGGTTTCACATGTGTACTTTTGAAGTGGCCCCAAATCACCTCATGTTGCTCAGCACCTCATTTTCCACACTAGTTGGTGAAGCAGGGAAGGATCTCAGCAATGCACTTCGCTATGACAGTTCACCCTGGTAGATCAGAGGTACACCCTATCACCATCTATCATTTGTGTCCTTTTTTTGATGAGGAAACCTATCGCATCGTCTTGATAAAATAATGCCATGACAGGTCACTCCGGTAATGAAGGATGAATTAACCATGCACTGAATATCAATGTTGCAGCAATCTAACGATGTTGTGTTTAAGTTCATATATACGTAGTTGTCCATCAGGGAAAATATTTGAAGGTAGATATAGTTTAGGCGAGCAATGTGTATGGAAAAAAAAACGTTGGGTTTAATTGAAGAGTGCCATTTACATTTCCCTCCCGCATGTTGCAACTTGGAGGGCTCAGCAAGGCACGGGGCAGGCAAGACAGGTTCACGTCCTAGTTGGAGTGCTGTGCGGGCGGCGGCCTCCGACAGCCACAGGGATCCCAGAGAAGTGAAGGTTGTTTAAGAGGGGGCCACCGCACTTAAAGTGCACAACGTCTGTTTGAAGCATGCAAGAGGGGCGTTTTCCCCTCTGTGTTCACTCGCTACCGCCCCTGTGTTGTCCATTGTGCACGTCTCCTGGTGCCCAGGCTGACTGCATCTCGGGGGATCAAATCATTAATCATTAACATTTATAAAGCGCGCTACTCACCCGTGCGGGTCTCAAGGCGCTAGGGGAAAGGGGGGGTTACTGCTGCTCGAAAAGCCAGGTTTTTAGGAGTCTTCGGAATGCGGAGTGGTCCTGGGTGGTCCTGAGGCTGGTGGGGAGGGATGATTCCTTCAGGTGCCGGTGATCTCCTTCACTTCCACAGCCAAGAGGGGAAGCGTCCGATTTGACAGGTCTCCGTCCCCCTGGAGAGTTGCGCAGGCAGTAACCTCCAAAATATACAGGTATCCCCCAGAGGGCAGAATCAGCAGGGGATGGGCCGCATCATTTAAATATACTGCGACGCTTACGTTTGAGCATGTAGGAGGGCTGTTTCCCTGTTCGTGCTCGTACACCGTTACCTCTAGTTTGCCTGCTGTTCTCATCCCCCGACGCTCGTATCCACTGTGTCTCGGGGATGATTTCTTCTCCCAGGTCTGGCCTTCGCTCCTTTTCAGGGGTAAGGGCTCTTTCTCGCCGAATGGGCCCAGATGGGAGATATCTGATCCCATCGAGCCGGCGCTGGGCTTCCGTCGCAGGCCTGGATTGGAGTCGTCCATGGTCAGCTATGCACTTCTCTTTTTAGGGTCGAGCCTGCGTCGCATGCGCTCGCACATGCATATCGCTCGCGACACTCTTTAGGTATAAGAAAAGGGCTTGGAGCCCTGTCGACGTCACGTCAGTGTTTTTCATTGGTTCGTGGGCTTGCCTATTAAAATCTGCTTGCTTTCATTAGTCAAAAGCATGCCTTTTCCGGTGGCTAGCCCTCCTCAAGCGCATCGACCAAGTACAGGAAACATGCGAGGCTCGCTGTTTTCTGTCTGGCTTGTGGACTACTTTTTCTCTATTTTCCTAGCGCGATTTCGCTTGGCAGAAGTCGAGCGCTTTACACAGTTAATTGCACTTTTTCGGGTTATGTACATAAATGCACTTTTGCCAATAGGTGAAAAGTCGGGTTAGGAGTTTACAACGCTATCAGCTCTAACACGAGCAAACGCGAGACCCGTTGCATTGCAAATGCTTGTTTCAATCAGCCGCTACACTTCATCACCGCTCAACTTATATATTTGCATTGCCTTCAGGAGTATACATCTATTAGGCCAGTGCGGGATGCACTTGGGACTGGATTATCTGGATTGAATTTGGATAAATATATGGGCCTAGCACGGAGTATTCTAAAGATGTGTCCTTTGCGGCCAGAATGTTGGCCATCTTTAGGAAATAGTTTGCCACAAACTCATGTTGGTTGACTCTCTACTACAGCAACTGGTTTCTAATCAGAATTTAGGGCAAAGCTGTTGTGTGCATAACTGCCCTGAATCTCACAAAGCTTTCTTCACTGCAAACATAACTTACCAGGGCAGAGATATTGTTGTTCCATTTACTGCACCTGACAGCGTGGGCATCAAAATGTCACTGTCAAATGTTCCTTTGAAAAGTCTCTTTATAGTGAGACTAATAGCAGAATTTTATATTTTGGATGCTCAGTCCATATTTGTGTGGTATACTTGCTTTGATGCCTTGAAATATACAGGATAGCAATTTTATTTATAATGGACTGTGAAAAGGGTTCAAGATTGCTAAGGAAGCAAGTGTAAAGCTGGACCGGTACAATCTACTGGAAAGTGGTCTGGCGGATGAATTTGATAAACTGTCATTGCTGTTTATATTTGTATGTTTAAAATTATGTTGCAACAAGATGAAGGCGTTGCCATACGCCATATAAATAATGCAAAGGCTTTAAGGTGCTTGTCATATGCTACCACTGCTACTGAATAAAGCACTCTGAATATGATGTACATGGGCCTTAGCACGCAGATTGCTGTAGCACGTGGATGGGCAAGGCGCAATGTGCAGTTATGTATGGGCGTTCATGTCCCCTGCAATGCTTCATTCTATGCTTTATCTTTTCCTGTGTCGCCGCTGGGGGACACCCAGGACCAGGAGATGCTGACACACAGAGGACAGCGACGCTGTGGAAGGAGATGGTGAGTGGCATAAAAGTCCAATGATATTCAGGACAGTCATGAATACACAGAGACGTTTTAAGGCATGGGCAAAGAGGGCTCTGGCCCAGGGCCCCAGCCTTTTGGCGGAGAGGGGGGGGGGGGAGCCTGATTGAGCCAGCGCTGTTCTGCAGAGAGTCTTGTCCTGATGACCATAAATAATTCTTAAACAAATAGCATTAAATACCGTTTCCTTTACTCATTTTTAAGGTGGGTGACGTGTGAGTCTATTACAGACATTTTGCGGAGAAATGTAATGTGTTCATGTTTAATGCATTATCCATAAAAACTGTTTCTTTTAGATCTAAACGGGACCACACATATGAAGAATGGAAGGGTGTCAAAAAGATTATTTGCAGTAATATCAGTTAACTGCTGCTGTGTTACAATATTGAAAACACACGTCACTATCCTGAATATTAGATGTAAACACATTAAAAATGTTGACATGTGTCTGAGCACTCAGTGACATAGCCAAAGAGGGTATGAAAGAGCTGAAATTTGATCATAAATTAAAAGCTTTTCCAAACAGGGGGGCACAAAATACGTTGGGCCCAGGGCCCCCAAAACCCTTATTATGTCCCTGATGAAGAACATAGAGATATTATTGCAAATGTACATGGTACAGTTATCAAGCCCAGGCCGACTGGCATGCTTGTACTGAGACTATATCAACAGCACAGCATTCACACAGAAGACTCACACTCCTAATATATACAGCAGTGAAATAATACAGCCATCTTTTCATACAGATAACTCACTGTTGTTCTTGTTTTCCGCAGGATCTGACTTTGAGGAAGGAGCAGAAGGCGACACACAGTTACAGGGGACTAGAGACTCATCTGTATGCATACCTTCAGATACAAACTCTGCTCAATGCAGGCTCCTGACATCAACTGATAAAGAAGGATCTGTGATTGGCTCTGAGTGCCCAAGCTCTGCCAATACTCAGGCACCAACAAATGTTGGCAGAAGTTCTGCCTTTTGGACTGCAGGTCAAATAAATCCTCAGACTGTCCATCACTCTTCTGGGCTGGTCCACCTCGGGGTGATGGAAGGTCAAGAAGATGGGAAAGTGACTGTCGGAGCAGAGGGAATCCCGTGACACAGTGGCCATGAGCAATCTGAAATGTTCTTCAGACAGTTTAGCCGATTATGGAATTCATCTCTAGGAGGTGAGCAACCAGCTGCACTTTACAGACAAAGTGAAAGACACCCTAATTTCAATGTCCACCAGTAACAGAAAAGGCTCACAGAAATATCTGTCATTATTACGAATAGAAACATTCTGCTGCTAGCACTCACTTTGTTTGAAGCATATGTACAACAACCACCTCCCTCAATACTAGGTTTCGCCATGAATGCAATGAAAGAACACTGTCTGTGACTGCAGGGTCCATGTGGACATGGAGCTTAGCTTATAATGTCACAGTTGAAATTATTTTTCTACTAAAGTGATTGAACATATGTCCTACCAACCTTTTAACCCTCCTGGGCGTCTCTCTGATGTCTACTGCTATTTTACTGAACAAGTCAACACCTACATTTTAAAAGACCCTTTCTATATATGTAAAAGATAATCTAAAACCTGCTTGTAGCCTTTCCTTTAGTTTGGCTGATTGAGTCCTTGTAGCTTAGCTCTTCATCAATGTTGTATGTCAGTGGCCCATGTTTGATCTTTTCTTCAGTTCAGTAATTTCCTCTTTTGTTCAAATTTCTTTATTCAATGTAATAGAAAATTATTCACAAATTAAAATTCTGCAAGATGCACATTATTTGTGACCATCAGAAATGCAAACTTAGATATGTTGCAACGTTCTATATCTTAAAAAATGCAACAAGGAACGAGATGATGCATATATTCAGCAATTGCCAGTGTTGAACCGAACTGAAAAAGAGCCCCTGAGGACATATGTCTTCTATGGAATATTTCCTATGAGTAAGGCTCACAGTTTTTCGTTTTTACTGATGTTTACAGATGAATACAGATAGAAAACAATGTGTTTCCAGTCTGTATTTATTTTTTAAAGTGGAAAATTACTGAAATGTGTTCTGTTTGTGAAAACTCTCCATGCTGTGTTAATGAATTCCATTCAAAAACTGAGCAGATAGATAGGGACTTACAAAACAGGGTCAGGTTTCCTTAAATACAGGCATTTGTTAACATATATTTGTAGTGTAAAGCTAATATGCAGATATAGGTGTAGTATTTTGTTAAATGGCTGCTTGCACTGGTAAAATGAGACAAGATTCCACGTCTGAGTGCACGTCTAAGAGTTAAATAAATGTGGTAATATACCATTTTGGGACTCCATTTATTTTCAAAACACAGAATAAATATGGATAAATACCAATAAGATGGCCAAAAAATAAATATTGATAAATACAGATGAAAATTAAAAAAAAAACATAGATACCTGAAACCAGGAGCCCTGCTTATAAGCTATTAGGATTACACGCAGTGCCCAAGTCCTCTGCCTTTGAGTATTACCTAACTGTTTTGCATTTTGTGCATCTTACGTAGTCCAGTAGTCCATCCGGTGATGATCTATTGCCAGGCTGTTGTGGCATCTCAGTTCATGAGAGAAGTAAGGCCTCACGTTTCTGAGTAAATGCATTTAATTCTTACAGATTCTTGTTCCAACCTCAAATGCTGCTCATTCATGAAATTTAGCGATTTAGGCATCTTGTCCCTTCATTGTGTGTGAGAAAGGACATGGCTATAGGCAAAGACTAAAATTAAATTTGTTTTCTGTAAATTCAGAATTTCCTGAATACAATCCCAGACATTGCTCCAGTACTGCTTCAGATGTTGATCTTTTGTAGTGTACTGTGCCCTAAATGAATCACAGTATTAAAAGGTTGGCCTGACGGGACCTTGTAAGTAGAAGTGTGGCCTCTTTCCCTTTTTTCAGTACTCATAAGCTTGAAAGGAACCCAGGAAAACACATCACCAAGATTGAAAACATAGAGCAGTTTTAGCAGTAATCGGTAGAAACCCAAATGACTCAAACATATGATCAGACTGATTACCCACGTCATAAATCCTGATGGTCTTTGTTCTGTCTCCTCAACTCCCAAATGCTGTGCAACAGCATCTCATTTGATCACTCTCATCTACATCCATTCATCGATAAATAAACGTCACCTTTATAGACATTTGCAACTCCCATCATAACCTCCATTCGATTCATCCCATTACCTTCTTCCAACACCACAACAAAATCTATTCTTTTAATATCTTTTATTGACATGTTTCAACCATCAAACGTATATTTTATTACATATGTAGTTTTTCTGATAGCAGTGTCATTTAATCATAATCAACAAATAACTATAATTTCCTCAGGAAGCATTTGCATTTGGTCACTGGTAAGAAAGTGTTTCACTTCCACATAGCTGGCGCCATACTCTGGCTGTCTCTGTCAGGAATCAGTCATTTTGATACTTGCTCGCGCTCACTATAAACCGATCATAACATGGCCCAACCCTCTATGTACTATTTACTCTCCTTGTGTTTGCTTTCTTTGTTGGTCAGTCTCCAGACAGTTCCACTGACATCAGTCCATATAGTAATTTTTCTTTATTACAAGGTTTCAGTTTCATAGTCCCCGTGTTTCTATTATGTGTCTATAAAGGTAGATGATCCACTCTAGGAAACTTTAGTAATACTTCGACCGATGACTGTGCTGTCTTAGTGGTGCCCCACCTCTTGCTCAATTTTCTGTTTGTATTAATCTCCTCCTCTGTGTACTTCAGTGTCACCTCCCTATGTCCAATCTTTTTACTGATCTGCGACAGCAGGAATACACTACCAAATATTCAGGAGAATGCCCTAGCGGAAACAGATGGAAGTGACACTTTCTCATTGATGTTATTAACCTTAGTGCCACATTTAAAGCTGTCCTGTAGGACGTTATTGTTGATTTCCAGACTTTCCAAAGTGTCTCCAATCACAGTGTCAGCCCTCCCGTAGTTCTCATCCTTTTTTGCAAATTGCTCCCAAAACAATTTCACCAATTCATCTCCAGCTTAATCAACACCACTTGATAAACCCTTAACATAGTCTAGATTCATGTCTCCCAATTAAAGTGTGAGTTTAGCCTATAATGTAGGTCATCAGATCTCTTAAAACTGAAATCACTTTCTTTGTTGATAATGAACAACAGAAGCTGCCGATTTGTAGCTAAACAGATCAATATCTAGCTTCAAACTAATGTCGATCCAATATTAACAAGCATTTTCAAAGCAACGGGTCTCGCATTTGCTCGAGTTAGAGCTAGTAGCGTTGTGAAGAAAAACAAACTCAGTGCAATCGGACTATGTAAAATGCAGCGCGATCGCGCTGCGTGGGAAATAAACAGATAAAGTAGTCCGGACACCATGCTGAAAACATCGAGCCTCGTATGTTTTTAGTAGTTTACCGGTGCTGTGTAGGTGGACTAAACACCGGAAAAGGCATGACGTATGCATGCCCTTCACAAATGAAAGCAAGCGGGTTTTAAAAGGCAAGCCCACGAACCAATGTCAGTGACTGATGTGACATGCGCATGGTTGGAAGCCCAAAGAGAGATTACAGAATGGGACTGAGCGCTTTGCGCTCACCCATAAAAACGGAATATTATAGGAATTTCCTGAAGCTTAAGCGTCCAAGACAGTGGTACTGTTCTTCATTCATAAATATCATATCAACTCCGAATTATTTCATTTTGAACCAGTCCTTTGCTAAAAGATGACTGCTTCATAATCCTAGCAGTACATACAAGAGTGACGGTGTCCTCATTCGACAAGAACCTGTGTCTCCTGCTTACTCTCAATTATTTTTGCAAGAAGATGTAGGCATTAATATGCAGAATGATTAATGCCTACAATATGCTTATTCCATCTCTCATATAGCTCTCCTCCAGGCACTCCGAAAAAAGACTTCTATATTGGCCCTAGACCTTATATCCAGGGCCATCTAAAGAATGCACCTTTGCTTTTGGGTCAACAACAAGTTACCTTCAGAGTGCTTACTCTCATTAATGTCTATGCACTGCACGAACCTAAGATACATAACCACTCGGGTCAATCCTTACCCCTAAGCAAAATTCCCCACTTTGCTTTCCAAATCTTTCTGCATTTCTGCCACAAAACTCCTCTAGAAAAAGTGGACTCTTTTCTGATCACAACCCAACGTTTTACCTCTTTTTGCTGCATACAATCTAGTTTCGGAGCTTCCTGAAAAAAACCTATGATATACCGGTCATAGTCCCTCTAACAGACCACCATCATGCAGCACCTATTAGTGTTTCTTGTCACAATGTGAGCTATGTAAAGAATGAGATGCGATCCCGTACAAGCTGAAGTATTGCAATGCAGAGTCCTACTGGGTACCTTGACTGTTAATAGCCCCAAATAAATGTTTGGCTAGCAATATCAACCATTACCACACATATTTTATATTTGCTGTGTGTGTCATTGTGGCCTAAATGCATCACTGCTTGTTTAGATTTACAAACTCAGTTTAGTGGTCTAGTGAGAGTGATCGCACAGGCTGCGACTAAAAAGTAGTTTGTTCTACAGTATATACAGAAATAAGCCTCTTGGAAGATTATGTACAAACAATTTCCACTCCCCTTTGATGATGGATATTGAAGTTAAAGGATTTTCATACTTTTTCTTTAACTTTAGATAACTTGATAAAAATAAAATTGTTAACTAAGGCAGTAATACCCACTGTAAACATTTTGCATGATTTGATGGCCATTGTATTGTCAAGAAAGGCATGGGCATGAGATCAATTCACAAAATAGAACTGATACAAAATCTGGACATGGAGTAATCTATACAAAAGTTGCCTAATATATCAACTTTCATTCAGGCAGTTGATATTTTAATATTCTTGTAACAGTCATTAGATTATTTTCCTTTCTTTATCTCATTTTGTGCAAGAACTCATGTACCCCCCTTCAAAATCTTACACAATTTACCCCTGAAAAACCTTTAGTAGCGAATGGCTAGCATTACATCTTCAACATTATGAATACATGTGGTGGACCTTAGTGTCTCTTTATCTGTTTTCTCCCTTAAACTGATATTACACTTTTTACCAATCATGTAAGAGATTAATTGCAATTCCTCTATAATAATAATTACTCTAACGCTAGTACACTTCATAAACAAAATGGTTTGCAGATGTCCGATAGGTGATGTTATCCAAGTAAGTTGTACTCATTTTGCCAACCTCAGAAGGAAAAAAACTTGGGATGACTAGGGTCTAAGAAGATGCTACCTGGTGGGTGAGGGTGGGGGAAGTTGTGTAGGGGGAGGGAGTTGGTGGTAGGGAAAAAGGCGTTACTGGGCCGGAAATGACGCTAGGCTGGTTAGCTGCAAATATATGCCCCTAAGCAGCCTCGCGTCATTTTCTGTTGCTTTACCACCCAAAAATGACTCCTGTCTTAGTAAAAAGAGGAGTCATGCCCACCACCCCACTGGTCAGCACAGAGAACCAGTGTCCCCTGGGCAAGGCTATAATACCCAGTGCCAGGCAGGGGACCCCATGTAAGGGGCCCCCAATAGCACAGAAAAAACATTTATACTTACCTGTACTTAATCAGGATGGGGCCCTTCTTCCTATGGCGTCCCCCTGGTGGGGGTGGGGGTGTTCCTGGGGCTTGGGTGGGCATCTGTGGGATCATTCCATGGTGTTTAGCCATGGACATGGGTCCACAGGTCCCCTAACGCCTGGTCAGACCCAGGCATTAAATAATGGTGATAAGCAGGCTTAGTGCCATTATTTAGGTCCGCCTACTCCGTGGGTGTCATTTTTGCGCCAGAGTATAAACAAGGCGGTAGGGTGTTTGGTGTGAAATTGTGGGCAGGAACACCTACCTTGCATCTAACCCCTATATATTGACACTAGACTGGTCCAGCATCAAAATATAAATATGGAGTTAGCTATGTGCAGTTTTAGAGTCAACATTTTTACAGAGTATAAATATGCCCCCTTATGTGGCCAAAGAGGAAGGAGAGCATTTGTTTTGGAAGTGGTGCGTTCTGAATACCGACTTTAATGCATTGCTCAATGTCTGTGTCATCTGGTCAATTCAGAGGTCTGTGAAGGGGTGACAGCCCAAACCAGCAACTTTTAAGTTTTTCAATGCTGTTGATCTATGCCAGCATTAAGCACAAAAGTTCACCTTGAGGATTTGGTGCTTACATGGTTTCAGTGATATACTATACAGACATCCCAGTAGTCCCTACAAGTGGAATGTGTTTTTCTAGGAATCTTAAAACCCTTAAGATTTTTGGGATTTCCATATGGTGCATTTTGCTTTTCACCCGGAACAGTTTTTTTAAGATAATGTCAAAGTGGGAAATCTGATTGGCAATTCTGTTGGATCTGCCTCTGGTGACAAATACTGACTCTTGTTTCTTGTCTTATGACATTTTCCTGTTGATGATGAAGAAGATGTGTTATTGTGCCTTTTTGGGGTATTCTATTGAAGAAGCGTTGTGTGATATTAAGAAATCGATGTCCTGTTTGTGGGAGCTGCAGCTGAAAATATCTGGTGGAAAGAACTTAGGTGACTCTTTTTCAACATGATTTGGAGGAAATTGAGGATGTTCTGGTGTATTCCTAATGTCCTGACATTTTTGCTGAACTTTTTGTTTTGGTGCTGTTACTTGACCATATAGTGCAAGAGATACATAAGGAAAGAATGTTCATAAGTATTTATTGTAATTCTCTTAGTGTTCTCTTGTCAGTGTGACAAGAGGTTTCTGTGAACCTGATGTTTCAAAGAAAAACCTAGGCAAATAGAAGTTGAAAGCAGTTGTTTAACTGGAAGTTAGATAGAACACAGGCCTGGACTGTGTTTATATTGAGGTGATTCTGGACACTTGATTCAGGTCTGATAAACGGACTCACAAGAATGTTGGCAAGACAGAGTCTTTCCCATCGTAGTGCACTATGAAAGTTGTGTTCCTTGATTAGATCATCTATGGATAATACTGATAATAATTTATTTTTGCTATCAGTTGCTCTCAAAACTAAAGAAGGAAAGTTTATGAATACTTCAGCATTGATGGATAGATGTGGCAATGGCATATCTATTGATTAGGGCTGGGCCAAAAGGAATAGTATTCCTAAAAATGCCAAGGAGACTTTTGAAATAATTCGAACTGCATATAGCTCTTTTAACTTCTGGTACCGTTTGAGAGGCTTTTTTCCCAATGCAGATTGGTTTTGGAGATCATACAGAAGTGTTATCTTTTGATACCTTCTGGTATGCTATCATTTTTTGAATTCCTTGGTTGAAGAGGCATATTTCTTATGTAAATTGGTCTGCTTGCACAATTTCTTTGTTATCAAAGTTTTCTTATGATCATTGTTATGGTTGTGGAAGTTATTGTCCTCCAAGTGAAGAGATAACTAATTCTACATCTGCTTTAATAGCTGCCATAGTATCTTGTTTATTCTTCAGATTTTGCCAATCCAATGATCTGTTGTCTTCCTCTTCATATTGAATATGATTGCACAACTCTAGATTAATTTTGTGCTGTTTTCCCTTTGTATACATTTAGCCATTTTTGGAAGGAGACTTTTAAGGCTTATTTACGGGAGATTTTGCTTTCTTAATTCATGTCCCTTACTCCTCTGTGTTTGCTGGGTGGGTACAAAGCTGTCCTTCTCTGAACTTTAGAGATGCACGAGTATTCAGGGGGTATTAGTTGTATATTCAAAGTTTGGACACCACTTAGTCTGAGGCTTTACGGCTGCGGCACTAGCATTATGTGAAATGCACAGGCAGAGTCAAAACAAACTTAATTTTCCAGACAGCCGCCAGACTATCACAAGACTTGCAATGTTGTCAGCCATCTTACATCAGAGTATAAGTGCCTAGTGTTTCAAGGACTTGTTTATTGCAGATATGGATTCTGGATAACACTTGAGAGCAAGGACTTGGACTTTAAAATGCACATTAGTACTGGAGTTATCCTTCCTAGGATTCATCCTTCCTTGGATTATAATTCATCCTTCCTTGGATTATAAACTCTGTTGTTCTTGCACAGAGAGGAATTAGAGAATAGTTATATGGACTGGTTGCTATTACTTGAATCCTCTATGGTATTAAGGTATTGCCAGTAATGGGAAGTGAAGGCATATTGTCAGAAATCAAAACTCAATAATAATGTGTATTCATTATGTTACAGTTGGTGAACAATGTATATTGAGAATCATTCAGATCAAATACTTGATTTGCAATTCACTGATTATATTTATATGTATAGAAACATGTATTACTGTTCAGGGGATTTCAGGCATGTATTAAAATGGTGTGTCCCATCTTTCAGTTCTAGGAATTCAGAGTTTTCACTCATCATAGAGAATGGGTTATACAGATATTGTCATAAGGCATATCATATCTGTAATAGAAAAAGTGAAGGTTAAAGTAATTGACAAACAATATAGGAATGCTTTCTTGTTGTAGATATAAACACCTCCCTCTGAAGTGTAATATGAGCCCAGCTGTAAGACCAGACAGTCGAGATATCTAGTGTCTCTGTTTCTCTTTCTAATGTCCTATTTCCTTTTCCCTGGGTTCACTGCAGACAGCATAAACTTCCTTTGAGTGTTCACCAGTGGGTTCAGGGAAGTGTGGATATAACATCACTCCTGTTAGATCTGGATTGCCAGGTTGGTGCAACCTTTACATTTTCTAAATCAATTGATAGCTCCATCTTTATCACCTGTTGGTGCGCCTTTGGTGTTTGTTCTCAAGAACGCTCAAGATCTTCAACCTTGCATTGATTATCAGATTACAATGAAGCATAGACATATCTATTTTACCTCTCATAATTGATGTTTTGGAATCAGTCCAAGGTACTCAAATGTTTATGAATCTGGGTTTATAAGTTGCATATCATTTTCTGCATATACAAGAATGTGATGAGAGAAAACCTGTTGTTTGATGGCGTGTGTGGCTGTAGATAACATGCTTTGCATAAGTCCGTCATCTAGTGTTGGGTCCGGAGTGTTCCTAGTTGTTTTTGTTCAAAGAATGTTTTTGAGTCACGAGATCGAGTGACTCCTCCCTCTGTGATACTGCCCATGGGCATCGAGTCCTTTGTTAGATTGTTTCTCTCTGCCGTCGGGTTCGGACGTGTGTTCCTCTCGCTCCGGAATTCCTTGGCTCGGTCTGTTTTCAATTCTTCTTTTCCTTTAAGTGATGGTATTGTATTTCAATGGCATTTTCACTATCTAATGTAGTCAACCCAAATTTCTATATCAGTAGTTGGCTTACTGCCCTTTGGGGTGTCAGCGCCTATCTTGGGCCTACTCCTCCATGTGGTGTCGGGATTTGCAGGACTGATAGAATGGACTCCATTTTGGTTTAGCCCTCAATGCCATTCAAAATTCCCAAACACCGATCAACACCTGGTGTGTAACTTGTGCTTGTTCCCAGACCATAAGGAAGAAACCTGCGATGCCTGTCTTTTCGATCCAAGAAGACTCTCCGAGACTGAAGAGCGCATTGATTGGAGATGGCGTAGAAGACACTCCTGATATTTTCAGAGAAGAGCTTGCACAGGAGGAGATTAAACACAAAGAGGCCTTCTCCATAGAAGATTCGGAGTTGGACACTCAATCTGAAATCGAAAGTCAGCCTCTCACCTCAGCCCAATGTGTGAGTACATCTGCTCTGACCTCCCATACAAAGACTTTAAAGAAGCCCCACAAACAGGTCATCGGTCCACCACTGCCTTCGGGCCATGATCAGCTCCGAAAGTTACCTTTGGATGGCCTGCCTTCCGGCTTGGCACCGAAGCAGCCAAGACTAAGCAGTTTTCAGCATAGACCTCCGGCTGGCTCGGCCGCATCTCATACAGCCTTGGGATCGAGTCAACCCTTCGATCCGAGCTTTTTGGTTCAGAGCAATAAGCCTTCCACATCCGCTTTGGTGCCAACAGCTTCGAGTCGGAATTCTAAAATTTCTACTCCGGAATTCTTCGGAACCGAAGATTCTGTCTTTCAAAGACTCCAGTCATTCCTCAAAAGCAGCTTCACCAGTGGAGTCAATCCTCAGAATAATGGACACTCATCAGTGCCAGCTCCATATCCAAAAAGGAACAGGAAGAATAATTGCTTTCCCCCCTGTCCCAATCAAAAGGAAACATACTTTTCAGGAGATCTTGGACACTGCTCATCTACTTAATAAGGTCTCCAAAGACAAGGACAAGGCTCCAGTTCGACCTCAGCCTTCTCCACCCCACTCTCCTGTGCTTCCTCTTACTCCTTCACCACCTTCCCAAACTTCTCCACCTATTATTGAGCCACAATTTTCTCCACAAGGTTCACCACCACCTCAGGGAGATGACTTGGGAAGATTTCACAAGATATTGACCCCCTGGGATTCATATGATCCAGAACCCATATTACTAAATGACCTTGATTAATACCCTGCACGGCCTTCACCCTCTGAAGACGCAACTTTATATCAGCAGGTCATAGCACAGGCAGCTGCATATCACAATGTTCAAATGCACACTGACCCTATTGAAGAGGATTTTCTCTTCGATACACTGACTACCACCAATAAAGAAAGTCAGTTTTTGCCCATGCTACCAGATATGCTTGGACATGCCACATACATTTTTAAAGAGCCTGTTAGAGCAAGAGTTGTTACCGCAAGGGCCGATAAAAATTATAAGGCGGCCCCTGCAGACCCTATATTTATTCGGTCACAAATCCCTCCTGACTCTATAGTTGTCAGCACAGCCGGAAATATGCTAACAGCCAATCAACAGGAGATACACCTCCCCCTGATAAGGAGAGCAAAAAACTAGATGCAGTAGATAAAAGAGTGACTGCGCAAGCTGGCAATCATTGGCGTATTGCCAATTCGGAGGCACTGCTGACAAGCTGCGTCAGAGCCCACTAAGATGAAATGGAGGATCCTCTCCATTACCTCCCAGAGGAACATCGCAAAAGGGGACAGGAAATAGTTTCTGAGGGCCAAACTATTTCAAACAGCTTTATTAGGTGTGCTACTGATGCAGCTGATACCGCATCACATGGTATGAATACCAGTAATATTATCAGAAGGCATGCTTGGATCAGATGTTCAGGCTTCAAGCAGAAATTCAGCAGGCAGTTCTCAACATGCCTTTAGACAGGGAACATTTGTTTTGTCAGGAGGTTGACACCACATTAGAAAAGATCAATAAGGATCTCGAAACAGCAAAGGCTATGCGGGCCCTACTCACCACACCACAAAGGGGTCATTTTCATCACCCACAATTCAGGGAGGCTTCAAAACATCATCGACTGAGCCTTCCACCTCCCAAACCAAGCAAGGCACCCATTTCTATAATAGAGGTTCCTTTAGAGGTTCCTACTGAGGTGCAAACAATAAAGGTAGAGGAACGGGGGCCACCTCTAGAGGGTCTGTCTATAATTCTCCACTGACTACTTCCACCTTCCACCAGCTCACACATCTCTAGTAGGGGGTCAATTGATGCATTTCTATACACAATGGTCCAATATCACCACAGATCAGTGGGCTCTATCAATTATCCAACACGGTTACTGTCTAGAGCTCATCTCCAACCCACCAAATATTCCACCTCGCATTCACAAACTTTCACAAGACCATCTTACTCATTTAAAAGAAGAGGTACAATCCCTTCTTCTCAAAGGGGCTATAGAGCCAGTGCCCATCTCACAGCAAGGGTTAGGAGTATACTCCTTATACTTTCTTATACCAAAGAAAGATGGGTCACTAAGATCTAGATCTCAGACCACTCAATCTATACATTCTTTCAGAGCATTTCCACATGGTTGCTCTCCAAGATATCCTTCCGCTATTACAGCAAGATGAGTTCATGACAACTTTAGATCTGAAGGACCCACATTTTCACATTCCCATTTATCCAGCACACCACAGATACCTCATATTTGTCATTGTAGTGAAACATTATCAATTCAAGGTTTTATCATTCAGGTGACAACCGCCCCCAGGCCTTCACAAAGTGCCTAGCGGTAGTTGTGGCATTCCTCAGAAGACAACTCATCCATGTCTTCCCCTACTTGGACGATTGGCTCACCAAAGCCAATACCATACAACATCAGCGTCGCACTCAAACCACAGTAGACCTTCTCCACACCCTGTGATTCACAATCAACTTTCTCAAATCCCACCTCCATCCTTTACAGATACAGCCCTATCTGGGGGCAGTTCTCAATGCTCAGTCAGCATTGGCAAATCCAAGCCCAGCAATTCAAGCTTTTCAAACTTTTGTTTCCCAACTACCAGAAAACTACACTTGCACAGTGAGAACAGTGATGCAGTTACTAGGGATGATGGTTTCATGCATTGCCATTGTTCCCCATGCCAGACTACACATGTGTCCCTTACAGCAGTGTCTTATCTCATCAGTGGTCTCAGTCACAGGGTGATCTCCAAGATCTAGTGTTGTTGGACCCCCAGACTCAACGCTCTCTGCAATGGTGGAACCCCCCAACCTTTTCAAAGATGTGGAACAGCACAAATAGACCTCTTCGAGACCGCAGAAAATTCAAAATGCCAAAACTTTGCGTCAGAAACCAACACCCTCAGTCCAAGGGCAATGCTCTATGGATGAATTGGTCAGAGATATTTGCTTACGCTTTTTCACCTCTCCCACTCATTCCATTTCTAGTTCGCAAAATGAGACAAACATCACTCACCATGATCCTTGTAGCTAGCACATGGGCACATCAACCTTGGTTCATAACACTGTTGGACCTGTCTGTAGTTCCTCACGAGAAACTTCCCAACAGGCCGGACTTTCTCACCCAAAATCAAGGTTAAATCAGACATCCAGACCCCAAGACACTCAATGTTGCGATATGGCTCCTGAAGTCATAGAGTTTGGTTATTTGATTCGCCCCTCAGAATATATGGAGATTGTAAAGGAGGCATGTAAACCTACAATTATACGGTGTTATGCTGCAAAATGGAAATGTTTTGTCTGCTGCTATCAACCTAAACACATTGACCCACTTAACACCTCAGTTCAAGGCATTGTTTGTTATCTGTAACATTTACAAAAAGCAAACTTAGCATACTCATCTATTAGGCTTCATTTGGCAGCTATAGCTGCTTACCTCCAAAACAGACAACATATCTCTTTATTCAAGATTCCAGTCAGCAAAGCCTTGTAAGGCCTCAAAAGAGTCATTCCATCCAGGGTTTCATCAGCCCCATCATGGAATCTTAATATTGTACTCACTAGGCTCATAGGTCCACCTTTTGAGCCTATACATTCCTGTCCTTTGCAATTTCTTTCATGGAAGGTAGCATTTTTAGTAGCTATCACTTTTCTAAGACGTGTAAGTGGAATACCGGCTTTAACTTTAGAAGAACCATTCTTCCAGTTATATAAAGATAGGGTAGTTCTTAGGACAAACACTAAGGCCCTCATTATGAGATTGGCGGCAAATGCCACCTACCACCACGGCGACAGCCGCCAACATACAGTCGCCGTGGCTACCGGCCATCCATGCCATTATGACCGTAGCCGGAATTCTGCTGGAATGGTCATGGCGGCGGAAGGCAGTAAGGTGGCGCTGCTGCCAGCAGCATTGCCACGCCAGCAAAACACTGCCTACCGTATCATGTTCCAAGATACGGTGTGGCTGTGCTTTTCTGGCGGCGCTGCTGCTCCGACAGGAGAGGGGTGTAGGGGGTGTTGTGTGGGGGTGTGTGTGACTGTGTTTGAATGCGTGCATGCGTATGTAATGCATGTGTGCATGAGTGGGTGTGTGTGTACGTGCATATTGTGTTGTGTGAGTGCGTGTGTGCCTGGATGTGTGATTGTGAGTTTTGCAGTGAGTATGTATGTATGCATGCGTGTGTGAATGTGTGTATGAGTGTGTGTATGGGTGTGTATGTATGTGCGTGTATGTGTGTATATGTGGGGAGGGGGGGTCAGGAGGGGGAGGAGGATGGTGGGGGAGGCCTATGGGGAGGCGGTTGGGGAGACGCCTATCAGTGCCAGGGAAGGAATTCCCCTGGCACTGATAGTGCCTACCGCCATGGTTTCCGTGAGTCACGAGGTATAGTGACTCCAGCCGTTACTGGTAATGTGTATGGGCATTTACTCCATTGCTATATAGTTTTTTCTCCGCAATCGGGTTTAGATGTGTTCCATCAGGCACTAGTCCGACACCATGTGGTGTTCTCCTGTGCCCGCTCAGAACCTTTCTAACTCATCAAATGAAAAAACAGGCTCTATGGGACCCGGCTTCGTTGGGTCTCTGTCTGTTCCTTGGCACCAGAGAATGTACAAGTAATGGAAAGGACTTCATTCAGATACTGCCCAAAGTGTTGAGCGAAGGTAAGACCTCCATCAGGTATGCAACCACTGTTTGTACCCGGAGCACCAGGAGGCCCCCTGTTCTGCGTGCCCTGCACTGAGGGACTAGAAAATACTCTGGTACTGCCAGGGTTGTGGCATCGCTTTGGCCTCGATGGCGCAACACCAATGGGGTGATATTTTGAACCTTTTGGAGAACATGAGACGAGGGGAGACCGCAGCCAGAGGCTTCTGGCGCACATGCTCAAGTGTTGGTGATGGAGGAGGACTCCTGCTCCTATGTCGAAGTAGATGAACCTCCATGTGCACAGGGTCCATCAACAAAAAAGACCACAGAGAGTACAGTCATCCTGCCTCCCAACCCTGGACACCATCTTGAAGCTGAGCATCTCACTTGAGAAGGCTGAGCATTAAGCCCACAGACCAGCCATGAGTCTTCCAATCCACCACTTCCACAAGGCCGTGGTCAGCACAGAGAATCTGAGTCAGCCCCGATGCGCACACACACCACTCGGTGTCTAAGTCCGTCACTAAGCCCCACCCTTCAACATTAGACAGATTGTTGGCTCCCATCTTCACTGCAGAGAAAGCTGACGTCCAGAGCAGCATCCTCTACCACTTTGGAGGATCAGGAATAACCAACACTCTAGCACCTTCAAGAAGAGGCTGATGCCAGACAACAGTGGAAACAAATCCAGTCTGGGATTAGATGAATTTTGGACAAACCGCCTCCCCAGACAAAAGACCCTATTCCTTCAAAGAGGAAACTGACTTTTGAGGAGGCTGTAAATCCACCATCCGAGTTGGCACCTAAAAAGCCTTGGTGCCATAACAAGGGGACATCACCACCACCTTCTCTGCCACAGCTACCTCTGCCTCACACTTCACTTCTTCCACCTTTAGCTTCTTCTATACCACCACCCTCTCCACTACCACCAGTAGGCCCTCCCCCACAGTCACCTCAAGGTTCCCCTACCTAATACTTTGGTGGGGGGAGTCCAAGGTCTCCCTATGGGTACAGTACACCTTATGAGACACAACCACATGATGACCTGTGGGATGATTATGATGTGGAGCCCCTGGGTGACACTGACTTAGACATTTATCCATCTAAGCCCTCCCCACGGAATGACACTGCTGCTTATCACGAGGTACTGCAGAAGACAGCTGCTTTCCACAAGGTGGAAATGCATAAACAGACCGACTCATGGAAACACTACCTACCACCCAGAGACCCATGCAGTATCAGCCAATGTTAAGGGGGAGGCTTAAACCGCCCCATGATATCTTCAATGAGCTAGTCAAGGTGAGAGTCATCACGCCTCAAGTGGACAAAAAGTTTCAACCTTCACCCTCTGACCCTCCTTACATCAGGGAACACCTGCCACCTGACTCCTTAGTGGTCCATAAAGCCAGGAAAAGAACAAATTCCCAGGGGACAGTTTAAATCCATGGGGGTCTTACAGATCACATTGGCCTGTGGCTCCTTTTCTGCACACAGTATTGTGGCTAAAATCACCACCCTGAGGCATCCACTTCCTTCCCCAGGCAACAGCAGCAGCAAACACCCTCTCTGGGTTACTAGAAGGGAGAATATGAAAATAACAACGGAATAGGCAGGGGGAAAGGCGCAGCCCCAAAAGTTGTCTTACCTGCCAAGCAGTGATTCCCTTACCCTACCCTTTATCTGAACAAATAACAACTGTCAGTGGAAGTCCACAAGGGTTTCTGTCCTAGTGGACAGAGACCACCTCGAACCAGTGGGTTCTCAGCATCATAGCAGAGGGGTACTGCCTAGAACTCTTTCAAACACCCCTTGACATACCGCCACAAACACAAAGGGGGTTATTCTAACTTTGGAGGAGTGTTAATCCGTCCCAAAAGTGACGGTAAAGTGACGGATATACCACCAGCCGTATTACGAGTTCCATAGGATATAATGGACTCGTAATACGGCTGGTGGTAAATCCGTCACTTTTCCGTCACTTTTGGGACGGATTAACACCTCCTCCAAAGTTAGAATAACCCCCAAAGTCTCCCGGGAACATCAGCCTCTGCTTAAAGAAGAGATGCATGCATTACTCTGCAAAGGGGCCATAGAACCTCTGCTGCCACAACAATGCAAGGAGGTATACTTTCTATACTTCCTCATCCTCCAGAAGGACCTGTCACCAAGGCCCATTGTCGCCCTTCAGCCGCTCAACAAGTAGATCCTGTCAGAACACTTCCACAATGTGACACTCTAGGATGTCATGACGCAACTGCAACAAAGCAACTTCATGACTGCCCACAACCTGAAGGACACACTGTTCCACAACCCCATTCATCCAGCACATCACGGTTCCTCTGGTTTGTGGTAAGTGATCAGCCTTATCATTTGTCCTTTGAAGTCATCACAGCTCCCACAGTGTTTACAAAGTGTCTTGCTGTGTTGGCCGTTCACGCAACAAGTAGAAAGGTCATGTGTTTCCTAGGCATGATGGCCTCTTGCATTGTATAGTCCCACATGCCATGTGATACATGTGCCTGTTGCAGGAGTGCCTAGCAGCACAAAGGTCACATGTGGAGGTTCATTGGGTGAATCTAGTGTTGACCTGGGACCATACTCATCGCTCTCTACTGTGGTAAAATGCCCACAAGGGGCGTCAGAGCATTGACCCACAACCTTGGTCTGCCACTAATTACTTGCCTTGCCTTTTATTGCTTTTCCATAAAAGCAAACAATCTTACAAATCGTCTGTTAGAGCAGTGGTGTCAAGTTGGCAGCGGAAGAGGGCTCCATTGGATGTACTGCCATGTGTCAGGTGGAGGCCATAACAGGCTACACTCAAACATTCACAGTACATATCTGACATGATGCACAAGCGTTACGCAGTGCAGCATGTCAGGTAAAAGGACCACACCCACAGTTCATGGGCAATGCGCTATGGATGAACTGGTCTGGGATATTTGCCTATGTTTTTCTGCTCCACTACTGCTGATTGTTGACTTACACAGGCTTTAACAAATATCCTTCACTCCTATCTTAGTAGCCCCAACCTGGGTGAGGAAGCCATGGTTCACCACTCTCCTCGATCTGTATAAAGTGCCTCACATGAAGCTGCCCAACTGGCCAAATCTTCTCTCACAAAATCCTGGCATTCTCAGGCATCCCAACCCAAACAGTTCAGACTTGCAGTTTGGCTTCTGAAGTGTTAGAGTTTGGGTACCTCAATCTGCCTTCAGAATGTGTGGCCATTCTTTAAGAGGCATGCAGCCCCACAAAAAGAGCCTGTTTGCTGCTACATGGAAAATGCTTGTACACTATTGTCTTCCTAAGTATATTGACACTCTCCAGGCAGCAGTCCAAGACATTGTCTGTTATCTGCTCCACTTGCAGAAGTCAGGCATTTGCAGAATCAGGCCTTGCATACACTTCCATCAGGCTTAATTTGGCTGCTGTCACTGCTTATCTTCAAAGCAGGGAACATACTTCCCTTTGTAGTGTTCACATTGCTAAAGCTTTTATGTAATGACTCAAGAGGATTATGCCACCAAGGGTCCTACCTGTCCCAGTGTGAAACTTTAATAT
Organism: Pleurodeles waltl; assembly: GCF_031143425.1. Lineage (NCBI taxonomy): Eukaryota > Metazoa > Chordata > Amphibia > Caudata > Salamandridae > Pleurodeles > Pleurodeles waltl. The sequence goes on from NC_090442.1 coordinate 1,022,237,262, forward strand.
TGTCCAGACAAGACGTATGGGCCCACAATTTGAGCCACTCCTGTTCCTTTCCTGGAAGTTAGCTTTCTTGGTAGCTATCACTATTCTCAGGTGTCAGCGAGCTTCACCCTCTTACTTTGGAGGAAACTATTTTTTCCAAGTTCATGATGATAGATTTAGGAAGGAGGCCTGGGCGGTAAACTCCGCTCCACTGGGGGAGTTCACAGAGTTTTGCCTACTCTGCAATCCACTTGGAGTGCAGAGTTCAGCAACAATTCTGATTACGTTGTGAGGCAGAGTTTACCAGCACTCAGTGCCACTCACCCTAGTTTAATTAACTCCTGAAAGCTTCTTGATACCTCTGTAGGCAGGCCCTGCATGGCCGATCCCATCTCCCTGCTTCCTGATTGGTGACACCGCACTAGCCTGGGCCCTGCTCTGTAACTGGAGATAGACAGAAGGACCGTTGCTGCTGCTTCTTCCGGCTCCTGGACGTGGTAGCAGGGCTGCAGCCCTGATGTCTTTCGCAAGTCTTGGTCGGAGCAGACATCAGAGACATGCGGTTGGCGCTCCAGGATCCGTGGGTGGATTTGGACCTGTGGGAAACTTCATTGTGGTTTGGGTGATATATTCTTCGGTGCCGGATGGATTATGGAATTACATGGGGCAAGTAAGGCACATGCTGACCAGCAAGGAAACATATCCACAGGCGCTAGACAGTTAGCAGGGAGGGTATTCTGCAATAGGGCAATCTGAGTAGGTAGCTCAGGGGACTAGTGGGCCTCTTGCAGTGATCATTCTGTAACCAGAAGATTTGTGTCCTTAGTAGGCCTGGCATAGCCTGCTAACCTCCTGAGGACGATATTTTGCCATATGTTGATTGCATCTGTTATTATGGTGCTTTGGTAACGTTTAGGCGCTTTGACAAAATAGTTTATTTTCAGCAAATTAAAGTCGGCATTCTAATGCAATGATTGTTTTGAGTATAGCAAAAGCAACATACAATTTTAATGTGAAGAGTCGCAGGGGAAGGAAATGTTGCTTTTTCTGATCTTCTGTGAGTCTTCACTTTCGCACTTCAGTCAAGATGGCGCCGGCAGCTGAAAAGAACATGTGCACGGGTTGACTCGCTTTTGAATTGAAATGTTTTTTTGACGATAATGCGTGTGTTGATATTCTATAACTGTTTTTGAATTGTGTTTTTTCTGAGCCCTAATGTAATCATCTAAGCTAAATTAATGTGGCACAGTGTAGTGTATGTTTAACTGTATTCGTCATTTTATTTTGTTATCTTTGTTAAGCTCTCTGCTGCTCAGGTAGGTCTGTTTTGTTCGATTCAAAACCAGATATAGATAAATAGCAGGTTTGTTCCAGGTAGCACATTGTCAGATGGTTTCTGTGTTATTTTATAAAGGGTGGGAAAGATTGTCAAATAAGAACTCTGCTATTCTTAATGGCATCATGATGGACTGGTATAATATAAATAATGTCTCGTTTGGATTTTGGGATTGGTTTGAAGGGGAAGAATGACCATCAGACATTTTCCCAGTAGCTCTAACTAGGACCAGGGGGGCAGAATTCTGCCACAAGCAAAACTCCACAGAATTTCACTGGGTTTTTAGGCAACTCCATGGAATTCCGCTGAGTGAAACTCCGCCCAGGCCTAGTAAGAAGCTGTGTTCTGGTTGCAGTAACCCCACACACACTTTTTTTCCTGTGTTTTTGATGCACCTTTGATTGAAGTGCACTGGGTTCCTGCTAACCAGGTCCCCAGTGCCAGTGTTCCTTCGCCAAAACAAGACACCTGGGGCCAGATGTAGCAAACTTTTGCGAGTCGCAAATGGCCCGAATCGCTATTTGCGACCCCACAAAATCGGAAATGGGATGCAAAAATCCGATTTCCGACTCGCAAAATGCAATGCGAGCCGGTACCGACTCACAAAATTTGCGACCCCATTTTGTGACCCGCAAATAGGAAGTCGCAATTTGCGAGTCGCAAACCATATGCAATAGCAACTCGCAAATTGCGACTAGTCGCAAAAAGCCCATTTTGCACGTCCAATTTACCACTAACTCATAGCAGGTGGTTACCATTACCAAAGTATAAAAGGGGACCCAGAAGGCATCTGGGTTACTCAAGATGGCGGAGATATACCTGATAGCAGTGAGGAGGAGAGCCCACGCAGCCCAGCAGAGGAGGAGGAGGAGCCAGAGACAGGAGAAGATTTACAGAACAAGGCAGACACTCTTCAGCAAACTGAGGAGGAATTTTATGACAAATACAGACTTAGCAGCGCAGCTATACTAGATTTAGTAGAATTACTCAAACCACAGCTAGAACGCCAGACTGTGCGCGGCTGCGCCATCCCTATGCATGTGCAAGTGCTATGCTCACTGCACTTCTTGGCCTCGGGGAGCTATCAGGGGGTCATTGCTGTGGCAGGTGGGGTATCCCAAAGTGCACTATCAAGGTTCCTCAGGGCATTCCTAGATGCCTTACTCACACACATGTCCCGATACATTTACCTACCCAGGAATGAGGCAGAAATTAACAGCACCAAGTTGGACTTTTACCGGATTGCCAACTTTCCCCATGTCATAGGGTGTGTAGACGGGACACATATTCAAATATGCCCTCCTGCAAACCTGGAATATCTGTTCCGCAATGGGAAGTGTACCCACTCACTCAATATTCAGGTTGTTTGTGACGCCCATTATGTCATCACTGACATGGTTGCAAAATTTCCAGGCAGTACTCATGACTCCTACATTTTTAGGCACAGTGGGATACACCAACGCCTGGAACGTGGGGAGTTTGGAGACGGATACCTCCTAGGTACAGCTGCATACACCTTGTAGACATGCACACAGATCAATGTGCAAACCAACCATGCCTTGCTAACAGTGTACGTTTTGTGCCCAACAGGTGACAGTGCATATGCACTACGGCCACGGATACTGACTCCGTACTTAACACCCAGCAATGAATGTGAGAGGCGATAAAAAAGTGCACATAAGAGGACCAGGAACATGATTGAAAGAACCTTCGGACTGCTGAAAGCAAGGTTCAGATGCCTCCACCGAAGTGGAGGTGCCCTCCAGTATACCCCCATAACTGCTTTCAAAATAGTTGTCGCATGCGCTATCCTGCACAACATTGCCACCCGACGTGGGCTACCTCTCACCCCTGCAGACCCAGATTCGGAGGATGAAGAGCAAGAGCAACCACATCGCCATCATGGGGATAGGAGCATCGCAAATCAAGGCAGACTGAGACAGGAACACATTGCAAACCAATACTTTGGAAGGTACGTGCCAACTTCTACCATACTCACCAATAGAACAAACACTCCATGTGTTAAGTGTATCGAACAAATGATTTAATATGTGCCAAAAACCAAACTATATACAAGGATAAACTGTTCAGGGACTTCAAAAGTCCACCTGGCATGGGACACATTGCCATCATGTGCCCCAACATCAGGGACAGTGTTTAGCTCACACCCTACGGCGGGCTCGGCCAGCCTGGCTGGTACTAGGTGGGTCAGCAGTGCTCTGCCTTGTACTCCCACTCTGTAGCACCCTGGTGTCACCGGCAGAGACACTGCTGACAGTGGAGCCCTCCTCACTGTCTTGTGGGGTGTCACCTGTACCCCTGGACTCCTGCCGTGCCTCCATGAGGTCTATTGCATGGGTGATCCGGCCCAGTACCCTTGCCACATCACCCGCAAAGTGGCCCATGTCAACCTGGAGGCTGACTGTTCTCCTAGACATCCAAGTTGTGTTTACTGCCAGCCTGACGATAGAGGAGGCCATCCTGTCCAGGCGTTGCAGCAGCAGGCGGTCCCTGCGCCGCGCACCGTCACTCTGCGTTAGCAGTCCAGCCACCAGTTCGCGCATTGACAGGGCAAGGTCACCTGTGTTGTTCCCAATGACCTCCAATTGTGAATGCACCTGCTGCATGCTGTTTGCATGGTTCCTGTCAAAGCGCTGCAAAACCCCACTAATCCTCCTCAACTGTTGGTTTTGCAGGCGCTGACCCCGTAGCAGTTGGGCCTCCGTTGGTGTTGTGGAGGGAAGCCCTGACTCTGCCTGCTGCCCTGCTGTCATCATCCTGCGTCGCCTGCGCAGCGGTGGAGGCCCTGTGATGTCTGATGTGGCACTCTGGCTTGTACCTGGTGCAGGCTCCAAGACCACTGTTGCAACAGGTGTTGCCAGAGAGGGGATGGTGTTGGTGGTGCAGGTGGGAGTGGTGGCTGGTCCTGTTGTCTCCTCTCGGGGCTGGCTGACCATTGGCACCTGGCTGCTTGGGCTGGTGGGGGTGTCTTGTGGGAGACCTGTGGGACATGGGGAAAACACTGTCAGTGTCTACTATCAGTTAACAACTTCCTAATAAACAGTAGCCTATGAACTGCCTACTTGACTACATTGCCCATAATGCATCATTTTGGTGTTTGCTACTCTGAAATGGAGCTGTCTTGGTTGTGCATGCCCCTGTGTACATGGTGGGTGGGGGTATGACATTGATGGGGGTACAGGCATATCACATGGTACTCACCGGTTGATGGTCGGGCTCAGAGGTGTCCAGTTCTCCAATACCAGTAACAGCCTCCGGCTCCAGGGTCTCCTCAACCCTTTCCTCCAGGGGTGTGGGTGGTGGTATGGTAGATGGTCCCCCTTCTGTGCCTCTCATCTCCCGGAGCCTTTCTGCCACCCTCTCCTTGGTCCGGGAGCGGAGGACGTACCACCTCTTCTTTAGTTCGTCCACACTCCGGTGGCTGACCCCCAGGGAGTTTACCTTGTCCTGTATATCCTGCCAAATTCGTTTTTGTTCAGAGTCTGGCACATTGAGGGCTGCCTTGCCAAACAGCTCATCATGGTGCTGACAGCACTCATCCGTTAGCACCTCCAGCTCCTTCTCTGCAAACTTGAGCTTTCTCTTCCTGGGAGTGTCAGCCATGGTTGCTGGTGCTCTGTTAGCTGTGCTGCAGTTTAAAAGGGTGTGGTCCTCCCTCCTCCCAGGTGTATTTGTAAACTTCCTGGCTGTGATGTCATCATCATGTACCAGGAAGTGTTTTCCAGAGTGTTCTGAAGTGTTTTCCAGAGTGTTCTGCAGCACCTGCTTTCAATTGTCAGTACAGTCGCAATTTGCGACACCCACTCGCAAATTGCGAGTCCGTTTTTTGCGCGGTCGCAAAAAGAGACCTCGCAAACAGCGGACTCAATATCTGTGGCGCGACTCCGGGTGCGAGTCGCAAATTGTCCGCGCACTTTCTACCTGCATTGCAGTTAGCGACACAAAAATTGCGAGTCGCAAATACTCGCAATTTGCGAGTCGCTATTTTTTTCCTACCTACATCTGGCCCCTGGTCACTTAATCCCCAAGTGGACAGGACCTTTAGTACCTCTGTAAGTCCTTAGTAAATGGTGCCCCTGGCAGGGCATGAGTACTGAAGAGAGCTCCTAAGAGCTGCAGCACAACATGTGCCCCTCAAAGGGACCCAGCATCAACCTCATGCAGCCTGCCATAGCAGGCTGTGTGACAAGGTGCTCCCAAAAGTGAAAACACAACGTGGCACACACTGTGTATGCGTGTACCCTCAAATATTGCCTGTAATAGTTGTAAGTCACCCCTACAGCAGGCCTTACAGCCCTAAGGCAGGGTTCATTATATCATGTATTTGGGCATATCTGCAAGAGCAGATATGCCCCTGGAATGTCTGTCGATTCCGAGACATAGTAAGTATGCAGTGAAGCCATTTTAAATAAATAAGCTGGACACTGATCAATACGAGTTTGCCAGCTACATGATGGCTTCACTGAAACTAGGGATGTCTGTTATCAAACATCTTATATTAATAAACCCTCACTGATTTCAGTGACTGATTTAAAGGTGCCCCCTTAAACCTACCAACTGCTGGTGAGCTCAGTAACCAGTTCTGTCCAGTCTGCTACCAACAGACAAGAATCTGACTCCCCAGGGTGACAGCCTTCACTCTCTGGAGATTCAAAACAAAAGCTTGTTCGGGCTGGGGTGTGGAATGCCCCTCCCCAGAGGATGACCTGCATTCCAAGACAGGGAACTTCAAGGAAGTCCACAGCCTTTGGTATGCAGATGTGGCCTCTCTCACAGGGAGATGACGACCCCTGCCCAGGGCCCATCTGGCACCAGGACAGGCAGGAAAATTAGCTAGGCAGGAGGTGTGTTACATTTCCAGAGAGGGAAGAACCCTAGAGTGACCAGTCTGAAATGGACACGACTTAGGAAATTCCGCCATCTTGTGTGTGGTGGAATTTAGGAACTCTGGACAGGGTAATGCCCTCTCCCTACAGGAAGTGGTCAAGCAGGCGGCATAGTGACCATAGGCTTCTACACTTCACTCCCTTAACACCTCCTAATTTGAGTATTTATGGGTCCCCCTGATACCAGATCCTCAGATCTTCGCTGAACACAAAAGAAAAGAAAGAGTAGACAAGAAGCCTGCTGAAACTGAGAACTGAGGAGCATGACTGACTTGGGGCCAACCCTGCCGGCCTGCCTGTTGAGCCCGACTCTTGAGGAGCAACTGACTTGTCCTGCCACTGCAGCCTCCAAGAAACTGGGAGAGCTGCCAGTGCTTCGCAAAGTGCCAAGAATAAGTCCCTTGGAGTAGAAGAGCTGCTCCCCTGTAGACTGACATGTCCCTGAGGACCTCAAGGGTCGAGCCCCCATGTGGGTTCCCCTGGACTGACCTTCCAGTCCATCTCTGCAGCAACTTTGTAACCGGACTGTTACCTATTGAAGTGAATGGGACACCCAACACCATTACACACCTCTGCACCTTGACGCTCCAGAGCCTTCCAAGGTGACCGTTTGGTGTGGCCTTGGACCCTGCCCCACACTCACTTTAAGTCCTGGAGAACAGTCCTTTTAGACACTGTGAAGTGTCTAAATGCAGTCCATGTGTTTCCTCTCATAAGATAACATTAGCACGCCCAAATAGTTTCAAGTTTTAAAAACTGTAAAAATCCATATCTCTAAAAGTACTCACCTGATTCCAGTGATCTTGGTATCAAGGTTTATATAAAAGTATGTGCTATTTTAATAAATTGGTGTAGGTTATTTTTATTGACACTTATCTGGCTCATTGTTCGATTAGTAGTGCATCCTGCGATGCTTACATGATTTATAAAATAATTTTACGACTCATAACCATCGTTTGAGGTGGTACCGAAATTAAACCTAAACACTAGAAACAACGCTCAAACCAGACACAGTCGAGTCGTTGCTAGCAATGCAGATCTTTCAGTTTGTATCTGAATGGGCTATTATCAAGATTATGGATACCTGAAAGCCTTGGGAAAAACAGTGTTTGGGCACATGATTTATTTAGCAATTTCATTAGTGATTTTCTACACTGGCTAGAAGTTTCCATAATTTACTGCCTGAAGGTGTGGTCCTAATCAACGGTTTTATTTCACAAGATTCACTAAATATTGCTAGCAAAAACAACATTTATGCATTTGCAATGCAACGGGTCTCGCATTTCTCCGAGTTAGAGCTATTAGCAGTTGTAAACTCCCAACCGGACTTTTCTTGCCTCATTAAATGGAAAAAAAGACCGCAATCGCGCTGCTACAGTTCACTCATAGTGAAACCTATCAGCAAAAGTGCAATTATCTACGTAACCGGGAAAAGTGCAATTAACTATGTAACAGGGTCGATTTAATGCAAAACGCTTGACTTCTGCCAAGTGAGATCGCGCTGCGAATAAAGAGAAAAAGTAGTCCACAAACCGTAGGGAAAACAGCGAGCCTCGTATGTTTTCAGTACTTAGTCTCTGCGCTCGAGGAGGGCTAACCACCAGAAAAGGGCTGAAGTATGCATGCCTTCCACTAATGAAAGCAAGCAGATTTTAAAAGGCAAGCCCACGAAACCAATGAAAGACACTGACGTGACATGGACAGGGCTCCGAGCCCTTTTCTAACTACTACAGCGTCTCGCAAGCGATACGCATGCACGTGAATAAGCAGCCACCTACATCATTACATATGAAATCTCTTTATTGATGTAATAGGTACAATTTCACAATTGCTTTATTAACCTTGTTGCATTCTCAAATTTACTTCAAAATGCACCATTTGCTCACTCATTTTCTAAATGTTTCTCGGGGGAGAACCCCAGATGATCCCCCTCCCTTATGACAGTCAGACTTACTTGCTATGCTCACTCACCACAGTGCGCTCATCCGGAACGTTTACGCCCCACCACTTTCAAATGTCAGCAGCCGCCACTGCATTCATCAGTTCCCACTAGGACTATTGCAATACCTTCTAATTTGGGTAGCCCTAGCATTGAACTATTGTCAAAGTTAAATCAGCTCTCACACCTACTTGAAGTCTAATTACATTTACTAAAGCAAAAGTAAACAGTCTACGAAATTGCAAGATCAAGTGTCAAAGATTCCCCTTTGCCACGGTCTTTGTCTAATGCTAAATTTCCCCCACAATACAGGGGAGTTTTTATATACTTTTGCATACAGTCACCAATGGAGCACTTGTGACAAAAGCCAAAAGTGCTAGCTCATTGCAGGTACCAGCTCTTTAATGAGAAGCACGCTTGTGACTGACCGTACAAGAAATGTAAACTTCTAGACGCTGAATGGACTACTTCCGAGTAATCACTTAGAGCAGCCAGGCCTAAGAGAAAGGCAGAAACAGCACAGCCTGTACGACAACCGTTAACATGAGAGAACAAAATGGTATTGTCAAATTAAGGGAGATGCGTGCAGTTTCTCACTACTGAGCTGACCGGTGTAACTCTGCGGCTTAAGCTCCATAACCGCATCAGACTCAGACAGCAGAGAACGTGCCTAGCCAAGTTCTTCCCAGGTTCAAAAGATCAAGAGAATCTGAGAAAATAAAAACCTTTAAAGTGAGAATATGGGGAGAGGGGGATTAGCCCCCCACTCTCGCCTCACTCTAATGCCCTCATTACAACTTCGGCGGTCTTGTCCAAAGACCGTCGAAGCTGAGGGCGCCACTATACCGCCAGTGCTGCCGGTATATCTTGCTCCCTATTATGTCTTTTCCGCTGGGCAGCGGACGGAAACAGCGTGGCCCAGCGGAAAAGTCACATTAACATTGCAGCCGGCTCATAATAGAGCCGGCGGCAATGTTGATGTACAGCGGGTGCAGCTGCACCCATCGCGCATTTCTCTGCCCGAAATTCAGGCTGTGAACTGCACGATGGGGCAGTGCTTTGGGGCCCCTACAATGCCCATGCAAAGTGCATGGGCAGTGCAGGGGCCCCCAAGGGCACCGCAGGCCGCCAGGGTCGTAATGAGGCCTTAAAAGGTTTAATTTTCACATCCAAACCAGGGGTTTCTAAATTATTTGCAGACATCTTTGAACAAGATAAGCTATGAATTTGTCACTCCTTGCTTGATCAGAGTAAGAGGGAGTTGACAAACAGGAGGGCATGATGAGAAGGCACCCCCCTGCTCTATGCCCTTCCTTAAAATGCTCACGCCGGGATTATGCCCCAACAGAGGACAGGCAGACCTGGCTAATAATCAAACATAACAATCTATTTTTGTCCTGTGAAGCTGTGGTTGAGTATTCGCTCCATCAAAAAACAAGCATTTGCAATGCAACGGGTCTCGCATTTCTCCGAGTTAGAGCTATTAGCAGTTGTAAACTCCCAACCAGACTTTTCTTGCCTCATTAAATGGAAAAAAAGACCGCAATCGCGCTGCTACAGTTCACTCATAGTGAAACCTATCAGCAAAAGTGCAATTATCTACGTAACCGGCAAAAGTGCAATTAACTATGTAACAGGGTCGATTTCATGCAAAACGCTTGACTTCTGCCAAGTGAGATCGCGCTGCGAATAAAGAGAAAAAGTAGTCCACAAACCGTAGGGAAAACAGCGAGCCTCGTATGTTTTCAGTACTTAGTCGCTGCGCTCGAGGAGGGCTAACCACCAGAAAAGGGCTGAAGTATGCATGCCTTCCACTAATGAAAGCAAGCAGATTTTAAAAGGCAAGCCCACGAAACCAATGAAAGACACTGACGTGACATGGACAGGGCTCCGAGCCCTTTTCTAACTACTACAGCGTCTCGCAAGCGATACGCATGCGCGTGCGCATGCTAGCACAGGCTCGACCCTAAAAACAGTCCCTGGACGGTCTAGTGTGCTGTTTCTTTTCCAGAAGAGTGCCCCCCACTTCCAGGGCAATGAAGCAGTGCTTCCCCTTAAAAAAGAACAATATTTCTCAAGGTGGCACTGGCGTAGTGTCCTCCTTCTGACCCCCCACCGGGCTGTAGCAGAAAACACCAGGAACGTACTCTTTTTTTAAAAAAAAGCAGTGGGGACTGCCTGCCTGACAGCTGGCATTGCTCTCTCCCCATATCAGTAACAGTAGTCTTTCTGTCTTCATTGTGGGGCGGAAAGCCCACTAGACTCCAAGGAAAATTAGTTGAGAAAAAAAGGGATGGAGATAGCTCACCCAGACTTCAGGCTGTGTCTTCAACCCATAATGGACACTGCAGTTTTTCTGCCACCTCCAAAGGGCAGATATGGGGTTTGCCCCCAAACTAGCTTTCCCTGGCTGGTAAGAATTTTGTGGATCTCTGCAGATTCCATTCCTTACTCTCTAGAAATGTGAAGAGGCTGTGTGATTTTAGCCAAAGTATGAGGTTTTCGGGGATTCTGGGTAAGAAAGCATTGTGGAATTCATACAATTCACACAATCCTGGACACTCCTTGGTGAGTAGTTTGCAGAGGTTTAGTAAGATTTTTTTTTTGTTTTTTAGGTGGCAGTGCTGCCTGGGTCCAAATACCACACCTACCCTTATTGGAAAAATGTGTCCGTTATCAAGGTGAAAATGTAATGTCTTCATGTTATTTTTTAGGCATTTACTGTCACAGGTGATAGGCTCATTTTTGCAATTGCAGTACAATGTTATAGGAACCCTGGCGGTAAGTATTTTGAGGATCCCTGCAAATTCCAGAATTTTTCGTCACAGGAAATTGTGGGATTTTAGCTCAGGTGTGATGTTGGCAGCGCATTCTGGAATAGAAAGCGGACCTGGATCACCACAAGTCACAACACCCTGGACGTTCTTGAGTGTCTATTTTTCAGAAATGTCTGGAGTTGGTAGCTGGTGGCGACTGAGCCAGGGACCTGCTTCCACAGCTATCCACATCACCAAAATGGGCCAATTTACAAAGGTAAATCTTGATGCTTCCATATTCGGTTTGGGGCCATTCCTGTTGCAGGCGATAAGCCCACCCACAGAAGTCATGTACCATTTTTATCGGGAGAAGTGTAAGAACACAGTATAGTAGAACAGTTGTCCATATTAATTGAATTTCTCTTAATTTATGGCTGCGACATGTAAGCCATTATGCAAGAAAGAACACATTTTGCAAAATGAACCTCTGAATAATATGGTAGTGTGGGTACCACCAAAGTCAGAGTTGTACAAATAACCACCATTCCTAAATACATACATTTACTCCATACCCATTTTTCTTTCATTAAATGTGACCACAGGAACTGCTACATTGCTGGTACACAATGCAATATCATTAGAAGCTGCAGCTCAGTTGTGGGCTCTGTGTTCCATGTGTTTTTCTGGAAACCAACAAACAAAAGAAGGATCTAATGGATGTAACAGTATATTACTTTTGTACATCAGCCATTGGGGTAAACAATTATAGATAAAAATGTTGGCACGTATTTCTATATTTTCCTCCTTATTTTCATTATTTTTTTTATTTCAAGCCTCGGTTTATTTGGGAAACCCATGTGCGATCCACACAAATAGCCCTCACTCAATTCAGAGTTGAAGAGACTATTTATATTTGTCTGATTTTCCAGGTCCCAAGTACATAGAAACCACAAAAAAATCCACAAGATCAGCTACCACTTAGAAAAAATACAAACACTGTGGTAAAACATTATTACAACTCTGCTTGTTCCTGAAAGTTGGGAAGATGGTGATCATCTTGCAGTAAACCTTCTGTCATGCCATGTTAAAAAAACATATACCCTTTCTGGAACAACACATTTTTCCAAAACAAACCTCCAAACCTTTAGTATATTTAGCCTATTTTCTCAGTATCCTTCAGAAATCCACAAATCCCATTTACCTTTTGAATACCCGACATGTGGGAAAAATGCCACTTTGCAATAATAAATGTATTCTAAAAAACTTTATTAAAAAAAGGGCTCAGTGCTGGGGAAGTGTTTGCGGCAAGGTGAGGTGAAGAGATTCATTACCAGCCAAAATGTTAATTATGTCACACCTTTCTGTCATCCTTCATTTGGCTCCTCTTTCAAGCAGAAACTGACAGTGGCTAGTGTCAAGGGTTACCTGGTTGTCCTATCAGCTGTGCTATGCTTCCCCAATAAGCCATGGTTGTTCAAGTCATCTTTAGGGGCCCATTTTCTGAAAGTTTTTCTTTACTTGTTTTTTCCCACTCAGTTAATTGTTCTGCAGTGGGATTTGACTCGTGTTGACGTTCTTGATGTCAGTTCTTTTTTAGCAGAAGCACAATTGTCCAGTTCTAATTCTTACACTGAAAATACTTTTGATACTTGCAATAACCTCTACACATATGGTTGAAGAATGTCAGGCTCTCTCAGTTCGTCCACCTTCCATAGTTTTCTTCACAGACAAGTTGGTCCTGCATACCTGTCCAACCCACTTGTTAAGGTAGTTTTGGAATTTCATATAATTAAATCTATCACTCATCCAACTTTTGTTCCTCCCCCTCATCCCAACATAGATCAGCAGCTTCATAAACTGTTTCCCAAGCATGCACTCTAATCATATGTCAACCACACTTGACAGGACAGAGTGGACAATCAACTTTTTATATGGTTTTCTAGCACCAAGAAGGCAAAACATTGACTAAACAGAACATTTCATTAAGGGTTAGCCTCTCTATCAAGACCTGCTGTGCCATGACCGAGAAAGTCCCTCTAAATGGCTTTCGTGGCAACTCTATGAGGGCTTTAGCAGCTTCCACAGGTCTCACCGGAGGCGTTCTGGTGGTTAGCATCTGCTGGGCAGCCAGGTGGTCATCCCTGCATACATTTCTTAACCTTTATGGCCTCACAGCCCAAGCATGTATACTATGCCAGGGCATTGCTGCATGACTTCCTTAATGAATATGCCCTACATATTTCTCCCTCCTGCAGCTTATCGCTTTGGGACTCATTCTAAAGGTGAACAATCCACAGAAAGTTGTATCCATTAGGAATAAATGATTACATCTTGGAAATGCTTAGTTGGTAATTACATTTCTGGAAGGATAGACACAGGCCTTCTTTAAGACTGTAGCAGTGACCTTTGTAGCCTGCTTGATCGTCCCTTCCTGAGCTTTGCCATTTGGCTGATGGGGCTGTAAGTAGGTGAAAAGAGGGCTCTCTTTTGTTGTGCAGGGGAAATCTTCTAGGCAGGGCCTGTCCATTTTCTCCCACTAGATTGCTTAATCAGAAGGCTGATGATAGCCAGGTGCAGGGACTTCATACTTCATTCTGCTTATGGTTCGAGTGCGCCTCTTTGGAGATGACCACTACCAGTTGTGAGAGCTACCACCTTCAATACAGATGATGCCTGCTGTACAGAAGAAAACTGTACTTTTGGAAATGATATACTTGAAACTCTTTCCAGAACACTGAAAGTGGGATTAACATCCTCTGCCTGTAAAATGACTGTAAGAGTGGGGCCCAAGCCATACCACTTGGTTTCAATTCCAGTGCTCACTGAGGTCCAGGGCTGGAGTCCTTGGCAGCAAGTCACCCAGAGGTGAGGGGACATCACCTTATGTCTATAGCAATTGGAAACGCTGTTGGTCTGTCTGGTGCCTGAAAGCCTGCCTGTCCTGCTGAGGGAGGGAAAGGAATACCTGACCCAACAGGGAGACAACTGTCTGAGGAGATGAAGTCGTCCGCTGTTCACCGAGTGTGGGACAGTCCAGAAGAGCCAACTGAATAAAGACAGTGTGAATCGTTCTCACCCGAGCCAAGTTTCGGTCTCCAAGCCTCCCCATAAATTACCTAACCAGGGTTCATACAACTGCACAGCTGAAAGCCTGAGATAATGACTATCATTGGTTGTGTTGTTACTTCTTACCAACAGAAGCATCCTAGCTTGTACTGACTCTTGAACGAGCTGACACCAAGGCCTGACTGTTTGTGACCTCCAACAGTTAGGGGTTGGTGAGGAGGGTTTTTTATCCTTTGGGCTGTGGCCCTACTTAAGTCTGAGCTGCTGCTTTGACAGAGCCGCTCCAGTACACCTCCAATACTGGGAAATGAAGTAAAGCGCCCCAGTTGCACCACTGCAGTGAACTGCGAGCAAGACCATTTGCACTGCTGTTGAGTGTGTGCTCACACTCAAGATTCCTGAGCACCCAAAACATCAGGTAAACCATCAAAATAAACTTGAACATTGACTGTGCCGCTATTCCTCAAGGGAAAGGGTATTTTGTTCTTTGGGCATTGAATTCTGAGAGAACGTTTCTGTAGTGGGACACAATTGAACTGACCTGAGGGTTACAGAAATAGGAAGTCTGCTTGCACAAGCAATTTTGATCTTGCATCACTGTTATAATCTCACCTAGACATATTTTGTGTGATTATAATCCCTGCCCGTTTTAGCCCCCAGCCTGATTATTCTAACTTTAGTTAGTTTTGTGATTTGGCATGTGATGTAAATATGTCTCTTTTTCGATAAAGGATAGCACTCTGCTGGATAGCCCAGCACTCCACCTCTCTGAGGAGCCTGTGAATCCTTGCCTTCCCTACCGAGAGAGTTACTTGCCATAAGGATGTACTTGGCACCCAGCTTGCAGTGCCAGAGTAAGTCAGGCCCAGAGATATTAGTGGTAAAAGGTGCCATTCGCCATGCTCGAGGCCCATTAACGCTCACTTTGCAGGCTGGCCCTGAAACAGGTTATGACAAGGGTTAGGTGGGGAGTGGATGGGGGTAGGTTGTAATAATTATGGTATACTATTATACTGTCACACATATGTCTAGCAGGGGTTAGTTGATGAGAGAGTGTAGATCTCAGTGAATTTTGGGTTGGGTTGCCTTTTTTTTGCTTGAATAAACATTTTAACAGTAACATTTATGTGGACCTTGGTATTTATGTGTAAATTTTCTTTCCTCTTTTTTAAACTTTTATAATTTTTTCCAACAAAGAACGAACAACACTGTACATGATCCATAAAAGGGCATTTGAGTATTAGGCATAATGCAACTATAAGACAGATTTCAAGTTATGAATCATACAATACAGCACACTATGGCAATGCTGTAATTAGCAGCACTCATCTTGCCCCCTACTCCTCCCATCGGACAAAGACGCATCGCTCTCTCCTCAGTATGACCGGTGTCGGGCACCTTCTCCGTGTCCCAAATCTGCTGCACGTGCAGCTGTCCGCATATGCCATCCGCCTGGAGCACTTAATAAATCAGGGTGACCAGTTGCCGTCTCGAGCCCATCGTCAGCAGAGCTCCCAACACAGCAGAATCTGGCGGCGCAGCCGCAAAGCAGACCCAAATCTGTTTACCTGTCTCTGCCACTCCTGCATACTGTAAAAACTGCCCCCTTGCCAGGCCAAACTGATGCTGTGCGTCCTCAAAGGAAATTAAGGTTTCATTGGGCTGCTAGTATAAGTACATTTTCATTGTTAATTTTTAAATTGTTGGTTTGCATTGGACGATAGATCCACGGAGGGGGAATATTTCCATGTGGTGGTAAGTAATATGAATTGTTTTTAAATTAATGTTGTCTTTATTTATGCATGAGGTTGCTCTTCTTTGACCCTGTCTTCTTGAGTTACTTGAGGTTCACTTTTACAAAACTTGATCTTCTTCGTGCACCCATTGCAAGTTTTCCACTCGCCCATGTTTTACTAGCCTGGCCTATCATTTTGTGTCCATGCTATTAATAAATTGGAAAAGCAGTGCAATCCAGTGTTTACCCTTTTGAAAGCTGTTTGAGTTATTTCTAAGTGACTACTAAAGCAAACAGGATTTATTTACATACACATAATGAGAGTTTTAAACAATTTCCTTTCACTTGGCAGCAGGGGTGGCTCCTCCATAAAGGCGGAGGAGCGTTGTCCCACCCCCGCCAGCAGCAGCAGCTGCAAACCTTTTCCCTAAACACGATCATAAACTGTGTTTATGATCGTGTTTTTGTGAAAAGGGGCGGGCCACAGGGGTGATGACGTGCACTGAGGGGGAGTGCACAGCACTCTCTCTCAGAGCTCATGTGTGATTGGCCGGCCGTCTCAGGCTGGCCAAACAAACATGCGCACAGGGCTCTCTCCAGATCCAGGCTGGAGAGAGCCTCCACAGTCTTACAGTCTATCTCGGAACGCCCTGGCTGTGCGCTCCCCGCCAATCCTGACGCTGCTTTGAGCAGCGCCAGGATTGGCCACAGGGCAGGCGGGGAGTCTGTGGCTGCAGACATGAGGAGGCGAAGCAGAGCAGATGGAGCGGCGCGCGGCGGAGTAGGTAAGTGTTTTTCTTTTTAAATTATTATTATTTTATTTTATTTAAAAGCACGTGCTGCCCCGCCTCTTCTGTCAAGTGCGAGCCGCGACTGCTTGGCAGCTCTTTGTCCTTTTAGAACAGCAAAATATGTTGCTATTTTTTGTTCTGGGAAATGTGACAATCCTAGTTCATAGTCCATGCTAACAAAAGGCATTGCATTGTGACGCAGACCGCTGTCAGGATCCAAGGTTTGCAATGAATTGTTATTTCCAAGTAGGCTGACACTGGGCATGCTTGCAGAATCTGACTTAAACTAATCTGGATTTTAAACAAATATAAAAATGCTAAATATATGCTCCACACTGTTCTTTGAGGTTTGTTCTTAGCAATGCTATTGAGCCTTTTTGTGGTTTACATGTCATTTCCTGTCAACATGCCCTTCTTAGTCCATGCCCTAGCTGAAATATCTCTGTAAACAAGGTAAGATTTACATCTTAATTCTGAAACCAAAAGCACAAGGGGCAGATTTATCATTATTTCACACAGCACAGCAAGCCACCTATCTGCACTGCACGAAATAGAAAGGGCAGGAATGTGCTGTATTTAACATGATACAGCACATTCCTGTCCTTTCCTTGTGCTTGCTTGCAATGTGCTGCCTTATGCCAACGAATGCAGGATTGTTTTTGTGCAGGAAGAGGCACCTTCCATCACAAAAACAGTCCTCTGAGGCATTTTCCTTTTTCTAAGCGTGCTGCTGAACACAGCACACAGAAATAGGAAACAACAAGGAGACATAAATATATTTCTCCTTGTTGTGCCTCTCCTGGGAAGTCATAGCTTCTCAGGTATACCATTAATGGTACATCTGGTAATGCCCCAAAATCCATGGGCGGATGCGTGGGAACACCCACGCTTCACCCATGGAACGTTTCCCTGGGGCAGAGTAATGCTAGGCAGCCTTGGGACCACCAACTCAGTGAGGCCGGCCCATGCAAATTAAAGGAGGGTAGCCATAAATGGTCCTGGGAACTGCCACCCCCAGGACCGGCTCCTGCTATCTCCGGATGTGTCCACCCTTGGGAGATCTCCAAGTGAGAGCAAACACTAACTTCACTCCCAGCAAGCGGGAGCTGTAAAACTGCTCCTGCTTGCCAGGAGTGAAGTTTTCATCTGTTTCCATGCCCACTGTCATGCGGTCAAGGAAACAGATAAAAGATTGCTCCGCATGCAGGGAGCCGGCTGGGACCATGGGGTCATTGAGGCTCCCTCCATGGTCCCCATTCTTGCACACTGGGAGCCCTGGGTGCGGCCAAGACACCTGTGTAGATGTGGCTGGGCTCTAGAAGATGGGAGCCCTGGGGCCACAATCAGCCAGGGGAGCGGGCCGTGCTTTCCCCTCCTAGTTTTCAATATGTTACTAGCCTCAGGAAGGTAGTGGTACCTCGGGCCTGGGAGGGGTCCACCCAGCCCCCCTGACAAGACACTGAATTTAGCCCTAAGGAGGTGGTGGTGGTCCCTGGGGCCTGGTAAAAGCCCAGACGGGGGGTCCCCGAGGCTCCCTTCCACTGTTAATATAAAGTCCTGGGAAGGGGGTGGTCCCAGGGGCTCAAAAAAACCCTAGGAGGGGTGGCGAAAATGTTACAAAAATGATGCTTTTGTGCCCTGGCAGGGGACCAGGGGGACCCCAGCACCAAGGCTAGGCTAGGGGGTCAAAGAATTCCTACCCTGCCACCTTTTCTTTTCTTTGCAAAGGCTGTGCGTGACGCAGAGTTGGCTGCTTAATGGAGTGTCTGCCACACAGCCTGGCCTGCTGCTGGGCCCTGCTGCCAAACCCCACCACACATGGCTGAAGGCTGTGCGTGGCGTGGGGTTGGATGCCTATATGGGGTTGGCCGCAGGGCCTGGGTGCGGCCGTAGTTCGATTAACGTAAAGTACTAAAAATTACTTCTCATCAAAAAAACAGAAATTCATTGAATTCAACAAAGGTTACAGGGATGTTGTAGTTAGGGTCACATTTTACTTGCACAAACCCATAGAAATTCAGCAGTTATGGTAATCTCAAGTAACTGTGGCTCGTGCACTAAGGTAACTGTAACTCGTGCCCTCGCCATACACTGCTAATTATCCCAGATATTACATCACTGATGACATCTTCTATGACATCATTGACTATATCACTGCAACATTTGCAGTAAACTTATTCAGGAGAAAACTGTGCATGGCGGCCGCGAGTTATAGTTACCTTAGTGCACAAGTTATAGTTATTTGAGATAACCATAACGATAACTGCTGAATTTCTATGGTTTTGTGCTAGTAAAATGTGAACCTAATTGTAACCTTCCTGTAGCCTTTGCTTTTTTTAAGTGAATTTCTATTTTGTTTTATTCTATTTCCTAACTATAACAGTGTATCCTAACTTTAAGAATAGTTGTCCCAAAACTTATTGAGACGAAAAAAATAAATTTTCCTGCACAGACTGAATGCCAATGATTTCAACAGAGGACTTTAGACTTTTTGTTCATGACTTTAGACTAGCTGCCCCTTAAAAGCGGTTTTGCACTTGGCAACCAGGCTGCTCTCTGCTACGAACAAATTTGACCATATCAACCCTAAGTTAAGATAACGACACAGGCTTCTAATTGCAGTGACAAATAAGGGCCATATGTACTAACATATGATTGCAAAATACTGGTCATAATTTGCAACAAGTATTTTTGAGACCATTAAAAGTTTCTAAGAACCAACTGCCGGGTTCAGCAGACTGCCACACCTGTGTCTTCTTTTAAATAAAGCAGTCATTTTTTAATACTGATTGATTTCTTTAAAGGAAAATGTTATGAGTTTAAAAAATATGAAAAGCTTCTCATTTTTTCGGAGTATACTCCTAAAAATGTTTTTTGCAACCTTCACAAAGGGGAAGGGGGCTCCATTTGCAAATGGTTACAACTATCTTTGTATAAGTGTTAAATATTGAAGTTTTGAAACCAGATTTAAATTGCTCGACAATAATACATACCATACATACATGCCCCTTCCAAATAGCTACTTGGTACGGTTTCCTAAACCATTTTAACAATTCGGAAAACCTTTTCTGAATCTTTAAATGAGGTCAGTACATTTGACAAAGGATTTACCGAATAATTGTGTTTGCAAATGCTAAAACCCTTTGAACATCTGGCACCAAGTACCAGCATCATAATGGCCTGCACTATTTACAAAGCACTATGAAAAA
The DNA here is from genome assembly GCF_031143425.1 of Pleurodeles waltl. Classification (NCBI taxonomy): domain Eukaryota; kingdom Metazoa; phylum Chordata; class Amphibia; order Caudata; family Salamandridae; genus Pleurodeles; species Pleurodeles waltl. The sequence goes on from NC_090442.1 coordinate 1,022,256,980, forward strand.
CAGCAGAATACATGCACATGGCCTGAAATATTATTAGGTGTCTGAGAGGGCTGAGGAGCAAAGACACCTTTCGACTAGAAACAAAAAGGTTCTTACATCATTTGGCTGCTAACCAGTATTTCTGGTGGTCCACCAACCCTTTGGAATTCCCTGGCAAAAGACTTCAGATGCACTAGGGACCTACTTTAATTTCAGAAAAAATATAATGATTCATCTGTTTTAGCTGCACCTGAACTATTAGTCTCCCCCTTTACACACATTACTAGTTAAGTGCCTGATTTAAGGTTTGGCAGACAGAGAACAGTCTGCTAGGGTGACAAAGGACATTACCTCAGACACCCTGACAGACTACCATCCACCATATTCAGAGACGACTTTCCAGCCAGCGGTGATCTCAGTATACTGAAAGGAACCGCCATCACAGTGGTTTCTTTCAGTGTACAAATCGTTTTGGTGGATAGCTATTACTGTTTTTGAGGCTGTTCGCCAAACGTTTTCAATCTTTGGGGGTCATTACAACATTGGTGGTAAAAGGCGCTTACCGCCGTGCAGAAGAACGCCAATACACCGCCGCGACCGCGGAATCCCACCACAGCTATTATGACCCACATCTCGGAATCCGCCGAAATTCAGACACCCACACAAGTCCGCCATCTATTTTTGTCCTGTGAAGCTGTGGTTGAGTATTCGCTCCATCAAAAAACAAGCATTTGCAATGCAACGGGTCTCGCATTTCTCCGAGTTAGAGCTATTAGCAGTTGTAAACTCCCAACCAGACTTTTCTTGCCTCATTAAATGGACAAAAAGACCGCAATCGCGCTGCTACAGTTCACTCATAGTGAAACCTATCAGCAAAAGTGCAATTATCTACGTAACCGGCAAAAGTGCAATTAACTATGTAACAGGGTCGATTTCATGCAAAACGCTTGACTTCTGCCAAGTGAGATCGCGCTGCGAATAAAGAGAAAAAGTAGTCCACAAACCGTAGGGAAAACAGCGAGCCTCGTATGTTTTCAGTACTTAGTCGCTGCGCTCGAGGAGGGCTAACCACCAGAAAAGGGCTGAAGTATGCATGCCTTCCACTAATGAAAGCAAGCAGATTTTAAAAGGCAAGCCCACGAAACCAATGAAAGACACTGACGTGACATGGACAGGGCTCCGAGCCCTTTTCTAACTACTACAGCGTCTCGCAAGCGATACGCATGCGCGTGCGCATGCTAGCACAGGCTCGACCCTAAAAACAGTCCCTGGACGGTCTAGTGTGCTGTTTCTTTTCCAGAAGAGTGCCCCCCACTTCCAGGGCAATGAAGCAGTGCTTCCCCTTAAAAAAGAACAATATTTCTCAAGGTGGCACTGGCGTAGTGTCCTCCTTCTGACCCCCCACCGGGCTGTAGCAGAAAACACCAGGAACGTACTCTTTTTTTAAAAAAAAGCAGTGGGGACTGCCTGCCTGACAGCTGGCATTGCTCTCTCCCCATATCAGTAACAGTAGTCTTTCTGTCTTCATTGTGGGGCGGAAAGCCCACTAGACTCCAAGGAAAATTAGTTGAGAAAAAAAGGGATGGAGATAGCTCACCCAGACTTCAGGCTGTGTCTTCAACCCATAATGGACACTGCAGTTTTTCTGCCACCTCCAAAGGGCAGATATGGGGTTTGCCCCCAAACTAGCTTTCCCTGGCTGGTAAGAATTTTGTGGATCTCTGCAGATTCCATTCCTTACTCTCTAGAAATGTGAAGAGGCTGTGTGATTTTAGCCAAAGTATGAGGTTTTCGGGGATTCTGGGTAAGAAAGCATTGTGGAATTCATACAATTCACACAATCCTGGACACTCCTTGGTGAGTAGTTTGCAGAGGTTTAGTAAGATTTTTTTTTTGTTTTTTAGGTGACAGTGCTGCCTGGGTCCAAATACCACACCTACCCTTATTGGAAAAATGTGTCCGTTATCAAGGTGAAAATGTAATGTCTTCATGTTATTTTTTAGGCATTTACTGTCACAGGTGATAGGCTCATTTTTGCAATTGCAGTACAATGTTATAGGAACCCTGGCGGTAAGTATTTTGAGGATCCCTGCAAATTCCAGAATTTTTCGTCACAGGAAATTGTGGGATTTTAGCTCAGGTGTGATGTTGGCAGCGCATTCTGGAATAGAAAGCGGACCTGGATCACCACAAGTCACAACACCCTGGACGTTCTTGAGTGTCTATTTTTCAGAAATGTCTGGAGTTGGTAGCTGGTGGCGACTGAGCCAGGGACCTGCTTCCACAGCTATCCACATCACCAAAATGGGCCAATTTACAAAGGTAAATCTTGATGCTTCCATATTCGGTTTGGGGCCATTCCTGTTGCAGGCGATAAGCCCACCCACAGAAGTCATGTACCATTTTTATCGGGAGAAGTGTAAGAACACAGTATAGTAGAACAGTTGTCCATATTAATTGAATTTCTCTTAATTTATGGCTGCGACATGTAAGCCATTATGCAAGAAAGAACACATTTTGCAAAATGAACCTCTGAATAATATGGTAGTGTGGGTACCACCAAAGTCAGAGTTGTACAAATAACCACCATTCCTAAATACATACATTTACTCCATACCCATTTTTCTTTCATTAAATGTGACCACAGGAACTGCTACATTGCTGGTACACAATGCAATATCATTAGAAGCTGCAGCTCAGTTGTGGGCTCTGTGTTCCATGTGTTTTTCTGGAAACCAACAAACAAAAGAAGGATCTAATGGATGTAACAGTATATTACTTTTGTACATCAGCCATTGGGGTAAACAATTATAGATAAAAATGTTGGCACGTATTTCTATATTTTCCTCCTTATTTTCATTATTTTTTTTATTTCAAGCCTCGGTTTATTTGGGAAACCCATGTGCGATCCACACAAATAGCCCTCACTCAATTCAGAGTTGAAGAGACTATTTATATTTGTCTGATTTTCCAGGTCCCAAGTACATAGAAACCACAAAAAAATCCACAAGATCAGCTACCACTTAGAAAAAATACAAACACTGTGGTAAAACATTATTACAACTCTGCTTGTTCCTGAAAGTTGGGAAGATGGTGATCATCTTGCAGTAAACCTTCTGTCATGCCATGTTAAAAAAACATATACCCTTTCTGGAACAACACATTTTTCCAAAACAAACCTCCAAACCTTTAGTATATTTAGCCTATTTTCTCAGTATCCTTCAGAAATCCACAAATCCCATTTACCTTTTGAATACCCGACATGTGGGAAAAATGCCACTTTGCAATAATAAATGTATTCTAAAAAACTTTATTAAAAAAAGGGCTCAGTGCTGGGGAAGTGTTTGCGGCAAGGTGAGGTGAAGAGATTCATTACCAGCCAAAATGTTAATTATGTCACACCTTTCTGTCATCCTTCATTTGGCTCCTCTTTCAAGCAGAAACTGACAGTGGCTAGTGTCAAGGGTTACCTGGTTGTCCTATCAGCTGTGCTATGCTTCCCCAATAAGCCATGGTTGTTCAAGTCATCTTTAGGGGCCCATTTTCTGAAAGTTTTTCTTTACTTGTTTTTTCCCACTCAGTTAATTGTTCTGCAGTGGGATTTGACTCGTGTTGACGTTCTTGATGTCAGTTCTTTTTTAGCAGAAGCACAATTGTCCAGTTCTAATTCTTACACTGAAAATACTTTTGATACTTGCAATAACCTCTACACATATGGTTGAAGAATGTCAGGCTCTCTCAGTTCGTCCACCTTCCATAGTTTTCTTCACAGACAAGTTGGTCCTGCATACCTGTCCAACCCACTTGTTAAGGTAGTTTTGGAATTTCATATAATTAAATCTATCACTCATCCAACTTTTGTTCCTCCCCCTCATCCCAACATAGATCAGCAGCTTCATAAACTGTTTCCCAAGCATGCACTCTAATCATATGTCAACCACACTTGACAGGACAGAGTGGACAATCAACTTTTTATATGGTTTTCTAGCACCAAGAAGGCAAAACATTGACTAAACAGAACATTTCATTAAGGGTTAGCCTCTCTATCAAGACCTGCTGTGCCATGACCGAGAAAGTCCCTCTAAATGGCTTTCGTGGCAACTCTATGAGGGCTTTAGCAGCTTCCACAGGTCTCACCGGAGGCGTTCTGGTGGTTAGCATCTGCTGGGCAGCCAGGTGGTCATCCCTGCATACATTTCTTAACCTTTATGGCCTCACAGCCCAAGCATGTATACTATGCCAGGGCATTGCTGCATGACTTCCTTAATGAATATGCCCTACATATTTCTCCCTCCTGCAGCTTATCGCTTTGGGACTCATTCTAAAGGTGAACAATCCACAGAAAGTTGTATCCATTAGGAATAAATGATTACATCTTGGAAATGCTTAGTTGGTAATTACATTTCTGGAAGGATAGACACAGGCCTTCTTTAAGACTGTAGCAGTGACCTTTGTAGCCTGCTTGATCGTCCCTTCCTGAGCTTTGCCATTTGGCTGATGGGGCTGTAAGTAGGTGAAAAGAGGGCTCTCTTTTGTTGTGCAGGGGAAATCTTCTAGGCAGGGCCTGTCCATTTTCTCCCACTAGATTGCTTAATCAGAAGGCTGATGATAGCCAGGTGCAGGGACTTCATACTTCATTCTGCTTATGGTTCGAGTGCGCCTCTTTGGAGATGACCACTACCAGTTGTGAGAGCTACCACCTTCAATACAGATGATGCCTGCTGTACAGAAGAAAACTGTACTTTTGGAAATGATATACTTGAAACTCTTTCCAGAACACTGAAAGTGGGATTAACATCCTCTGCCTGTAAAATGACTGTAAGAGTGGGGCCCAAGCCATACCACTTGGTTTCAATTCCAGTGCTCACTGAGGTCCAGGGCTGGAGTCCTTGGCAGCAAGTCACCCAGAGGTGAGGGGACATCACCTTATGTCTATAGCAATTGGAAACGCTGTTGGTCTGTCTGGTGCCTGAAAGCCTGCCTGTCCTGCTGAGGGAGGGAAAGGAATACCTGACCCAACAGGGAGACAACTGTCTGAGGAGATGAAGTCGTCCGCTGTTCACCGAGTGTGGGACAGTCCAGAAGAGCCAACTGAATAAAGACAGTGTGAATCGTTCTCACCCGAGCCAAGTTTCGGTCTCCAAGCCTCCCCATAAATTACCTAACCAGGGTTCATACAACTGCACAGCTGAAAGCCTGAGATAATGACTATCATTGGTTGTGTTGTTACTTCTTACCAACAGAAGCATCCTAGCTTGTACTGACTCTTGAACGAGCTGACACCAAGGCCTGACTGTTTGTGACCTCCAACAGTTAGGGGTTGGTGAGGAGGGTTTTTTATCCTTTGGGCTGTGGCCCTACTTAAGTCTGAGCTGCTGCTTTGACAGAGCCGCTCCAGTACACCTCCAATACTGGGAAATGAAGTAAAGCGCCCCAGTTGCACCACTGCAGTGAACTGCGAGCAAGACCATTTGCACTGCTGTTGAGTGTGTGCTCACACTCAAGATTCCTGAGCACCCAAAACATCAGGTAAACCATCAAAATAAACTTGAACATTGACTGTGCCGCTATTCCTCAAGGGAAAGGGTATTTTGTTCTTTGGGCATTGAATTCTGAGAGAACGTTTCTGTAGTGGGACACAATTGAACTGACCTGAGGGTTACAGAAATAGGAAGTCTGCTTGCACAAGCAATTTTGATCTTGCATCACTGTTATAATCTCACCTAGACATATTTTGTGTGATTATAATCCCTGCCCGTTTTAGCCCCCAGCCTGATTATTCTAACTTTAGTTAGTTTTGTGATTTGGCATGTGATGTAAATATGTCTCTTTTTCGATAAAGGATAGCACTCTGCTGGATAGCCCAGCACTCCACCTCTCTGAGGAGCCTGTGAATCCTTGCCTTCCCTACCGAGAGAGTTACTTGCCATAAGGATGTACTTGGCACCCAGCTTGCAGTGCCAGAGTAAGTCAGGCCCAGAGATATTAGTGGTAAAAGGTGCCATTCGCCATGCTCGAGGCCCATTAACGCTCACTTTGCAGGCTGGCCCTGAAACAGGTTATGACAAGGGTTAGGTGGGGAGTGGATGGGGGTAGGTTGTAATAATTATGGTATACTATTATACTGTCACACATATGTCTAGCAGGGGTTAGTTGATGAGAGAGTGTAGATCTCAGTGAATTTTGGGTTGGGTTGCCTTTTTTTTGCTTGAATAAACATTTTAACAGTAACATTTATGTGGACCTTGGTATTTATGTGTAAATTTTCTTTCCTCTTTTTTAAACTTTTATAATTTTTTCCAACAAAGAACGAACAACACTGTACATGATCCATAAAAGGGCATTTGAGTATTAGGCATAATGCAACTATAAGACAGATTTCAAGTTATGAATCATACAATACAGCACACAATGGCAATGCTGTAATTAGCAGCACTCATCTTGCCCCCTACTCCTCCCATCGGACAAAGACGCATCGCTCTCTCCTCAGTATGACCGGTGTCGGGCACCTTCTCCGTGTCCCAAATCTGCTGCACGTGCAGCTGTCCGCATATGCCATCCGCCTGGAGCACTTAATAAATCAGGGTGACCAGTTGCCGTCTCGAGCCCATCGTCAGCAGAGCTCCCAACACAGCAGAATCTGGCGGCGCAGCCGCAAAGCAGACCCAAATCTGTTTACCTGTCTCTGCCACTCCTGCATACTGTAAAAACTGCCCCCTTGCCAGGCCAAACTGATGCTGTGCGTCCTCAAAGGAAATTAAGGTTTCATTGGGCTGCTAGTATAAGTACATTTTCATTGTTAATTTTTAAATTGTTGGTTTGCATTGGACGATAGATCCACGGAGGGGGAATATTTCCATGTGGTGGTAAGTAATATGAATTGTTTTTAAATTAATGTTGTCTTTATTTATGCATGAGGTTGCTCTTCTTTGACCCTGTCTTCTTGAGTTACTTGAGGTTCACTTTTACAAAACTTGATCTTCTTCGTGCACCCATTGCAAGTTTTCCACTCGCCCATGTTTTACTAGCCTGGCCTATCATTTTGTGTCCATGCTATTAATAAATTGGAAAAGCAGTGCAATCCAGTGTTTACCCTTTTGAAAGCTGTTTGAGTTATTTCTAAGTGACTACTAAAGCAAACAGGATTTATTTACATACACATAATGAGAGTTTTAAACAATTTCCTTTCACTTGGCAGCAGGGGTGGCTCCTCCATAAAGGCGGAGGAGCGTTGTCCCACCCCCGCCAGCAGCAGCAGCTGCAAACCTTTTCCCTAAACACGATCATAAACTGTGTTTATGATCGTGTTTTTGTGAAAAGGGGCGGGCCACAGGGGTGATGACGTGCACTGAGGGGGAGTGCACAGCACTCTCTCTCAGAGCTCATGTGTGATTGGCCGGCCGTCTCAGGCTGGCCAAACAAACATGCGCACAGGGCTCTCTCCAGATCCAGGCTGGAGAGAGCCTCCACAGTCTTACAGTCTATCTCGGAACGCCCTGGCTGTGCGCTCCCCGCCAATCCTGACGCTGCTTTGAGCAGCGCCAGGATTGGCCACAGGGCAGGCGGGGAGTCTGTGGCTGCAGACATGAGGAGGCGAAGCAGAGCAGATGGAGCGGCGCGCGGCGGAGTAGGTAAGTGTTTTTCTTTTTAAATTATTATTATTTTATTTTATTTAAAAGCACGTGCTGCCCCGCCTCTTCTGTCAAGTGCGAGCCGCGACTGCTTGGCAGCTCTTTGTCCTTTTAGAACAGCAAAATATGTTGCTATTTTTTGTTCTGGGAAATGTGACAATCCTAGTTCATAGTCCATGCTAACAAAAGGCATTGCATTGTGACGCAGACCGCTGTCAGGATCCAAGGTTTGCAATGAATTGTTATTTCCAAGTAGGCTGACACTGGGCATGCTTGCAGAATCTGACTTAAACTAATCTGGATTTTAAACAAATATAAAAATGCTAAATATATGCTCCACACTGTTCTTTGAGGTTTGTTCTTAGCAATGCTATTGAGCCTTTTTGTGGTTTACATGTCATTTCCTGTCAACATGCCCTTCTTAGTCCATGCCCTAGCTGAAATATCTCTGTAAACAAGGTAAGATTTACATCTTAATTCTGAAACCAAAAGCACAAGGGGCAGATTTATCATTATTTCACACAGCACAGCAAGCCACCTATCTGCACTGCACGAAATAGAAAGGGCAGGAATGTGCTGTATTTAACATGATACAGCACATTCCTGTCCTTTCCTTGTGCTTGCTTGCAATGTGCTGCCTTATGCCAACGAATGCAGGATTGTTTTTGTGCAGGAAGAGGCACCTTCCATCACAAAAACAGTCCTCTGAGGCATTTTCCTTTTTCTAAGCGTGCTGCTGAACACAGCACACAGAAATAGGAAACAACAAGGAGACATAAATATATTTCTCCTTGTTGTGCCTCTCCTGGGAAGTCATAGCTTCTCAGGTATACCATTAATGGTACATCTGGTAATGCCCCAAAATCCATGGGCGGATGCGTGGGAACACCCACGCTTCACCCATGGAACGTTTCCCTGGGGCAGAGTAATGCTAGGCAGCCTTGGGACCACCAACTCAGTGAGGCCGGCCCATGCAAATTAAAGGAGGGTAGCCATAAATGGTCCTGGGAACTGCCACCCCCAGGACCGGCTCCTGCCATCTCCGGATGTGTCCACCCTTGGGAGATCTCCAAGTGAGAGCAAACACTAACTTCACTCCCAGCAAGCGGGAGCTGTAAAACTGCTCCTGCTTGCCAGGAGTGAAGTTTTCATCTGTTTCCATGCCCACTGTCATGCGGTCAAGGAAACAGATAAAAGATTGCTCCGCATGCAGGGAGCCGGCTGGGACCATGGGGTCATTGAGGCTCCCTCCATGGTCCCCATTCTTGCACACTGGGAGCCCTGGGTGCGGCCAAGACACCTGTGTAGATGTGGCTGGGCTCTAGAAGATGGGAGCCCTGGGGCCACAATCAGCCAGGGGAGCGGGCCGTGCTTTCCCCTCCTAGTTTTCAATATGTTACTAGCCTCAGGAAGGTAGTGGTACCTCGGGCCTGGGAGGGGTCCACCCAGCCCCCCTGACAAGACACTGAATTTAGCCCTAAGGAGGTGGTGGTGGTCCCTGGGGCCTGGTAAAAGCCCAGACGGGGGGTCCCCGAGGCTCCCTTCCACTGTTAATATAAAGTCCTGGGAAGGGGGTGGTCCCAGGGGCTCAAAAAAACCCTAGGAGGGGTGGCGAAAATGTTACAAAAATGATGCTTTTGTGCCCTGGCAGGGGACCAGGGGGACCCCAGCACCAAGGCTAGGCTAGGGGGTCAAAGAATTCCTACCCTGCCACCTTTTCTTTTCTTTGCAAAGGCTGTGCGTGACGCAGAGTTGGCTGCTTAATGGAGTGTCTGCCACACAGCCTGGCCTGCTGCTGGGCCCTGCTGCCAAACCCCACCACACATGGCTGAAGGCTGTGCGTGGCGTGGGGTTGGATGCCTATATGGGGTTGGCCGCAGGGCCTGGGTGCGGCCGTAGTTCGATTAACGTAAAGTACTAAAAATTACTTCTCATCAAAAAAACAGAAATTCATTGAATTCAACAAAGGTTACAGGGATGTTGTAGTTAGGGTCACATTTTACTTGCACAAACCCATAGAAATTCAGCAGTTATGGTAATCTCAAGTAACTGTGGCTCGTGCACTAAGGTAACTGTAACTCGTGCCCTCGCCATACACTGCTAATTATCCCAGATATTACATCACTGATGACATCTTCTATGACATCATTGACTATATCACTGCAACATTTGCAGTAAACTTATTCAGGAGAAAACTGTGCATGGCGGCCGCGAGTTATAGTTACCTTAGTGCACAAGTTATAGTTATTTGAGATAACCATAACGATAACTGCTGAATTTCTATGGTTTTGTGCTAGTAAAATGTGAACCTAATTGTAACCTTCCTGTAGCCTTTGCTTTTTTTAAGTGAATTTCTATTTTGTTTTATTCTATTTCCTAACTATAACAGTGTATCCTAACTTTAAGAATAGTTGTCCCAAAACTTATTGAGACGAAAAAAATAAATTTTCCTGCACAGACTGAATGCCAATGATTTCAACAGAGGACTTTAGACTTTTTGTTCATGACTTTAGACTAGCTGCCCCTTAAAAGCGGTTTTGCACTTGGCAACCAGGCTGCTCTCTGCTACGAACAAATTTGACCATATCAACCCTAAGTTAAGATAACGACACAGGCTTCTAATTGCAGTGACAAATAAGGGCCATATGTACTAACATATGATTGCAAAATACTGGTCATAATTTGCAACAAGTATTTTTGAGACCATTAAAAGTTTCTAAGAACCAACTGCCGGGTTCAGCAGACTGCCACACCTGTGTCTTCTTTTAAATAAAGCAGTCATTTTTTAATACTGATTGATTTCTTTAAAGGAAAATGTTATGAGTTTAAAAAATATGAAAAGCTTCTCATTTTTTCGGAGTATACTCCTAAAAATGTTTTTTGCAACCTTCACAAAGGGGAAGGGGGCTCCATTTGCAAATGGTTACAACTATCTTTGTATAAGTGTTAAATATTGAAGTTTTGAAACCAGATTTAAATTGCTCGACAATAATACATACCATACATACATGCCCCTTCCAAATAGCTACTTGGTACGGTTTCCTAAACCATTTTAACAATTCGGAAAACCTTTTCTGAATCTTTAAATGAGGTCAGTACATTTGACAAAGGATTTACCGAATAATTGTGTTTGCAAATGCTAAAACCCTTTGAACATCTGGCACCAAGTACCAGCATCATAATGGCCTGCACTATTTACAAAGCACTATGAAAAACAGCAGAATACATGCACATGGCCTGAAATATTATTAGGTGTCTGAGAGGGCTGAGGAGCAAAGACACCTTTCGACTAGAAACAAAAAGGTTCTTACATCATTTGGCTGCTAACCAGTATTTCTGGTGGTCCACCAACCCTTTGGAATTCCCTGGCAAAAGACTTCAGATGCACTAGGGACCTACTTTAATTTCAGAAAAAATATAATGATTCATCTGTTTTAGCTGCACCTGAACTATTAGTCTCCCCCTTTACACACATTACTAGTTAAGTGCCTGATTTAAGGTTTGGCAGACAGAGAACAGTCTGCTAGGGTGACAAAGGACATTACCTCAGACACCCTGACAGACTACCATCCACCATATTCAGAGACGACTTTCCAGCCAGCGGTGATCTCAGTATACTGAAAGGAACCGCCATCACAGTGGTTTCTTTCAGTGTACAAATCGTTTTGGTGGATAGCTATTACTGTTTTTGAGGCTGTTCGCCAAACGTTTTCAATCTTTGGGGGTCATTACAACATTGGTGGTAAAAGGCGCTTACCGCCGTGCAGAAGAACGCCAATACACCGCCGCGACCGCGGAATGCCACCACAGCTATTATGACCCACATCTCGGAATCCGCCGAAATTCAGACACCCACACAAGTCCGCCACAACAAAGGTCAGTGTTAAACTGGCGAAAACAAAACCTCCACCTCCACGCCAAAAGAAACACGCCCATGCTATTACGACCCACGAATCCACGCGGCGGTCTTTCAGCCGCGGTATTCCATTGGCGGTACACACCGCCACGCTCAAAATACACACACATCTCCAAAACACCGACACATTGGACAATTCGAAATACACACACCTGATACACATACAAACAACACTCCCACACACCCAACACAATATAAAACACACACCCACATCACCCACAAACCCCTACGACCAAAAATTTGAGACAAAGGCCAGAGAGAGAGCACAGAATAGACAACCCCACCACACAGAGGCACACAACACCATCACCCACACAACATCCACGCACAAAACACCACACACCACTACACATCACCACACTCATCAACACATACACCACCCCACACATCACCTACACCACCCCATGTCACGCCAAAGACACCCCCGGTTTTCCGAGGAGGAGCTCAGGGTCATGGTGGAGGAAATCCTACGGGTAGAGCCACAGCTATTTGGCTCACAGGTGCAGCACACCTCCATAGCCAGGAAGATGGAGCTATGGCGCAGAATCGTGGACAGGGTCAACGCTATGGGACAGCATCGAAGAAATCTGGAGGACATCAGGAAGAGGTGGAACTATCTACGGGGGAAGGTGCGTTCAGCGGTCTCCAGGCACAACATCGCGGTTCAGCGGACTGGCGGCGGACCCCCACCTCCTCCCCCACAACTAACAACATGGGAGGAGCAAGTCTTGACCATCATGCATCCAGAGGGCCTCGGAGGAGTCGGTGGAGGAATGGACACTGGTAAGTCAAATCTTAACTATCATATCCTCCACCCTACCTGCATGCTATCACACACCCCCACCCTCACCCCCTCCCCTATCACTCCAACTCCTCACTAATGTACTAATAACTCAAACCACACATCCCAACACCAAGCCCTCAATGACACAACTAAGCATGGTCACCCCTCACCAAAGCATGCTCACTGCACATACCCAGAACACCCCCACAACCATTATCACACAAGCCCCCCCACAGGAATGCTTGCACTGGTGTACACGGTGAGCCACCCATTGCACACCATGACACACACACATGCAATAATCATGCACTTATGCCCCTGCAGGATCACGAAGGACCGTCACCACACCGGAGGCTCCAGACAAATCCACTCCACCCACAGAAGAGGCCCACAGTGACGATAGCAGCTCTGCCCTACTGGATCCTGATGACCAGCCCGGACCATCGTGGGCCTCGGGACAGTCGGTTCCCCTTGCACAGGCACAGCCCAACACTGACCTTCCCCCCTCCGGAAACACCAGCACAGCACGCACCCAGCGGGCCCATACCTCCCTACCCAGGACACGTCAATCAGCGGTGTGTCCACCACTACAGGGAACCCAGGATAAGCCACCACCCCAACAACAACAGGGACCTGGGGGCAGTGGTAGTGGGCCCACGGTCCAGGAGACGGAGGCACAGGAACACAGGGGAACTGGGAGGGCTGCTGTGTGACAGGGGGCGGACAGGCCAAGGGAACCCACTCTCCACAAGGCCCTATCCTCCATCATGGGAGCATACCACCACTCCCAGGAGACGATGGCGACAGTCCTGGCCAAGTTTCAGTCCTGGCCAGCGCCTGCAGGAGGAACAGTATTTGGGGTTCAGGGAGGAGCTCAGGACCATCAGCTCCGCCCTGCGCACCATCGTAGGGGTGCTGAAGGACATACAGCAGACCTTGAGGGACACCGTGGCACTCCAAGGGGCCCCTGACACTAGCCAGGACGATGAACTGCCCACCACCTCCGCCGGCGCTAGTGGACAGGATGCTCCGCCACAGGACCACCACACCAGCACCCCACCCCCTGCAGACGGACAACCACCACGCAAGCGGTCCCTGAGATCCAGGAACAGGACAGAGCAAGATGGCAAGACCCCCGTCAGGAAATGAGACCAACCTGATTGTCCTCCCACTGTCCCACTTTGTTACCCTGTCCATACTTTAACTGCCCCAGCTCCACTTCCTTTGCCCATATGGCCAGTGCACCTGTGTGACCAATGGACTGGACTCTGCCATGGACATTCCTCCACCGTCCCCCATCACCATAGTACAACCCCCCTCCATTTTTGAGCACTTCAATAAAGACCCTTGAACCACAAAAAAATCTGGAGTCAGTCTGTGATTTGGTAAAATGTATTATCAATGACAGTGTCAAAATGCATTTCTAGTTGTAAAGCCAACATACCTATGTCACCCATCACAAGTCCTTGAAGGATGCAAGCAGATAACACACGTTGGTAACCACACCTGTAAAACCGTAATGTAAAGGTACAACTCAGTTACCAAATAATGCAATGAAATTACACACAGGATAGAGGAAGACGTGTGACAGTGAATGTAAGGGTAAAAATGAAAATGTTCTCACCTGTGTGTCACTTGAAATATTGCTGTATGACTGACTCCCTGTTGTCGTTGTCTTCTTCCTCAGCCTCCTCCTCATCACTGTCCACAGGCTCCACAGCTGCCACAACACTGTCATCTGGACCATCCTCCTGCAGAAAAGGCACCTGGCGTCGCAAAGCAAGATTGTGAAGCATTGAGCAGGCGATGATGATCTGGCACACCTTCTTCAGTGAGTAGAATAGGGAACCACCTGTTATATGGAGGCACCTGAACCTGGCCTTCAGGAGGCCGAAGGTGCGTTCGATCACCCTCATAGTCCGCCCATGGGCCTCATTGTAGCGTTCCTCTGCCCTGGTCCTGGGATTCCTAACTGGGGTCAGTAGCCAGGACAGGTTGGGGTAACCAGAGTCCCCTAATAGCCACACACGGTGCCTCTGGAGTTGACCCATCATATAAGGGACGCTGCTATTCCACAGGATGTAGGCGTCATGCACTGAGCCAGGGAACATAGCATTTACCTGGGAGATGTACTGGTCTGCCAAACATACCATCTGTACATTCATGGAATGATAACTCTTCCGGTTCCTGTACACCTGTTCACTCCTGTGGGGGGGGACCAGAGCTACACGGGTCCCATCAATAGCACCTATGATGTTGGGGATATGTCCAAGGGCATAGAAGTCACCTTTCACTGTAGCCAAATCCTCCACCTCAGGGAAAATTATGTATCTCCTTACGTGTTTCAGCAGGGCAGCCAACACTCTGGACAACACGTTGGAAAACATAGGCTGGGACATCCCTGATGCCATGGCCACTGTTGTCTGAAAAGACCCACTTGCAAGGAAATGGAGCACTGACAGCACCTGAACGTCAGGGGGGATTCCAGTGGGATGGCGGATTGGTGACATCAGGTCTGGCTCCGACTGGGTACATAGTTCCTGGATTGTGGCACGGTCAAACCTGTAGGTGATGATTAAATGTCGCTCCTCCATTGTCAACAGGTCCACCAGTGGTCAGTACACCGGAGGATTCCGCCATCTTCTCAATTGTCCCAGCTGACGGTGCCTAGGAAGGACAACAGCGACCACAGAGTCAACAAATGTCCAGGTATGTACCCACAGATACACAGAACACGACACCAAACACAAAACCATTCCTGTATGTGTGTTGAGTGTAGGCCTAGCTATGTGTGACGCAGAAGTAAATGAAGCCATGTGGGCCCCTGAAATGGCGGCTGCCTGACCTCTAAACTGGGACAATGGTATTGTGAGGTAACTGCGCTGGCGTTGCACACCGTCGTGGTAGGCGGTGGGAGACCGCGGCGCAATGCAGCATTGGTTAACATTGACCCTATGGGTCCCAGGAGCCAATGAACAAGTGAACCGGCGTTGATGATACGCACCGCCGCGGAAGTCACCGCCGTGGAAGTCACCGCCATTTTCTATCTATTCAATCACTCGATACCTGACCTTTGACAGGAGAGGACCTACACTGCAAGTGCTGCTGTGACCTCAGTCTGGAAGCGATGATGGCTGCTGCGTTCGGGGAAAGGGCCCCTGCCTTCACTTGTCAGGAGTTGGAGAAACTAGTAGACGGGGTCCTCCCCCAGTACACGCTACTCTACGGTCCTCCAGACCAACAAGTAAGTACACAGGGAGCACGTTGTATGGGCTAGGCCTGGGTGGAGAGGGCTGGTTGTAAGAGGGAAGGGGGCAGTGTTCAGGGAACATGAATGCATGTGAATGCATGTGCCACATGGCAAGGGTAGGGAGGGGGGACACTTACATCGACGGTGCAGTTGGTAATGACTTCTCTTCTTCCCTTGTGCATGTCATGTAGGTCAGCGCCCACCAGAAGAAGGACATTTGGCGTGCCATCGCCAAGGAAGTCCGGACCCTGGGGGCCCACCAGAGACGGGGCACCCACTGCCGGAAAAGATGGGACGACATATGCCGCTGTAGCAAGAAGACGGCGGAGGCTGAGCTGGGGATGGCCTCCCAACGTGGGAGGGGTGCCCGTCGCACCATGACCCCCCTGATGTTCCGGATCCTGCCGGTGGCCTACCCGGAGTTGGATGGGTGCTTGAGGGCATCACAACAGCCACAAGGGGGTGAGTACACTATCATTCTGGGGACTTTTCGCGCAGTTGAGGGGTCTAGGTGTGGGAGGAGGGCTGTGGATTTCCCTAGGCCATGGCGACTTCCATAGGCTAGGCCCCTCCGTAATGCAGGTCATGTGGCACTCCACCCCACCGCAGTAGAGTGCCAAGTACAGGTATAAATGCCCCTGTGGCATCCATGTGTGCAGATGTCCACCATAGCCAGATAGGCCAGATCCCAGGAATTGCATCTGTAGAGGCCAGGAGCACGGCGTTGTCCGCCAACGGTAGCGGTATGCCATGCACTCAACCTGTCTTTTTCTGTCGTCGTCCCCCCCCTTTTTGTGCTCTCCCTGTTCTTTTGTGCATCAGCATCATCAGGCGGAGGTACAGTGGCACCGGAGCACGAGGGAGCTGCATCCCACATGGCCATGGAGGGCCACACCACGGACTCAGAATGCACCAGTGGGACAGAGGGCGAGGGGAGCTTCACGTCGGCCAGCGGATCACCAACCAGCAACACGGACTCGTCCGCCGATGGGAGCTCCCTTGTGGTGGCGGCACCATCTGTGCCCCCCACTTCTACAGGTACAGCCGGCACCTCCCCTACCAGCACCGCCCTCCCAGCAGCCCCTCAGTGTTCGCCCCGTGCCCGCTCACCCAGGAGGGTGGGCATCACCTTCGCCCCAGGCACCTCAGGCCCTGTCCCAGTCACCCCTGCTGCCCTCAGTGAGGAGGCCATTGACCTCCTCAGGTCACTCACTGTTGGGCAGTCTACCATTGTGAATGCCATCCAGGGTGTAGAAAGGGAGTTGCAACACAGTAATACATTCCTGGAGGGCATTCATTCTGGTCAGGCTGCCCTTCAGCGAACCCTGCAATCTCTGGCCTCAGCACTGATGGCAGCCATTGTCCCTGTGTCTAGCCTCCCCCCTCCAACTTCCTCCACCCAGACCCAATCCCCTGTACCCCAGCCCATCCCAAGCACACCATCAGACCAGCATGCACACACCTCAACACACAAAAGTAGCTCAGGCAAACATAGGCACCACACATCCCACAGGCACTCACACAAGCATCACACACATACAGAAACAGAAACATCCACTGCCTCCACTGTGTCCCCCTCCTCATCGTCTCCCTACTCCCTCCCAGTGTCGTCTACACTCTCACCTGCATGCACTACATCTACAGGCACTAGGACTCGCACCAAAACACCCAGCACCACACCCCGCTCACCTGCACTCACCACCCCCACTCCCATTTACACGTCCCCTGTGTCCTCTCCTAGTGTGTCTGTGACGCCCCCTCCCAAAGTACACAAACGCGGGCACCCACACACCCAACATCCATCCACCTCACGACAGCCTCCAGTACCTGCACCTTCACCCAAAACACCTAAAGTGACACCTCCTACAACCACCTCCTCTTCCTCCACTCCCAGACCCCCTCCAGCTACCCATCCCAGTGTTCGTCAGAAACTGTCCCTCTGCAAAGTTGACCTTTTTGCCCCCACCCCCACCCCTCCAATTCATCAGTCCCGTCATAGCGCCTCAGCCAAAAAGCCTCCAGTACCAGTGGTGCGTGTTCAAGGTGTGTGGAGTGCACCGCCACCAGGGCAGGCAGTGTGACACGGAGCCAAGACACTGCCAGTCCACCCCCTGTAAAGGCTCTGAAGTTGTAAAGTGGCAGACGGGACCGGGTGAAGTCTCCTGGAGGCAAAACAACTCACAGGGGTCCCAGGGGGATTGCAGAGTCAGCTGTGACTCCTCTAAAGGTGGGGAAGGGCCAGAAGAAGTCTGCACAGCCTGGTGTGAGCATCACAGAGGAGAAGGGCGGCATCTTTCCCGGCGGCCCGGGATGCCACCGCCAGCACTGTCGTCACTGGTCAGGAGACCACCGCCATAGGCATTGCCCAGGAGGGCCCAAGTATTGTCGCTGGTCAGGAGACCACCGCCATAGGCATTGCCCAGGAGGGCACAAGTATCGTCAATGGTCAGGAGACCTCCGCTATAGGCATTGCCCAGGAGGGCACAAGTATCGTCACTGGTCATGAGACCACCGCCAGAGTCATTGCCCAGGAGGGCCCAAGTATTGTCACTGGTCATGAGACCACCGCCATAGGCATTGCCCAGGAGGGCCCAAGTATCGTCACTGGTCATGAGACCACCGCCAGAGTCATTGCCCAGGAGGGCACAAGTATCGTCACTGGTCATGAGACCACCGCCATAGGCATTGCCCAGGAGGGCCCAAGTATCGTCACTGGTCATGAGACCACCGCCAGAGTCATTGCCCAGGAGGGCCCAAGTACCGTCACTGGTCATGAGACCACCGCCATAGGCATTGCCCAGGAGGGCCCAAGTATTGTCACTGGTCATGAGACCACCGCCATAGGCATTGCCCAGGAGGGCACAAATATCGTCACTGGTCATGAGACCACCGCCAGAGTCATTGCCCAGGAGGGCCCAAGTATCATCACTGGTCAGGAGACCACCGCCAGAGTCATTGCCCAGGAGGGCACAAGTATCGTCACTGGTCAGGAGACCACCGCCAGAGTCATTGGCCAGGAGGGCCCAAGTATCGTCACTGGTCAGGAGACCACTGCCATAGGCATTGCCCAGGAGGGCCCCGACAGCCACAGCCCCTCTGGGCAATGAGGGACCGTCATGCCACACACCAATGCCCAGTCCAGAGACCGCCATGGCAAAGCACCGCTGAACAGTCCAGAGCCCGCCATGGCAAAGCACCGCTGAACAGTCCAGAGCCCGCCATGGCAAAGCACCGCTGAACAGTCCAGAGCCCGCCATGGCAAAGCACCGCTGAACAGTCCAGAGCCAGCCATGGCAAAGCACCTCTGAACAGTCCAGAGCCCGCCATGGCAAAGCACCGCTACACAGTCCAGAGACCGCCATGGCAAAGCACCGCTGAACAGTCCAGAGCCCGCCATGGCAAAGCACCACTGAACAGTCCAGAGACCGCTGAACAGGGCAAGCACCGCTGAACAGTCCAGAGACCGCTGAACAGGGCAAGCACCGCTGAACAGTCCAGAGACCGCCATGGCAAAGCACCGCTGAACAGTCCAGAGACTGCCATGGCAAAGCACCGCTGAACAGGGCATGCACCGCTGAACAGGGCAAGCTCCGCTGAACAGGGCATGCACCGCAGAAGAAGGAAAAGACCGCCACATGAAGCATCGTTATCCCATGTGCAGCTGGGACTGTGATGGGACAGGAACTGTCACGGGGAGACTAATCCAGTCTGGGCACCATTCCCCCTCCAGAACCAGTGGAGAGATCCATCCACTACCTCTGTCCGTCACAGGATGAAACACTCTGGGCACCAGTCCCCCTCCAGAACCAGTGGAGACATGCATCCACTACCTCAGTCCTTCACAGGATGAAGCACTCTGGGCACCAGTCCCCCTCCAGAACCAGTGGAGGCTGTTATGTACTTGTGAGACTGTGGCTTTGCACTCCCCAGGATGGAACAGTGGGCAAACCACCCACTGTAGAGACTTGTGAGACTATGGCTTTGCACTCCCCAGGATGGAATAGTGGGCAAACCACCCACTGTAGAGACTTGTGAGACTGTGGCTTTGCACTCCCCAGGATGGAACAGTGGGCAAACCACCCACTGTAGAGACTTGTGAGACTGTGGCTTTGCACTCCCCAGGATACATCAATGGGCATGGAGCCCCGTCGTGGATGTGGCGTGGTGCTGTAATCCGGCTGAGGTGCCCCCCCCTTCCCTTCCCTCTGAGGTGCCTGTTGTTTTTCTCTCTGATGCCCCGGCAGTGTTCTCTCCGTTTCTGGACAGGTATCTTGTGTGGGCCTCGCCCATGCGTTTTTGGCCTAGTGGTGCACGGACATTGAGATGTGCATATCTGCACTACTTCTCGTACTGTATATACCTTTGTATGAGTTTATATATATCTGTATATAATTGACACATGTATATTGATACATTACAATGTTTGAACTGATTTAATTTTGTCTTTGCATTCTTCCGGGGGGGTTGTGGGTTGTTACTGTGATGTTTGTAAATGCATTGGTGTGTGTGTTGTAATATGCGAGGGTGGGGGTGGGGGTGGGGGTGTTGTGTGTGTATCCCCCTGACTTTTGCCTCCCCCCTCCCCTATGTCGTAGGTGCAGTACTCACCGTTGTCTTCGCCGCCGCCGGCGCTGGTTTTCGTAGATGAGTAGGAAGAGAAGGGCAGGTAGGATTTGTAATTCCAGCTCCATGGTGTCCTCCTTCCTCGTGGGATGTGTTAAGGTGAGCGTTTTCCCATTGCAGAAACTGTTTCCACTGTGTTTTTATCCACGGTGAATCCGCCCCGGAAAAGGTGGCGGATTGGCGGGTTGTGATACTATGGGCGGTACATTGTCTTCCGCCTGTCTGTTGGCGGTGACCGCCGCACTGCTTGTCTGTACCGCCGTGGCGGTCGGAGTGTTAAAGTGGCTGTCTTTGTTGGCGGTTTCCGCCACGGTCATAATTCCCTTTTTTTGTCCGCCGGCCTGTTTGCGGTATTACTGCACCTTTAACACCGTCCGCCAGGGTTGTAATGACCCCCTTTGTGTTTTTTCAAAAACAAACCCACACAGTGGGGTTTCATAAAAACAAAAAGCTGATGTCCGTTCTGCCCATCTTGCCAGGGCAGGACAAAATACTGCCAAGAAGAGGGCTCCGTAGGCCAACTGTCATGTGCATGTTCCTGTCTGTATATAGTGTGGGTTAGGGTGCTACGATTAGTTTCAAGGTGCTAGAAGATGGGTGTAGGTATGGTTGAGGGCTTCATATGTGACCAGAGTCAATGTGTAGGTGTCGGAGAAGAAAAAAGATTCAAGATGGATGAGAGGTGATTTAGAGCAACAAGCTGTTAGACACTTTCATTTATCACTAGTATGTTGTACGGGTTAGTTGGGGAGGAGTGGAGTTCTGACTACGAGGGAGCAACGGAATAGTTTGGTCCACTACAATAAAAACTTTTGATTTATATTTGTGTGGAATGCCTTCATTGGGCAGTGTCTTGATTTATTCTTATGTTCCAAGCTGACCAGGATTGTTGTGCATTTGTATGTGCCTCTCCACTATCATAACTGCCTGTTATCTAAATTAAGGCTGTGGTCGAAATGAATGCATATGGATTATTTTCAAATTTCTGGGACTGTGAAGATGGCAATGATATTTAATGTGTCTGTCAGGTAGCAATTGTACACATTTTAAGTAGAGACTGGTGAAAATATAAGGCGTCTATTCTGCAGAATTAACTTTGCAATGGTGTAGTCAAAATATTTTGTAAAACTGGTACACACTGTTTTTGAGTACTTGGAGTGAGCTTTGATGGTAGGTGATGTTTAGTTTGTGTTTCACAGTTGTTACCACCTGCTTTGAGCAAGAGGGATTTCCTTGTCCAACCCCCATCCCTCCCTCCCCCCCATCACTGTGTCTTCAGAAATAAAATCCTGGCCTGTATCCCACACATAAATCCAGTTGTTGTGAGCATTTGTCAATAGAATGGAGAATAACATGCGGATTCTGATTTACCAATTCCAAATCATCATGCAGTGTTTTCATTCGAGACAAATATGCTCTCATTTACTTCCTTTTTGCAGCAAGTGCTTAATTATCCATCGGTAGGCAGACAACAGTACCCATTCTTTTAATAATAAACATATTGAAGAAACACCGTTCCAAATGTTACACCTTCAAGGGACCCTTGATGTCACCTCCACAACATACCGTTAGGCAAGGGAACAGAGGAAAAAGGAGGAACTTTAATGATCAAATGACTGTCAGTCAGTGGGTTCAGATGACAGAACTTAACCATAATATCAACCTTGCTTTCCATGTCTGGCCACCACAATTCAATGCGTAACCTTTTCCGTAATGGCTATTTCAAAGCAATCATTGAAGGCACACTGAACCAGCATGTGTCTGATGGAATCCGGTAGAACAATTTTCATACCTCTGAGGACAGTCATTTTCTAATGAAAGTTTGGTGGTCACCTTAATAAAAGGTTGCAGTGCACTGAATATAGATCATTTCTTGTGCCAACCAGCCACCAGCTACTTGTTTACTTCATCTGAAACATCAAGGAGCATTCACGGATTCCTCTGTTCTGGGAAGAAATACACATCCACTGAAGCAGCAACTTCGACCATGCTACTGTTGTTAGAAAACAAACATTATTCATAAAAATATGGCACTAAAACATAATGTATAATAACATATATTAAAAGACTTAACTGAAAAATATGTGTTAGAAAAATTAATTTGTGCTTTAGAAAAAGTGATTGCCCTTGCGTCAGTCACAATGAAGTTCGACATGAAAAAATAATGTCTAATGAAATGTATTTTGATTAATCATAATTAAATAAACTGACAGAAGATGATTATTAAAATGTACTGAAGGGTTAATGGTTTAAATATAATATTACATGTTTTATTATTCATGTTTAGCATTAGTTAAAAGGCTCACATTTTCGTAATTTTCAGAAACACAATCTTTAAATGTGTGCTAACTTTTCAAAATAATGTTTCTTCAGGCATCCTGTGTGACTTCCACAGTGGAAAATTCTGTTGAGCTCATGTTTCATATTTTGTTCGAGGTAATAGTTGTTACATCTAACAATTGCTTTAGTTTTTGGTAGGAAGCGCATGTCATGTTTCTGTGTAGTTTAATTTGTGATTTTTATATGGAAGCTGCTGACCCGAGATGAGAGGAGTGGCAGCGTAAACCAATCCGAATATGCTCTATGAAGAAAAGATACATCTGAAGCGCAGATGATGTATTATTGGCTGCACACTAAACCACCTCATAATCCCGTCCAAAAAAGGCTTAGTTAGTATTTTTTGGGACTTTAATATAGCAAAGTTTTGGAGTGATGTAAGTCAGTTCTCCATTTTCTGAGCTTCTTTTCAGTACTGCATTTTCTGAGATTCTGTTCATATGCTGTTTAGTTCTTGTGTATGATTCTAACAGTTAAGTTAAATTAGGCCCAACTTTACTGAACTGTTTCCCTTTCATGTCCTGATGCTGATTAATAAAAACCTGATGTTGATGCGTTCTGCTGATGAAGGTTCTGCAAGCTGCTGACCCATTTAGGAGAGGTATAATCAATGTGCATTTGTTTTTCTTTGCAGGTTTTTTCTCCCTTAGAAAATCCAACTGCATGTTTTTGGTTAGTGCCATAGTTAAATGTTTTCCAAATTCATTTTTGTTTTATTTTTATTTTTGCATGAAGCCCACACATGCTTTCCAATTAGAGTAATAGCTAGGGATGCCTGACTTAATATTTGATTTTAAATGTTTAGTAAATAATTGTGATTAATTCAACTGCACAAACTAAATGTATGCTGTTTCTATTTTTCACTTAATTATGTTGTTATTTTTCAGTGTTCTTTTGAAGTTTGTAATGATAAATGCTTTGATTAGATTGAGTTTCTTTAGACGTTTTGGACAGCCTGTGATGTTTTTATACTTCTATCATTTGGTTTTGTGTATGGTTTATGTGCTCTTAGCATTGTTAATTCAAAGGGCAGTAAGGGCCACACGTACGAACTTCAGGTTTTGCGACTCACAAATTGCGAGTCATAGCGACTCGCAATATGTGAGTCGCAAAACCTGATGTACAACAGTGTCAGTGACACTGTTTGCAATTCCCAATGGGGTCACAAATGACCTACCTCATGAATATTCATGAGGCAAGTCGCAATTTGCGACCCCATTGGGAATAGCCGCCCTCACAGGGATGGTGGCCTGCTGGAGGCAGCAGACCACCATGTCTGTGACTGCTTTTAAATAAAGCAGTTTTTTTTTTTTTTTAAATGCATCCCTTTTAACTTAAAGGAAAATGAGATGCATTTCAAAAACAAAAAATGAAAAGTTTTCTTAAAATATTTACGCTGCCATTCACAAAGGGGAAGGGTCCCATGGGTTTGCGAATGGGTTAGCACTAGTTTGAAACTGGTGCTAACTGCGATTGTTTTGCGACCGCATTCGCGGTCACAAAACAATCATACATGAGACTGCGACTCGCAGTTAGGAAGGGAACACCCCTTCCTAATTGCGACTTGCAAACCCTTATTGCGATTCGGTAAATAGATTACTGAATCGCAAAAATTGGTCTGTACATCCCAAATAGCAATTTCCACGTCGCAGACGGCCCAATTCGCCGTTTGTGATGTGGAAAATGCTTCGTACATCTGGCACTAAATGTTTAAACTTTACTAAATTGGTGTGGTGGTTCGTGGCAACATAGGTCATGGTGTGTTTAAATTACTGACTATAAACTGAATATTTTGATTTTTGGATAATATATTTGATGTTTACTGGCTCATATTGTTTGTTTGGATGTTCTCTTACTCCTGTCTGAGGCCAAAGATTCAAGTCGGCCTCGGGGGGTATTAGATGTCTTTACCCCCTGACATATCATCTTATCATAATAATATAAAATAAAATAAGCTTTGAGATGCCCACACTGTCAATGCATCACCTACATATTTAGTTTCTGACTCAGCCTTGAGAGGGACAGCCTGCGCTCGCATTAAGCTCCCCTGGATATGTATAACAACTTGAACCAGTGTTAATGTAATTCGGAAATTATTTTTACAAGACGAGCTGCAGCTTTGCTCATTGCCCATCTTGAAATACATAAATATGAGTTTATGATCTGTATAAATATAATACGTTATCCTACAAATTATTAATTTGAAATATTCATGGAAGAAACATAATGCAGGAAATGTGTGGTTATACAACGTATGTGAGTGTGGCCACCCATATAATATAACTGCCACTGCAATGTAGCCAAAACACATGGAACACAGCAGTCAGTGACTGGACGAATAATTAGGTCAAAGAATCAGAGAATGTCCATAAATGTATTTAAATATCACTGTAGGCGAACTCTGAAATGTGCATCAAATGTCCCAAAGATTATAAAATCGTATGAAAATCAACTTTCACTGCACAACAAACCGAAAATGTTTGATAAAGAGGACATTGATTTTGACAACATTTTAAAGTAATAACCCCTATCTAATTGAATTGTCTATGACAGCGCGCACACAATGCGGCGCTCATGCAAGCGGGCAACAATAAAAACACTTAGTTAAATTTATCAGTAGCGTAAACTGGTCCTCAAACGTACTACAGAAAAACAATATCCCGACTCAGTTTACACAAAATGTCTACAACAATGAAAATCTGCGGTGTATGCATGTGTACAAAAAAGAGGCTGGTGAAGCATTTATTCCACCTCCCACTTAAGTAATGGTACTGAACCTCGGTCTTCTGTCAACGCCAAGGAATTCTCCCTTCACTCTGATCTATTTTGTGAAAGTTGCTGTGATGACGACCATTGCCTCAGGCTGCACCTGCTGACTAGCACAGCCGACCTCAAACAGTAGTACACGTATATATCACCAACATGTGCCCCAGACACCAACACCCAGC
The DNA here is from genome assembly GCF_031143425.1 of Pleurodeles waltl. Classification (NCBI taxonomy): domain Eukaryota; kingdom Metazoa; phylum Chordata; class Amphibia; order Caudata; family Salamandridae; genus Pleurodeles; species Pleurodeles waltl. The sequence goes on from NC_090442.1 coordinate 1,022,282,448, forward strand.
TTATGGCTAGACTCCAAATAGATCCTAAGATACGTAAAAACTCCTTCTGAAACTAACAAACACCTTAAATGTCTAGCACTGCCAGGCGGGCATGCCCAAAAACCTGTACACACCAAGACCCAAAGTGTTTTTTAGAAAACACAATTACTCACACCTGATGCACTACCTTCAGCCTAAAGCATTCAAACTCGTTTTCCCTCAAATAATCTCTTCCCTTCTACAAAACATCAACAATCGCAGATAAGCACTTGTGCATCCCCAGTCACCAAGGTACACATTCTGATACTCGGGTACACAGTCAGACACAGAGAAACATTGTCACACACGAGGATGCACAGGTACATAGTATGAAACCATCATTTCCCCATAGGCACAAATATTCAAAGAGGCTTTACACCACACATACCTCCACCCACCCTCAGATACTCTAAATATAGACATCCCTTTATGTGTATAACCTCTATTAGTTCAGACCGTAACACAAATCCCTAGACACAAACATGCTACTCTTGAAATCAACAGACATTCAGACCCCTAGGTACACTCTGATATCCCCTCAAGCATACCGTTAAATATCACTGCATCATCAGACACCCATACCCAGGTATTCGCTTTCATACCGGTCGTCTGCATCCTGAACGACCCAGATATATTTGACAAATATCAAGACAAATTTCGCCAGGTGTCTCTAGATTCCACATACTTGGTAATGTGGAGCAGCTCTTGAATGACAAGAGATCTATGAAACATATGATAGAAGGCTGCCCACTCATGGATTGATTGGTAATCATCTTGAACTTTCTGTATTTGTAAATAACCGTTCTCTCTTAAGCAGAGTTGACGTCATATTTATTTGGAAAATGTCCTTCCCCTGAGAATATCACTGAAGGAGGCTGGCCTGGCTTGTAGTGGGTACTAGAGGTACTTACACCTTGTGGCAGGTCCAGTTATCCCTTATTAGTGTAGAAGAGGTGTTTCTAGCAGCTTAGGCTGATAGAAGGTAGCTATGGCAAAGCAGCTTAGGCTGAACTAGGAGCTCCTACTACACCACTGGTGTCATATGCACAATATCATACGAAAACACAATACACAGAAGTACTAAAAATAAAGGTACTTTATTTTTTATGACAATATGCCAAAAGTATCTCAGTGAGTACCCTCAGTATGAGGATAAGATATATACACAAGATATATGTACACAAACCAAAATTATGCAGGTAATAGCAAGAAAAGTAATGCAAGCAGTGTAAAGTTACAATAGATTGCAATAGGAGCACATAGGTATAGGGGCAACACAAACCATACACTCCAAATGTGGAATGCGAACCACGAATGTACCCCAAACCTATGTGAGCTTGTAGAGGGTCGCTGGGACTATAAGAAAACAGTGAGGGTTAGAATAATAGCCCACCCCAAGACCCTGAAAGGTAGGTGTAAAGTGCACCTACTACCCCCAGAGAGCACAGAAGTCGTGATTGGGGGATTCTGCAGGAAGAACACCAGTAATGCAACAACAGTGGATTTCCGGACCTGAGTACCTGTAAGACAAGGGGACCAAGTCCAATAGTCGAGACAGTGTCGAGGGTGGGCAGGAGCCCAGGAAATGCCAGCTGAGGGTGCAAGGAAGCTGCCACCTGTTGGAAGAAGCTTGGAGTTCTGCAAGAGAGAAGAGGACTAGGAACTTCCCCTTTGAAGGATGGATGTCCCACTTCGTGAAGAAGCTTGCAGAGGTGTTCCCACGCAGAAAGACCGCAAACAAGCCTTGCTAGCTGCAAGGGTCGCGGTTAGGGTTTTTGGATGCTGCTGTGGCCCAGGAGGGACCAGGATGTCGCCACTTGGATGAGGAGACAGAGGGGGCCCCCAGCAACGTAGGGAGCCCTCACAGAAGCAGGCAGCACCCGCTGTCCACCCGAAGTCACAAAAGGGAGTCCCACAATGCCGGAGGACAACTAAGAAGGTTGTGCACTGCAGGTTAGAGTGTCGGGGATCCAGGCTTGGCTGTGCACGAAGGAAATCCTGGAAGAGAGCACAGGAGCCAGAGCAGCTGCAAATCACGCGGTACCCAGCAATGCAGTCTAGAGTGGGGAGGCAAGGACTTACCTCCACCAAACTTGGACTGAAGAGTCAGTGGACTGTGGGAGTCACCTGGACAGTTGCTGAGTTCCAGGGACCATGCTCGTCGTACTGAGAGGGGACCCAGAGGACCGGTGATGCAGTTTTTTGTTGCCTGCGGTTGCAGGGGGAAGATTCCGTCGACCCACAGGAGATTTCTTCAGAGCTCCTGGTGCAGAAAGGAGGCAGGCTACCCCCAGAGCATGCACCACCTGGAAACAGTCAAGAAAGCCGGTAGGATGAAGCTATACAAGGTTGCTAGTAATCGTCTTGCTACTTTGTTGCGGTTTTGCAGGCGTCCTGAGCAGTCAGCGGTCGATCCTTTGGCAGAAGGTGAAGAGGGAGATGCAGAGGAACTCTGATGAGCTCTTGCATTCGTTATCTGGTAAGATCCCCAAAGCAGAGACCCTAAATAGCCAGAAAAGGAGGTTTGGCTACCTAGGAAGGAGGATTGGCCACCAAGAGAGGTAAGAGCCTATCAGAAGGAGCCTCTGACGTCACCTGCTAGAACTGGCCACTCAGAGCAGTCCAGTGTGCCACAAATACCTCTGTTTCCAAGATGGCAGAGGTCTGGGACACACTGGAGGAGCTCTGGGCACCTCCCCTGGGAGGTGCAGGTCAGGGGAGTGGTCACTCCCCTTTCCTTTGTCCAGTTTCACACCAGAGCAGGGCTGGGGGATCGCTGAACTGGTGTAGACTGGCTTATGCAGAGATGGGCACCATCTGTGCCCATCAAAGCATTTCCAGAGGCTGGGGGAGGCTACTCCTCCCCAGGCTTCACACCTATTTCCAAAGGTAGAGGGTGTTACACCCTCTCTCAGAGGAAATCCTTTGTTCTGCCTTCCTGGGCCAGGGCTGCCTGGACCCCAGGAGGGCAGAAACCTGTCTGAGGGGTTGGCAGCAGCAGCAGCAGCTGCAGTGGAGACCCCGGAAAGGCAGTTTGGCAGTACCCGGGTTCTGTGCTAGAGACCAGGGGGATCATGGAATTGTCCCCCCAATGCCAGATTGGCATTGGGGGGACAATTCCATGATCTTAGACATGTTACATGGCCATGTTCGGAGTTACCATTGTGACGCTGTACATAGGTAGTGACCTATGTACAGTGCACGCATGTAATGGTGTCCCCGCACTCACAAAGTCCGGGGAATTTGCCCTGAATGATGTGGGGCCACCTTGGCTAGTGCCAGGGTGCCCACACACTAAGGGGGTCATTCTGACCCTGGCGGCCGGTGACCGCCAGGGTCACCGACCACGGGAGCACCGCCAACAGGCTGGCGGTGCTCCCTCGAGCATTCTGACCGCGGCGGTTCAGCCGCGGTCAGAAACGGAAAGTCGGCGGTCTCCCGCCGACTTTCCGCTGCTCGGGAGAATCCTCCATGGCGGCGGAGCGCGCTCCGCCGCCATGGGGATTCTGACACCCCCTACCGCCATCCTGTTCCTGGCGGGTCTCCCGCCAGGAACAGGATGGCGGTAGGGGGTGCCGCGGGGCCCCTGGGGCCCCCTGCAGTGCCCATGCCAATGGCATGGCCACTGCAGGGGCCCCCGTAAGAGGGCCCCGCAAAGTATTTCAGTGTCTGCAAAGCAGACACTGAAATACGCGACGGGTGCCACTGCACCCGTCGCACCCCTGCAACTCCGCCGGCTCCATTCGGAGCCGGCATCCTCGTTGCAGGGGCATTTCCGCTGGGCCGGCGGCGCTCTTTTGGAGAGCGCCCGCCGGCCCAGCGGAAATGTAAGAATGGCCGGTGCGGTCATTTGTCGGCGGGACTGTGGCGGGCGGCCTCGGCCGCCCGCCACAGTCAGAATCACCCCCTAAATAACTTTGCGCCCAACCTTCACCAGGTGAAGGTTAGACTTATAGGTGACTTATAAGTTACTTAAGTGCAGTGGTAAATGGCTGTGAAATAACGTGGACGTTATTTCACGCAGGCTGCAATGGCAGGCCTGTGTAAGAATTGTCAAAGCTCCCTACGGGTGCCAAAAGAAATTCTGCAGCCCATAGGGATCTCCTGGAACCCCAATACCCTGGGTACCTCAGTACCATATACTAGGGAATCATATGGGTGTACCAGTATGCCAATGTGAATTTGGTAAATTTAGTCACTAGCCTGTTAGTGACTAATTTGGAAATCAGAGAGAGCATAACCACTGAGGTTCTGGTTAGCAGAGCCTCAGTGAGACAGTTAGGCATCACACAGGGAACACATACAGGGCACATACATATGAGCACTGGGGCCCTGCCTGGCAGGGTCCCAGTGACACATAGACTAAAACAACATATATACAGTGAAATATGGGGGTAACATGCCAGGCAAGATGGTACTTTCCTACAATCACAGAAGACAAACGCCCTCATTATGACATTGGCAGTAAATCCCACTTACCGCCATGCTGACTGCCGCCAACATACCGCCGCCACGTTGGATATCCGTTCACCATATTATGACACACACACCAATCTGTCACTATTCAGCCACATACACAATTCCGCCAGCCCAAAGGTCAATGATAAACTGGCGGTATCCAAACCCACACTGTTACGCCAACAGAACAACGCCCATCACATTATGACCCACGAATCACCACGGCAGACATTCAATGGCGGTAAACCATTGGCGGTACATACCGCCGTGCTCAAAATACACACACAACCAAAATAACACCACATTGGACAATTCAAATAACAGACACCTGACACCCATACACACACCACACCACCACACCACTATAAAACACACACCCACATTACCCACAACCCTTTACGACTACAAACAATTGCCATCAGAGAGAGACAGCAAGACCACAGACAAAACCAGAGCCACAAACCACTCACACCTATACATCACTCACGCACCCCACATCACACACCCCAACACATTACCCTACACACCTCACACAAACACCCATGGCACCGAAAAGACACCCCCGATTCTCAAAGGAGGAGCTAAGGGACATGGTGGAGGAAATCATCAGGGTAGAGCCCCACCTATTTGGAGCACAGGTGCAGCAGATATCGATAGCTAGGAAGATGGAGCTATGGTGGAGGATCATGGACAGAGTCAACGCCGTGGGACAGCACCCAAGAACTAGGGATGACATCAGGAAGAGGTGGAACGACCTATGGGGGAAAGTACGTTCCATAGCAGCAAGACACCAACTCGCTGTACAGAGGACTGGCGGTGGACCTCCACCTCCTCCCCCACAACTAACAGCATGGGAGGAACACGTCTTGGCAATCATGCATCCTGAGGCTCTACCTGGAGTAGGAGGAGGGCTGGACTCTGGTAAGTCAACTCTCTACTACTACTACTCCCTATCCTGCATGCCATCACATACCCTCACCCTCACTCCCATCACTCCACCACCTCCCACACACCCCACCATCACATTTCACTCATCCCCATGCCAAGCCCTGCATGCTCTACCAATGCATGGACATCACTCACAGCCCTACATGGACACCTATCACTAAAGCATGCACACTTGAGAGAATCAGGCTAGCCCACCACATACCAACTTACACAAGTTAAAGCTGCCAGGCAAAAATACAACCAAAGAGGGCAACCCACTGATTCACAATATGTCACACACAGAAACAATAACACATCATTTACATCCCCACAGGTATCCCAGCCAGTGTCACTGGAAAAGAGGTGCCAGCAATATCCAGTCCCACCGTGATGACAGCAACTCTGGTCGCCTGGATCAGGATGACCAACCTGGCCCGTCAGCGACCTCTGGACAGTCGGTTACCCAGGCCCAGTCACAGACAAAGACAGAGCCACCCCCATCTGGAAACACCACCACAGCACCCACCCAGCGTACCCACACCTCTGTCCCCAGGACACTTCAATCAGCAGTGTGTCCACCTCTACAGGGAACCCAGGACACACCTCATACCCAAGACAATCAGGGACCTGGGGTCAGTGGCAGTGGGCACACGGATCAGGGGAAAGAGGCACAGCCCAACATGGAAACTGGGAGGACTGCTGTGCACTAGGGAGAGGACAGGCCCAGGGAACCGACTCTCCAGGAGGCACTTGCATAGATCCTGGGAGCATATCAACATTCCCAGGATACGATGGGCCAGATCCTGGACAATGTGCAGGAGAACAGGCGGCTGGAGGAGGGGCTGTACCAGGGGATCAGGGAGGACTTGCAGGCCATCAACACCACCCTGGTCTCCATAGCAGGGGTGCTGGCAGACATGGCCAACATTATGAGGGAGGCAGTCACACAACAGCGGGCCCCTGCCACTAGCCAGACAGCTGAACTGCCTTCAACCTCCACTGCCGCTAGTGGACAGGAGGCCCCCGCCACAGGACTCACAGGCCACCAGCACCCCTCCCCCTGCAGAAGGAGAACCACCCTGCAAACGTTACCTGCGATCCAGGCAGAATCCAGAGACTAATGCCAAGATCCCCGCCAGGAAATGAGACTCTCCTGATTTGTCACCCTTGTGTCCCACTCTGTCACCCTGTCCACCTTGAACTGCCATTGCTCCCCTTCCTATGTCACCATGGACAATGCACCTGTGCTACAGACTGAAACTATACCCTGGACTTTACTCCATCATCACCCCATCCCATTGCACTTGCCCCTCAATATTGTAGCACTTCAATAAACACCCTTGGAAAAAATAGAAGTATGTCACATTTTTCAAGTATGTAGACATTTAACCAGGTACAAACATTGCAATTCAACTGTACAGTAAATGAGCACATATGAAAGACGTGTAGTTGGCTGCAGTGATCACACCAGGAGCTATTGTGAGGGACCAACATCTGTAAAATGAATTGCCAAAGGGTACAGTAAGTGGGCATAGAAGTGGAAAATAACAGCATGCCAGTGCCAACGAATTTCAAAATAATGGCAATGAAATGTGAAGTAACACTGTCTTACCTGTATGTCATTGGAAATATTGTCTGATCACTGCTGTTCTGTTGTCTTCATCCTCATCCTCTGCCTCCTCATCCTCACTGTCCACAGGGTCCACTGCTGCCACACGGGCATCTCCAGCCTTCTACTCCTGCAGAAAAGGCACATGGCATCTCAGGGCAATGTTGTGCAACATTCAGCATGCCACTTTTATCTGGCAGACCTTCTTGGGTGAGTAGCACAGGGATCCACCTGTCAGATGGAGGCACCGAAACCTGGACTTCAGGAGGCCAAAGGTTCTTTCTATGATCCTTCTGGTTCGCTCAGGTGCCTCATTGTAACGTGCTTCTGCCCTTATCCTGGCATTCCTCACAGGGGTCAGTAGCCATGATAGGTTGGGGTAACCAGAGTCACCTGTATATATTGGGTGACAACAATTAGCCACACACTATCCTATATGGCCCACACCATACCCATGCACCAACATATACTGGGTGGGAACCAGGGCTCACCTATTAGCCACACCCTGTGCCTCTGTAGTTGGGCCATCATATTTGGGATGCTGCTATTTCTCAGGATAAAGGCATCATGCACCGACCCAGGATTCGTAGCCTTGACATGGAAGATGTACTGGTCCGCCAAGCACACCATCTGTACATTCATTGAGTGGAAACTCTTATGATTTCTGAACACCTGTTCATTTTGACGGGAGGGACAAATGCAATAAGTGTTCCATCAATAGCACCAATTATGTTGGGGATATATCCCATTGCATAAAAGTCCTACCCCAGTACAGACTGCTGTATGGTCCACCAGACCAACAGGTGAGTACTCTGTTGGCACGATGCATGTGGCATGAATGCATGGAGGGGTGTGTGAAGGCCTTGTGTAAGGGGGGGTGGGTGGATGTCCCCTGGGCGGCGTACAGGTTGTGTGCTGGGCCATGTGTGTGGAAATGGTGATGAGAAGGGGTGTGGTGGGCCATAAGTGTAACAGGCAAGACTGTCTGACTCATACTATTTTCCTGTGTGTATTCCCTCTGCAGGTCAGCGCCCATCAAAAGAAGAGTATATGGCGTGCCATCGCCAAGGACGTGAGGACCCTGGGGGTCTATGGCATGCGGAGCACCCACTGTCGGAAATGGTGGGAGGACCTGAGGCACTGGGCACGGAAGACCGTAGGGGCCCAGCTGGGGATGGCCTCCCGAAAAGGAACGGGTGCCTGTCGTCCCCTGACCCCCCTGATGGCCCACATACTGGCGGTGGACTATCCTGAGCTGGATGGGCGCTTGAGGGCATCACAGCAGCCACTAGGGGATGAGTACAGTGCCTATCATTACAACTTACGCATGGTAGGGTGGTAACCGGGTGGGGGATGTGTGTCAGTGGGTGCCCCTAGGCCAGGCCTGACATTTCAGCGTAGGTCCCCTGGTGGCAAGGGTCCTGAAGGGATAATCCTGCTACCTAGCTCGTAGGCATCCACTACTGGTCAAAGCTGCATGGGTCCCAGGTGTGCTGGATTTGCCAGTGTGTGCCTTTCCCCATGCCTTGGTGGCTAGCAATATCACTGGTAGTGTAATGCATAGTGCGTAGGCCTGTACCCTGTGTGTGGCTGTGCTGTGTACGCCAACTGTGGTGTTGGTGCAGCCATTGACCAAGGGTATCGTTTGTCTCTCCCCGCCTTTTGTTTTGTCACCCTGTCCTTATGTGCATTAGCATCATCTGGCGGAGGAGCAGAGGCGACGGATGGAGCTGCATCCCCCAGGACCCAGGAGGCAGAGTCTACTGACGGTGAGGGCACCAGTGGGACGGAGAGCGAGGGGAGCACCACGGCGGAGAGTGCAGGGGACAGTTCAGAAACAGATACCTCCTCCGATGGAAGCTTCCTGGTGGTGGCAGACACCTCTGTGACAACCCCAGCTACACCAACCGCCAGGGTTGTAATGAGTGCCAAAGTTCCTAAATTTGGTAACAACACTTCTGGTGGACACTATGGCCCTCATTACAACCCTGGCGGTCGGTGGTAAAGCGGCAGTAACACAGCCAACAGGCCAGTGGTAAAAAAAATTGAATCATGACCACGGCGGAAACCGGCAACACAGACAGCCACTTTAACACTCCAACCGCCATGGCGGTAGCAACAATCACCGCAGCGGTAACCGCCAACATCCAGGTGGAAGACAATGTACCACCCACTGTATTATGAGAGGCCAATCCACCACCTTTTCTGGGGCGGTACCAACAACATCAAAAGCACTGCGGAAACAGTGTTCTGAAGGGAATTGACTCACCTCTCGACATTCAAGGAAGAACCAGGACGCCATGGAGCCCGAGCTGCACATCTTTCCCATGCTGGTGTATCTGCTCATATATCAGGAGTACCAATGTCGGCAACGACGACCACGGTGAGTACTGCACCTAGCACACAGGGGAGGGGGGGGCAGAGAGTGACACACACATGCAGCACACAACACCTCCACCCCCACCCTAACCCATACCCCCAAGACCATACATACAAACAGATGCAGTAACATTACATATACACCCCATAACCCTCAGGAATAACACAAGGACAAAAGGAATTGAGTCAAATAAGATTTATATTAGAAATCGTTATAAATACGTTTAGAACTCAAAAACAGTATTTACAAAATATACAATATTTATAAAAGGCGGGACAATGTCCACTCAAAATGTCCATGGCCCACTGGGCCAAAACCCATAGGCCAAGCCCACACTTGACTACTGTCTCAATACAGAGAGAACACTGCTGGGGCATCAGGTCGAAAACACACAGGCACCTCAGGGTGACGGGGAAGGGGAGGCACCTCAGCCGGAAGATGGGACAACGCCACTGCTCCTGGAGGGGGTCTCCATGCCCACTGCTTGGTCCTGGGGAGTGCAAAGCCACAGTCTCTCAAGTGGGTGGTTTGCCCACTGCTTGGTCCTGGGAAGTGCAAAGCCACAGTCTCTCAAGTGGGTGGTTTGCCCACTGCTTGGTCCTGGGAAGTGCAAAGCCACAGTCTCTGAAGTGGGTGGTTTGCCCACTGCTTGGTCCTGGGGAGTGCAAAGCCACAGTTTTTCAAGTGGGTGGTTTGCCCACTGCTTGGTCCTGGGGAGTGCAAAACCACAGTCTCTCAATTGGGTGGCTCCTACACTGGTTCTGGAGGGGGCTTTGTGCCCAGTGTGCTTCATCCTGCCAAGGAGGGGGTGAGTGGATGCCTTCTTCCACTGGTTCTGGATGGGGCTTTATGCCCAGTGTGCTTCATCCTGCCAAGGATGGGGTGAGTGGATGCCTTCTTCCACTGGTCCTCGAGGGGGTTTTGTGCCCAGTGTGCTTCATCCTGCCAAGGATAGGATAAGTGGATGCCTTCTTCCACTGGTTCTGGAGGGGGCTTTGTGCCCAGTGTGCTTCATCCTGCCAAGGATAGGGATTAGTGGATGCCTTCTTCCACTGGTTCTGGAGGGGGCTGTGTGCCCAGTGATGCAGCACTTGGGGGGTGCCAGTTCACAGTCCTTCACCTGGGTGTCAGAGCCACGAGATTTGCAGTGGCCAGGATGCATGATACTCCATGGAGGCAGGACTACAGTCCATCTGCTGGTGGCTACGGCTGCACAGTAGTGGTAGTGCCGGTGCTGGTGGGGGTGCTGCCAGTGGTGGGGGGCCAGCTCCAGCCCTTCCCCTGCAGCCTCGGACAGCTGCCCACTGGGGCTGCGCTACTGGCAGTGGTGCTACTTTCAGCGGTGATTGCAATGGTGCTTGCGGTGGTGCTGGTGGCGGTGCTGGCCGTGGTGCAGGTGCCGGTGCTGCCAGTGGTGAGGGGAGGCTCCAGCCCTTCCCCTGCAGACTCGGACGGCTGCCCACTGGGGCTGCTGCTGCTGACAGTAGTGGTCCTTGCGGCGGTGCAGTGGTCCTTGCGGCGGTGCAGGTGGGAGTGCAGGTGGCGGTGCAGGTATGCGGTGCTGGCCGCGGTGCTGGCGGTTGTGCTGGTAGCCACCAGGCCTTCACCTGCAGGTTCGGACGGCTGAAGTGCCTTGGCTGGTGTTCTGTGCCCCTTCCTGCCCTTGGCAGATGGTGGTGTCACCTTGGGTCTGCCAGCTGGAGTCTTTAACGTGGCCTTGCTAGGTGGTTGTGGCTCCTTCTCCTTGCTGGATGCTGTCCCCTTCTTGACCCTGCCAGGTGGCAGAATCTACTTGGCTTTAGCAGGGGTTGGTGGCACACTGGCTGGCATGATGGGTGCCCCCTTACAGCCTCTGACAGCTGCAGAAACCACAGCGGACGTGGGCTTGGTGGCTGAGGTGCTGGGCTGGGTTCTGGCCATCATGGCCCGAGGGGATGGATGGGGAGGGGTAGGGAAGAGGTCAATGTTGGCTTGAAAAAGCTTCTTAGGGACATTGGGGAGGGAAGAGGGTGAAGGTTTGGGAGTGGAGGAACAGGGAGTGGTTGTAGGAGGTGTAAGTCTGCTGTGTTTGGGTGTGGGTGCATAGGCTGGATGCTGTTGTGAGGTGGATGGCTGTTGGGTGGGTGTGTGGTTGCGTTTGCGTACTTTGGGAGGAGGGGTCACAGACACAGTGGGAGAGGATACAGGGGACGTGTGCATGGATGTGGGGGTGGTGACTGCCAGTGAGGGGTGGGTAGTGATAGGCGTGCTGGTGATGGAGGTAGTGGAGGAGGATGTAGTGCATGCAGCTGTGAGTGGAGACGCTACTGGGAGGGAGTTGGACAGCGAGGAGGAGGGGGACACAGTGGAGGCAGTGGATGTTGGTGTGTCTGCATGGGGATGGTGCTTGTGTGAGTGCCCATGAGATGAAGTGTGGTGCTTGTGTTTGCCTGAGCCACTTCTGGTGATTTGGGTGATTGCTGGTCTGAAGGTGTGCTTGGGATAGGCTGGGGTTGAGGGGATTGGGACTGGGTAGAGGAAGTGGGAGGTGGGAGACTGGAGACAGGGACAACGGCTGCCATCAGTGCGGGGGCTAGAGCCTGAAATGCTTTCTGTTGGGCCACCTCGCCAGAGTGAATGCCCTCCAGGTATGCATTTGTTTGTTGCAAATGCCTCTCGACACCCTGGATGGCAATCAGTACCCAACAGTGAAGGATCTCAGGAGGTCAGTAGCCTCCTCACTGAGGGCAGCAGGGCTGACTGGGGCAGGGCCTGAAGTGCCTGGGGCGAAGGAGATGCCCACCCTTCTGGGTGAGCGGGCACGGGAAACAAGCTGAGGGGCTGCTGGGAGGGCAGTGCTGGTACGGGGTGGCAGCTGTACCTGTTGTTGGGGTGGGCACAGAGGTGTTCGCCACCGCCAGGCAGCTTCCATCGGAGGAGGAGTCGCTGTCTGTAGTGTTCCCTCCTGTCTCCGTCGTGGTGCTCCCCTCGCCCTCCGTCCCACTGGTGCCCTCACCGTCGGTAGATTCGGCCTCCAGGCCCATGTGGGATGCAGCTCCCTCCATTGCCGGTGCCTCTGCTCCTCCCCCAGATGATGCTAATGCACACAAGGACAGGGTGACAAAACAAAAAGGAGGGGAAGAGACAGAGGATACACTTGGTCAATGCCAGCAACACCACTACCGTTGGCGTACACAACACACAGGGAGCAGCCCTATGCACTAGGCCATGCACTACCATTTATACAGCCCATGGGGTACAATGCCTAACGCCATTAGCTGCACACCTGAAACTCACAGGACCCTGCCCAATAGTAGATGGCCACTAACACTATTGGGGTTGGAGTGCTTCAGAGCCTGCCCAACAAGGGACTTACCCTGCCATGTTCGCTCCTGGCCTAGGGGCACCCACAGCCCACATCCCCCACCTTGGTAACACCTTAACGCGCGCAAAGTCAAGAATATGAATCTGTACTCACCCCCTTGTGGCTGCTGTGATGCCTTCAAGGGCCCATCCAACTCCGTATAGGCCACCGACAGGAAGCGGAACATCAGGGGGGTCAGGGTACGACGGGCACCCCTTCTTCGTTGGGATGCCAGCCCCAGCTGGGCCTCCGCCGTCTTCCTTGCCCAGCGGCGCAGATCCTCCCACCGTTTGTGGCAGTGGGTGCTCTGCCATGTCAAAGACCTCCAGGGTCCGCACCTCCTTGGCGATGACACGCCAAATACCTTTTTTTTGATGGGCGCTGACCTGCAGGGAAAAGACAGCAGAAAAAGGATTAGTCATACCATCCGGACCGCCATACTCATGACCCACCATACCCCTCCCATCCCCTTACGCACAGACAGTGACCACCATACATGCAGCACTCTGCCCAGGACCCCTCAGCCCCCCCCCACATGAGGCTGACACACACAACACTCCATACATTCATGGCCCACACACCAAGCTCACAGTGTACTCACGTGTTTGTCCGGAGGACCATAGAGTAAAGTGTACTGGGGTAAAACCCCATCCACCAGTCTCTCCAACTCCTCCGAAGTGAAGGCAGGGGCCCTTTCCCCAGACACTTGAGCCATTGTTGCCTCCAGACACATGTCACAGCAGCACGTGCAGTGTAGGTCCTCTCCTGTTGAAGGTCAGGTAGCAAGTGAGTGAACAGATAGAAAATGGCGTCCGCCACGGCACACAACACCAGCAGAATTACCTCATTTCCACTTGTCTCTCCACAGAGGTCAGGCAGCCCCCAATTTCAGGGGGGCACAGGGCATGGCACCTAACTGCGTCACAGCAGCCATTGGCACATCAACTGACTCTCAAATTCACATACTGTTTCTGTAAAGGAAGAGATGCATCATTAATTCAATAGATGTGTGAATATGTCCCTCTGCTCACTGTTTTTCTCCCTAGACTTCAACCTCTGAGGAGGAATATGAGATGGAGACATCCTCCTGTGTACAGACCCCTGGTGGACCTGGCGACAATGGAGGACAGACACATTATCCTAACCTACAGACTTGATAGGGCCTCTATCCAAGAACTGTGTGCCCAATTGGAGCCAGACCTGATTTCAGCTATCTGCCAGCCCACAGGTATCCCCCTCTAGTGCAGGTCCTGTCAGTGCTCCATTTCCTGGCAAGTGGTTCCTTCTAAGCGACAGTGGCCATGGCATCAGGGATGTTACAGCCTATGTCCTCAAACGTGTTGACCAGAGTGTTGTCTGCCCTGCTGAAACACATGCGCAGCTACATCATATTCCCCCAGGTGGAGGATTTGGCCACAGTGAAAGCTGCCTTCTATGCCCTGGGGCATATCCCCAACATCATTGGTGCCACTGATGGTACACATATAGCATTTGTCCCCCTCCCCCCCACGGAGGAATGAACAAGTGTTCAGGAATAGAAAAAACTTTCACTCTCTGAATGTGCAGATGGTGTGTTTGGCGGACCAGTACATCTCCCATGTGAATGCCAAGTATCCTGGCTCTGTGCATGATGCCTTTATCTTGAGGAATAGCAGCATTCCATATGTGATGTCTCAACTCCAGAGGTACCAGGCGTGGCTAATAGGTGAGCCTATGGTCCCCACCCAGTTCATGTAGGTATATGGGTGTGGTGTTATCCCTAAGGGTGAGTGTATGTCTAACAGGTATCCCTCGAATATGTGCAGGTGACTCTGGTTACCCCAACCTCACATGGCTACTGACCCCAGTGAGAAATCCCAGGACAAGGGAGGAGGAACGTTACAATGAGGCACATGGGCGAACAAGGAGGATCATTGAAAGAACTTTTGGCCTCCTGAAGGCCAGGTTACGGTGCCTCCATCTGACAGATGGATCCCTGTACTACTCACCCAAAAAGGTGTGCCAGATCATCGTTGCATGTTGCACAACCTGGCCTTGAGACGCCAGGTACCTTTTCTGCAGGAAGATGAGCCTGGAGATGGTCTTGTGGCAGCGGTGGAGCCTGTGGACAGTGAGGAAGAGGAGGCAGAGGAAGAAGATGTGGACAACAGAAGCTCACTCATACAACAGTACTTCCAGTGACACACAGGTAAGACACTGTAACTTCACTTTCCATTGGAGTTTTGTGTTAGACATTTGACATGGCAGCTGATTTCCCTATGTCTATGGCCACTGATTGTACCCTTTGGCATCTCTGTTTTCAGATCTCTGTGGCCCACTCTGGCTCCTGGTGTGTTTAGTGCTGCCCACTACAGGTCATACCAATGTATATATTACTGTACATATGATTTGAAATGTTTACAGCTTGTTGAACTAATACAGAATTCAATCAATTGACAGACTCCATAGTTGTATTTGTTCCAAGGGTGTTTATTTAAGTGCTAAGAGGTGGAGGGGGATGTGCAATGGGCTGGGGTGATGGTGGAGGAATGTCCAGATAGAGCCCAGTCCCTTGGTATCACAGGTGCATTGTACAAGGGGGCATAGGAAGTGGAGCAATGGCAGTTCAAGGTGGACAGGGTGACAGAGTGGGACACAAGGGTGACATTCAGGGGAGTCATATTTCCTGGCAGGGTCTTGGCAATGTTCTCTGGCTTCTGCCTGGATTGCAGGGACCTTCTGTATGGTGGTTCTCCTTCTGCAGGGAGTAGGGTGCTGGTGGCCTGTTGGTCCTGTGACGGGGCCTCCTGTCCACTAGCGCTGGTGGAGGTGGAGGGCTGTTCTTCGGTGTGGCTAGTGCCAGGGGCCCGTTGGTGTGCCACTGTCTCCCTCATGGTGTTGGCCATGTCAGCCAGCACTCCTGCAAGTGTGGATGTGTTTGAGGTCCTCCCTGATCTCCAGGTACTGTCCCACCTGCAGCCGCTGGGTCTCCTGCAACTTGGCCAGTATCTGGCCCAAGGTCTCCTGGGAATGTTGGTATGCTCCCAGGATCCCTGCAAGTGCCTCGTGGAGAGTGTGTTCCCTGGGCCCCTCCTCCCCCAGGTGCACAGCAGTCCTCCCAGTTTCCCTGTTGTCCTGTGCCTCTGTCCCCTGAACCGTGTGCCCACTGCCACTGACCCAGGTCCCTGATTGTCTTGGGTTTGTGGGATTTCCAGGGGTCCCTGTAGTGGTGGACACACTGCTGATTGACGTGTCCTGGGGACAGAGGTATGGGCCCGCTGGGTGGGTGCTGTGCTGGTGTTTTCTGAGTGGGAGGCTCTGTGGTGTGTTGGGACTGTGGCTGGGTAGCCGACTGTCCAGAGGTCCCTGATGGGCCAGGTTGGTCATCATGATCCAGGCGTGCAGAGCTGCTTTCATCACTGTGGGCCTCTTCTGGAGGAGACAGGATGTTGGTGGCACCTCCTCCCCAGTGACGTTGAGCTGGGGTCCTGGGGGGATGTAAATACAGTGTTATTGTATCTGCATGTGCCATCTTGTACGTGGGTATGTTTCCCTGTATGGTTGTGATTGCCCTATCAGCTTTTCCTTGTGTGAGTTATGATTTTGTGGGCTAGGTGATTCTCGCTAATGTCCATGCTTAGTGATGGGTGTCCATGCATTGGTGTGGCATGCAGGGCTTGGGATTGGGATGGGTGGATTATGATAGTGGGGTATATGTGAGATGGTGGAGTGATGGGGTGAGGGAAGGGGTAGGAGTTTGTGATGACATGCAGGTAGGGTGGGTGATATAATAGTGAAGATTTGACTTACCAGAATCCAGTCCTCCTGCTACTCCTGCGAGGCCCTCAGGGTGCATGATCGCCAAGACTTGCTCCTCCTATGTTGTTAGTTGTGGGGGAGGAGATGGGGGTCCACTGTCAGTCCTCTGTACAGCTACCTGGTGTCTTGCAACCACGGAATGCATCTTCCCCCGTAGGTCGTTCCACCTCTTCCTGATGTCATCCCTTGTTCTGGGGTGCTGTCCTGCAGCATTGACCCTGTCCATGACTCTCCGCCATAGCTTCATCTTCCTTGCAATGGACATCTGCTGCACCTGTGATCCGAATAGCTGTAGCTCTACCCGGATGATTTCCTCCACCATGAACCTTAGCTCCTCCTCTGAAAACCTGGGGTGTCTTAGGGTGCCATAGATGTGGTGTGAGTGGTATGTGTGAGGGTATGTGAGGTGCTGTGTTGGGGTGTGTGCTGTGAGGTGCGTGGATGGTGTATGGGTGATGGTGTTCTATGGCTCAGATTGAGTGGGTGCTCCTGGGTTGTCTCTCTCTCAGTTGGCAATCTTTTTTTGTTGCTGAAAGGGTTGTGGGTAATGTGGGTGTGTCAGGTGTGTATAGTTTGAATTGTCCATTGTGGTGTAGTTTTGTTAGTGTGTGTGTATTTTGAGCGCAGTGGTGTGTACCGCCAATGGTTTACCGCGGTTGAAAGACCGCCACGGTGATTCGTGGGTCCTGATACTGTGGGCGTATTTCTGTTGGCATAACGTTTTAGTGCCGCCAATTTATCACTGACCTTTGGTCTGGCGGACTTGTGTGTGTGTCTGTATAGTGGCGGATTTCTATGTGTGGGTCATAATACCCGTAGCGGTATACTGCCGCGGTTTGTTGGCGGCTGTCAGCACGGCGGTAGGCAGCATTTACTGCCAATGTTGTAATGAGGGCCTATATCTTCCAGCAGTCGCCTCAACATCCCCCAAGTTCCAGACTAGATGTAGAAAACTTTCCCCTCAGCAACAGCTCTCCAGTACCAGTAGGTGGTGCCACACAACCCCATTTGCAAATCAACCTGACCAGGATGTGATGACATCAGCCTATAACTAGTGCTACCTTGCATGCTGGTGTTAGTTTCTTACATTTACACAGACCGTTAAAAAGTATGGATGGGCGTAATTTGAGGAATGTATTCATTCTGTGTTACACTTGTAACACAGAATTACTAAATTCCGCCAATTCGGTCTTCTGGCGGAATTAATTATTCAGCCGTGAGTGAGCAGCACTAATTTTGTCACCGCTGTAACGTGTGCATTCTCAGAAGGAAACCAGAGGTTACCAGAAGTTATGCGTTCACCGGCAAGGTGTACTGTTAACCAAGGGAACCAGAGGTTATGAATAGGGTGACCACCCATCCGTAAATTTCACGGACTGTCCGTAATTTCGCCCTGCCGTCCGTTGTCCGTGATGAAAGTCTTCACGGACAGCATTTGTCCGTAATTTTAGCCTTTCACCTAAAGGACAACGGAGGCAGGGTGAATTACGGGCAGATCAGTCTCCCCAGCTGGACTGGAAGGCAGGGAGTCTCCTGTACTCTGTGGGAGGGGCAGACAGATAAGAATCAGACCTTCTTGCCAGGGGGTCGCCTTCCCTAAAGACATGCAAATGTGCCCAACTGGTAAATCTGCAAATACAAAGGGGCTTGAAAACCTGCATTGACTTTACTAAAAGGAGTCACTTGAAGTTTTCTGGTGGCAAAGATATTTCTTTTAGAGAGGTACTGTAATGGTGTTCCAAAGTGAGCTGTGGGGTGTGTGGTTTTAATGGAGTGTTATAAAATTATTTAGTACTAGGTATAAACTGTATATTATTCAAATCTGTATTTGAGAAACACTTTTTTTTTATTTAACCAAAATTTATTTGCGCATTTTGTAGCAGCCTTTATTATGATGTAATTGTATTTTTCACAGTTCTTTCAGGTACCTCGGTACCTCATAGTACTAACAAACATTGGCAAAGCCAATAGGTCTCATCTACGAAAGAGTTATTGGCTTTGCTAATGTGTTATAGCCATTAGCCATGTTTTACACCAGAGTAGCTGCTGTTCAGCATGGCTTAAAGTTAGTCGCATAGTTGTGTGGAGTGGAGTAGAGTGGCATAGGAGCAGTGGTGTAGAGCTCAGTGGTGCAAAGTACAGTGCAGTGGGGTACAGTGCAGTTGTTTAGAGTGCGTTAGCGTAGAGTGCAGTGGTTTAGAGTGCAGTGGCGTGGGACAGAGTAGAGTGGCATAGAGTGCAGTGGAGTAGAGTGGCATACAATGAAGTATCAGAGAGAGCAGTAGTGTAGAGTGGTGCAGTGGCATAGATTGCAGAATAGACTGACGTTGCAGGGAGTGCAGTGGCGTAGTGTAGAGTGGTGCAGAGTAGAGCAAAGTGCTGTTGAGTGGAGTGATGCAGAGTAGAGTGGCATAGAGTGCAGTGGCATAGAATGCAGTAGTACATAGTACATTGGTGTATAGTACAGTGGTGGAGAGTGAAATGCTGCAGAGTAGAGTGTCTGTGCAGTGATGTAGAGTGGAGTAGAGTGGCACAGAGAGCAGTGGCGTAGAGTACAGTGGTACAGAGTAGAGGGCAGTGGCGTACAGTGCAGTTGTATAGAGTGCATTGGGGCAGAGTGCAGTGGCATAGAGTGGCATGGGGTAGAGTTACATAGAGTGCAGTGGAGTAGTGTGGCATAGAATAGAGTAGCAGAGAGTGCAGTAATGCAGAGTGGTGCAGTGTCAGAGTGCAGAGTAGACTCATGTGGCATAGAGTGCAGTGGTGTAGAGTGGTGCAGAGTGGAGTATTGTAGAGTGGTGTAGAGTAGAGTATAGTGCCTAGATTGCAGTGGCATAGAGTAGAGTGGTGTAGAGTGCAGAGTTGAAGAGTAGAGTGTCAGTGCAGTGGTGTACAGGTTCTGGCAAGGCAAGAGAAAGCCGTACACGATAACCCTGAATGGTGATCCGTAGAATGGTCAGTAGGAAACAATGAGCAGTGCATTAAGCCTTTCTTAAAAGTCTTTACTGGTAAACCCCATCTCATGCAGGAAGGTGGGCAGAAGGCCAGCGAGCCACCCATTGGACCTCTGCAGCTGAATAATAGCATTCTAAGTCCAGAAGACCTAATCCACCAGCAGTCACAGTTAGCTTTAGAGTGGAAAGAGCTCCTGATGGCGCCGCAGTGACCAAATCAGATGTGTGGCCTGTCTGAAGAAGGAATGAAGGACGAGCAGAGGAAGGTTTGCAAAATAATACTATCATTGGGGTAGCACACCATCTTCGCTAGTGCCACATTGCCTCTACAGAAAGCAGAAGAGAAGACCAAAAAGCAAACTGGGCTTGGAAGGACCGTTCGCTCTGCCGAGATTTTCTTCCTGGAAATCAGTGTTAGAATGGTAGATATTAATCATTAGGTATCAAAAGGTAACTGGTTCCCAGTTCAATCTGAGATCTAAATGTATATAAAGGCAAAAACAGTGCCATATGTCAAAGAAACACTAATTACATTTAAAAATTTGTAAATTGTGTTTGTGCAATTTACATCCCAAATATTTTGAAGATTCTATGTGTACTTGACACTTAGGGATAACCCAGATCTCTAGTTTGGCCTTTGCTCAATTTCAAAACCATATAAAGACATGGACAAAGCGAGCAATTGCCTTGCACAACCTTGCCAGGGGTCTGGCCCCTGCTCACCCTTCACAAGCACTAACAGCGGACCATTGCACCAGAAGAGTTTACCAAGGTAGATGGGTGTTGCTTGTTCAACCACTTGACAGTGCCCCTTCTGTTTCGCTCCTGTGTGCAGTGACAACTCCCCAGGTTCCCAATACCTTAGAATAGTCTTGGTGGACCCATCTTGTCTGATTTTAGGAATTGTCCCACCTTGTAGTTCTCTTCCTTATTTACCCAGTTCTTGGCAACAACCCTTTGAATTACTTGCCGTGGATCTCCCATTTGCTCTCAATTTCATCCTCCTCTTTTATTATCTTTGATTTGTAGTCCGGGCTCCCATTTCTGAGATAAATGTAGAGTCCCGGACATACACTCTAGTACTGAGACCACAGACAAGTTATGGGTACATCACATCCTGACATTAGGTGTGAGACTGTCACCCACACCATCTGCCCTGCCTCGTTAAGTTGAAAGTCCTTGGGCGGTTGGGGTAAGCCAGATGTTTTTGTTCAATTTGTTTAAACGAGCATAAGGTTAATTACCTTAATGTTTCCCAAACTATTTGCCAGGCGTTTTAAAATGTTCAGAAACATAATCAAAATTTTGCTGTTACTTTCTCTTCAGGAAAGATCGGGTAGATTTGGGTAGGGGTGATGGCCTTGCCGCAGTACTGAAGGGCATTAATTTACTACTGAACAAGGACGTAATGTGACACCTGAATGTAGCATACCAGGAGCCAATCACAAAACGACCACAGTGAATAAATAGTGCTATGTTAAAAAAGAGTAAATAAATGCACTGACAACACAGTGAGGCATGGACTCTCTTGCGTGTGTCTGTAAAACTGACGTTTGTTCTTGAATTTTTGTCCTGAATTTTGACCCTTTGTCCTGAATTTTTGTCCTGAATTTGGACCCTTTGTCCTGAATTTTTTACAATCCTGTCCAGAATTTGCCTCAATGCCAGGTGGTCACCCTAGTTATGAATTCACCGCAAAGGTGAACTGTTAACCAAAGACGCTTGCGGTTCTAGCCTCGTTTCCGAACCCAATTGACCTGTAGTTCAGATGAAGCCTAGCTGCTCTGCGCAGTGTGGGAAACCGGTGTAATAGTCCTGCTTAGGGTAGCTCGTGTGCTGATGCTGCCTTGTGTCATTCAGTTGTCTCCATGCTCCTTTGTCAAGGTCGCAGCCAGTATAACGAGGGAAATCACTGCGGGAACTGCGAACGTGGAAATGAGCCACTCAAACTCCCCATGGTGTTCACGGATGTGGGGGCCACCCAGCAGCCATTGTGATGTATCACCTTTGAGGTAAGGTAACTACTTAAACTGCTGAAACTACAGAATGGGAGTGACACAGAAAGTAGAGCACAACACAAGCTCCGCCGCCCCCCTGACTGTTCAACCTTTTGGGACACAGAGCGGGCACTGCAGGCAGAGCTGGCTGTCTGTCAGAAACCCCTTCAGAAAACTTTTTCATTATAAACGTGTTGACCTTGAAGTCAGCCACCATTCGGAGGAAGGAGTTATTTTCTGTTCACTCCGACCGATAACCTTAATATTATTAATTCGTCAACATCTACAGCTTGGGACGAGTCGGACTCCCCCGGTGCATAGCATCTGCAGGCACACACTTTCCAGTGTGAATACTTTCAATCCTTGCTACAAGTGGGCGGAGCTCCACCGAATCTGAGAATTTTTTCATGACTGTTTCTGCTCCTCAAAGGGCAGTTAGCATGGTCCCGTTCATGGCTGTGACAGACAGGGGACAATTTCTAAGGTTAAACAGAATTTACCTCCGGGGTGTCAATGCCAGACAAGTACGAGATCTCCAGGTCAAACATGGTGCTGTTTTGCACGCATCTTACATGAGGCATACTTATTGTTGCTTATCTGCCGAGATTCAGAGTGAGTCATGGGATTTGGGTGCTTGGCTAACGGGGGGTGGTGGGTTATGGTGTCTTGGATCGCTTGTCCTATGGGTAGCTGGCTAGGGGTGATCCCTGTAGTGCAGTGTGGGGTCACGTGATACTTTCGCAGAAACGAGTGGAAGGCACTCTCCACGTTTTTGCGTTCTGCAGTCGCTATTGGAATGGCTTTACTCACAGTTCTTAGAAACCTTTCTGCTTCTCCGCTGGCCTGGGGCCATCTCGGCGTGATGTGTCTGTGTTTTGTGGCGCAGGACTGAAGATGCTTGGCCCACTCTTGGCTGTTGAAAGGTGGTCCATGAATGTGAAACTAAGTGAACTGTGTGTAGCTGCGACGGAGCAGGGTGCAATTAATCCACAATCCCAGGGATGTGCCTTCTGTACTTGCGGCTGTTTTATCACATTGTGTCCGGTGAAAAGCAAAGGTGATTAGTTTGCTATACCTATAAGTATGAGCTCAGATTTATGACTATTATAGCAAAGACACCTGACCTCCATCCTGCGATCAAATTATTTCAATCTGAAAGTCGAATTGCAACGACTTTCTGCCACCAGGATATAGGCATGGAGAGACACATATATATGTTAAAAAAGAACACTAAGAGGTTCAATCTACAAAAGATCCTTAAATTCGAATTATTTTTGTTTCTGCATTTCCATAATGGTTTAATTGCCTGATGTTTGCTTGCACCACTTGAGTCATTTTATATATAATATGTAGAGGAGAATTGTTGGACAGGAATGTACCCTGCATGGTGTACTTTCATGCTCCCCTGCCCTTGATCATGTGTATCTGGTACGATTTGTTTTATGCCTCTAGCCTCATACTAATGTGCAGAGGCCTAGGCCTGTCCCTTCACATAAGTGAAGTCCTGGATCTGTCACCAAGGGTGCCCTTATTGCATTTGCAATAGACTACCATCCCTTTCATGGCTTTAATACATAAAGTGCCCATGGCAATGTACCATGTTTTGTGAATCCATAGTTGTGACAAACAAGTTACTTACCTTCTGTTGCGTTGTTTTCAGTGAATCTCCAACTGCAGATTCCTCACCTTTTGAGTATTCCTCAGGTATCAGAATGGATCCGGAAAACTCAAAGAAGTATTCCTGTGCTCTGGTAGGTGTTATTCAGGAAGTGATGATGGAGTCATATATATTTACCACTGATACTTACTGGTGTCAGTTTCTTTTGCAGGCGAATATGTGCCCTTAGATGCAAAGCCCATCACAAATTGGTATGACCAGTGTGCAGATCTCTAGAATGGGAGCTTTTTAGATTAAAAGAGTCCATTCCACAGAACGTGGAGGTAGGAGGGTGGTAAGGAATCTGTGATTAGATAGAATAGCCATTACAACAAGGGTTACGGATTTAATTCTGATGAATACTTCTAACCACAGATTCTTCTCTTTGTGAATAGACACCAAAGCACTAATTCCCCAGGTGATGGGTCTGTAGAATAGTTCAGCCCCAAAAGTCCTAGAGGACTGAACAGGCACAATACCCATCCCGAAGGACCTGACTCTCAAGGCAATAGTTCTTTGTAAATGTGTGCCCTGATGGTCAGGTAGCAGCCTGACACTTAGGGCCTCATTATGACCCTGGCGGGCGGCGGAGGCCGCCCGCCAGGATCCCGCCCTCCAAATTACCGCGCCGCAGTCAAAAGACCGCGGCGGGTATTACGAGTTTTCCCCTGGGCTGGCGGGCGGTTCCAGTTAAACCGCCCGCCAGCCCAGGGGAAAACGACCTTCCCACGAGGATGCCGGCTCGTAATCGAGCCGGCGGAGTGGGAAGGTGCGACGGGTGCTACTGCACCCGTCGCGTATTTCACTGTCTGCAAGGCAGACAGTGAAATACATTTTGGGGCCCTCTTACGGGGGCCCCTGCCGTGCCCATGCCATTGGCATGGGCACGGCAGGGGCCCCCAGGGGCCCCGCGACCCCCCCTACCGCCATCCTGTTCATGGCGGCTTTCCCGCCATGAACTGGATGGCGGTAGGGGGGGTCAGAATCCTCATGGCTGCGGAGCGCGCTCCGCAGCCATGGAGGATTCCAATGAGCAGCGGAAAGTCAGCGGGAGACCGCTGACTTTCCGCTTCTGACCGCGGCTGAACCGCCGCGGTCAGAATGCTCATTGGAGCACCGCCAGCCTGTCGGCGGTGCTCCCGTGGTCGGTGGCCCTGGCGGCCACCGGCCGCCAGGGTCAGAATGACCCTCTTAGTGTGCAAGTGCAGTAGTAGCAGCGAAGGATCGAGTGGAATGATCCAAACAATAGAGTCTCTCCTACTCTTTCGATGGATGAAGTCAAAAGACCGCGGCGGGTATTACGAGTTTTCCCCTGGGCTGGCGGGCGGTTCCAGTTAAACCGTCCGCCAGCCCAGGGGAAAACGACCTTCTCACGAGGATGCCGGCTCGTAATCGAGCCGGCGGAGTGGGAAGGTGCGACGGGTGCTACTGCACCCGTCGCGTATTTCACTGTCTGCAAGGCAGACAGTGAAATACATTTTGGGGCCCTCTTACGGGGGCCCCTGCCGTGCCCATGCCATTGGCATGGGCACGGCAGGGGCCCCCAGGGGCCCCGCGACCCCCCCTACCGCCATCCTGTTCATGGCGGCTTTCCCGCCATGAACTGGATGGCGGTAGGGGGGGTCAGAATCCTCATGGCTGCGGAGCGCGCTCCGCAGCCATGGAGGATTCCAATGAGCAGCGGAAAGTCAGCGGGAGACCGCTGACTTTCCGCTTCTGACCGCGGCTGAACCGCCGCGGTCAGAATGCTCATTGGAGCACCGCCAGCCTGTCGGCGGTGCTCCCGTGGTCGGTGGCCCTGGCGGCCACCGGCCGCCAGGATCAGAATGACCCTCTTAGTGTGCAAGTGCAGTAGTAGCAGCGAAGGATCGAGTGGAATGATCCAAACAATAGAGTCTCTCCTACTCTTTCGATGGATGAAGTGGGGCAAGGAAGGCCGGAATGGTGATACCCTGTCTGACATGAAAAGGTGTCACTACTTTCGGCAGTAATGCAGCTCGAGTCTCAGCAGCAGTTTGTTCTGGAAAAAAGGCGACGACTGAAATCACCTGCAACTCACTTAAGCAATCAGCAGACATTATTGCTACCAAAAAGACAGGACAAAAAGGCTCATTAGGCAACTATGCATTGACTCCAACGAGGTGCACATCGAAAACGTTATAACCATATTCAAGACAGACTGCAGAATCACAAAGGGCTTTGGTTGGAATGTATGTTGTAAACCATTAGGAAACCTCACCACAACAGGTGATTTAAACAAAGAAGGCTAATTCAGAAATTATAAAAAAAAAAAGCCGTAAGACAATTAGGGGGTCATTCTGACCCTGGCGGTCAACGACCGCGGGAGCACCGCCAACAGGCTGGCGGTGCTCCCAAGGGCATTCTGACCGCGGCGGTATGGCCGCGGTCAGAAAGGGAAAACCGGCGGTGTCCCGCCGGTTTTCCGCTGCCCTGAGGAATCCTCCATGGCGGCACAGCTTGCTGCGCCGCCATGGGGATTCCGACCCCCTCACCACCATCCTGTTCCTGGCGGTTTTGACCGCCAGGAACAGGATGGCGGTGAGGGGTGTCTTGGGGCCCCTGGGGGCCCCTGCAGTGCCCATGCCAATGGCATGGGCACTGCAGGGGCCCCCGTAAGAGGGCCCCAAAAAGATTTTCAGTGTCTGCCATGCAGACACTGAAAATCGCGACGGGTGCAACTGCACCCGTCGCACCCTTCCCACTCCGCCGGCTCCATTCGGAGCCGGCTTCCTCGTGGGAAGGGGTTTCCCGCTGGGCTGGCGGGCGGCCTTCTGGCGGTCGCCCGCCAGCCCAGCGGGAAACACAGAATAACCGCGGTGGTCTTCTGACCGCGTAGCGGTATTCTGTTGGGGGAACTTTGGCGGGCGGCCTCCGCCGCCCGTCAAAGTTGGAATCACCCCCTTAGTCTTTAATGGTGCCTAGTCCCAGTACTTGCTGAGGAAAAGATAAAACAAACAACAAAACATCAGCCAGTTTGGCTTATAATTGGGTCATCTGGCAGTTGCTGCAACAAGCCACAAATTTGTCAGTGTCCGACATATACTGACTATGTGGAAGGGTGTATCACTGCCAAGATAACATCAACAACCTTGGAAGGGAGATCAAATGGCAACAACTGCAGCTGATTAATCTCCATACATGGAGATTCAGATTGCGCAGGTCCAGGTGCAAGACCCTGCCCTGCTGCTGCGACAAAAGATCTTCCCGAAGTGATGGCTTGATCAGAGGACAGATGCTCAAGCCCAGGAGTTCCAGGTACCACACTCACAGGCCCAATCCAGAGCCACTAAAATGACTAGGGCTTAGTCGTTCCCAGTGATTTTCAGAACTCAATCCAGGATAGGTAGGGATGGCGAAGAATACAAGAATATTGAGCTCCACCCTATGCTGAGTGCATCTTTGAAAGAGACCCTTCATGGGAACTCCAGCACACAGAAGTATTGACATTGCACATTCTCTGCAGTGGCAAAGGAACTGAGCCAGGGTTCTCCCCATTGCTAAAAGATGCCCTGCATCACCTTCAGGTGTAATCTGCTAAGTGTTGATTGATGAGTTTGTCCAACCTAGCATTTAGAGATCCTGCCAGGTGGTTCATGACCAATGAAATGCCCTGGCTAGTCAGCCACTTCAAGTGGCGTAGAACTTCCTGGCAGAGGAACCAAGAACCTACCCGCGCTGGTCCCCCAGATGACCTCTATGACTCAGCAGTGATGTGTCAATCCCCACAGTACGGTCTGGGATGTGTAAGGAGGCGTGATAAGGGGTCTGCCACTTGCCCAATTACGGCTGAGCTGTCACCGGTGCAGGTCTTTTGATGTTTCCTCCAAGATCTGAATATAATCTGATAGGTTGCCTTGATTTTGTGCCCACTGGGACCTAGAATACCAGAGCCTGCATGTGCCATTCAGCATTTCTTGACCATCAGGATGCAGGAGGTCAACAGTCCTAGGAGCCTCAGAGGAATCATCACTGAGATCCGGGACAGAGGCTGAAATATTGGGATCATAGTCCGAATGTCCTAGTCTCTCTATTCTTGGTAAAAGGCACAAAATTGCACCGTACCCATGATATCTCCACTGAATGGGAGTGTCTGCGAAGGGGGTCAGGTGTGACTTTGGCACAGTTATAGGGAAACCTAACAATGTTAGAAGGTTCGCTATAGTTTGGAGGTGGTCAATGATTACATGGGGCCTGGACTGGAACATCCAACCCCCAAAGGTGTCTTGTGACCACTGCAATCACATTCTTCAACACTGGAGCACCAGTGGTGCGGCCAAAAGGGAGCACCCCAATTTGAAAATGCTCCTGGCCCACTATGGACCACAGATAACAGCTGTGGGCCTGCAGGACTGGAATATGGAAATAGGTGTCCTGCAGATCAACTCTACCACCCAGTCTGCAAGCTCCAGGGCAGACATAACCTGGGCTAGGGTGAGCATCTTCAATTTATCCTTTCACAAGAAGGTGCAGAGAGGGTTAAGATCTCAAATAGGATGAAGGCCTACACCTTCCTTTTGCACAAGAAAGTGGTGGGAGTAACACAAAGTTTTTCCTTCTGAGGCTGGAACCCTCTAAGGCCCCTTTGGTCAAAGGGGCCTGTGCTTCCTGCTGCTAAATGGATAAGTGGTCCTCTGCCAGCTACCCTGATAGGTGAGAAAGGTGTGGCAAGATGGAAAGAAATTGGAGTGTGCAGCCCCAATGGACAATTTGGAGGACCCATCTCTTTGACATAATGTCTTGCCATCCCTGTAGGAAATGACAGATCCTGCCTCCTAAAGAGCGGCTGTGTGCCAGAAAGGACACACTAAAGCAGATCTGATGTTGTGGGTGCTCGAGGATCGGGGGACTGAACTATCCGTTGTCATAGATGCCTTAGACACTGATTCTGGGAGCTGCGGCCTTCACCTCAAAAAGGCTTATAAGTTTGCTGTGGCTAGATTTGACGGTATTCCAAGCCCCTGACAGAATCCCAAGCTGCTCATAAATGTTTAAGATAATGTCTGGCGGGTGTGGAAAGACCCAAGGAGCGAGCTGTGGCATGACACTCCTTAAATTATACTAGGGCTAACTGTGCCTTCCTACCAACGACAGAGCAATCAAATGACATATCCATTATGGATCCAGGACATGCCCTGAAAAGCTCGTAGACCTCACCCAAGTGGCTTACTCAAGCAATTGGTTTTGTCAAGGCCAGATCGGATAACAAATTTCACTGCACACCAGCCATTCTGAATAGTTATTCTAAAGATGTCCATAGGTCGTCTGGAACTGCTGGAAAGATTTGCATGGGTGTAGCAATCAATTAAACTACCACTTATGAAGGTAGAAGTAGAAGTAATGCTGGCAGAAGAAAACATGCACTTGCCAAAGGTTTCCATACATTTGGATTCATGGTCGGGTGGAATTGTAGGGAAGGCATGAGAGTTGACTTTACTAGTGAAGCCTGAACCATAGAACTCTCTGGTCTTGGATGCTGCGTGGGACACTCAGGCTCATCTGGAGCTGGTCTGTGGTTGTTGTAGAACCATTTTAGTAATGTCTTTGGCCATGTTATTTTAGCAACCAGGCCTGCTTCTTGTGCCTGTTAGCCTAGTAATGTTTTATTTTATTTGATTTCATTTTATTCTTTTAGAATTGGCCACATTTGTGGTGGTGTTTTAGTTTCTTTATCTTGCTGTCCTTCTGCCTATGAAAGCGTTACATTTCTTAGTGTGACATTCTTTTACTCTGTGCTTTCCTCAAGGCTGCAGCGAGATACGATTGTCAGCACAAGTGGTAGACTGAGTCTCTAACATTCACAGAAACAAATGTATTTTTATGTGGGGACACTTTCTCAGAACATTAGTTGTTTTATTATAAAAACATTTTCCTACCCCATACATGTTATAGGGAGGTTACAGCCAGATGACCACAACCGCATGCTGTCTGACTTCCTTGCAGCTGCTCGTTGAGACTACCTGTTCCCCGGCCTATATGGGGATGGTATCTCTATAAATAACAAGCTTCTCCACTACTGTCATACTCAGGTCTGGGGGATGATTCTTCCTGGGGGAATCCTGAAGGGCGGATTAGGGCTTACCCTGGTGTGCTTTACCATAGCTTAGGTAGGAATTACATATATTGTGCATAGTGACTGGATGGTGGGACATTTCCTGTGTTTCACTTTCCTTGACACCATGTTGCTTCTAGTATGTTTCCTCATTCTGAATAATGCATTTCATGCTATTTTATCTAGACACAGCTGATTCAGTAAATCTTATTGAACCATCTCCTGCCTCTCTTTGTCTTTGCATGTGTGAGACTAATGTAACTGAGATAAAAGGATGAGATCTGATCTACCACGATTTCCCTTAGAAGCCATAATGTCATGCGCCCGGTTGCCACAAATCATCACTTCTCTTGGTCAGAGACGAGGTGCTGCTAGCTGGTCAGAAATGGATTAGGCCGACAATTGTCACATGGTGTGGGATTCACACAATTCAGGTAATGCTGCCTCCCAAATCCTGCAGCCTCTTTAGTACAATGAGAGCCAACGTGATATGGTGACAAGCGACACCCCCTCCCTGGTTGACCAGAAGACCAGACCATGGATCTGGCCAACAGCATATTTGTCAGTAGCTCATTGAATGGCAGGGAAGGTCAGGTAAGAGGAGCCTGGCCAGGCACAAGGATCTCCAGCAGTTTTAACCTCCATAGAGGGGAGTTGCAGATTAAGGACCTCTGCTGCCCTTCTAATCACAGTAGCAAATGATGCACTCTTCTCTGCGGCAGGACCGGGGAAGAAAGAAATGCAGTGTTTTTGGAATTGGCTAAGCCACTGGCATCCTGTAATTCCTTGTATCAATTGCTTTCATCATACTGTGGGACAAATTCTTCCTCATCACCATAGTCCTGCTTTGATCTGAGTCAAAAAATTGTGTACATGTATGTGTGGGGCCAAGTGGTAAAGCTTATGTGTCAGAATGAGCACTGGAAAAGGGTTGTGCTTGGTTAGGTTCCGAGAAAGGCCCCAGCCAAGGTCGAGTTGAGTTTGGCTTGGAGCTACTGACCACTATAGGGTGTGGATCCTTCTAAGGTGCCTCCAGCGGAGCGTTAATGTCAAACGTACCAGCGCAGAGTACAATACCAAAATCAAAGTGAATACTGAAGCCAGTGCGGAACCTGAGTTAGGTATGAGAGGCACAGTCAGCACTGAGTACTAACCCATCACCGTAAGTCTGATTGGTGGACCTGCAGATCCCATGGGGCCCAAAGGCCTGCCAGGGGAAGCCAGAAGCAAGCTGAAAATGTGCATCATAACCTCCCTAAAGGCTACAATTTGCTGCATGTTTGCCAACAGGTCTAGAAAGTTGTGGTGCATAGAGACCAGACTCGAAAATGGTTCCTGATGAGTTTAAGAATGAGACAGGGTGGCACGTTGACATACTTGCGCCGTTTATGAAAACTGAGAATGTCAGGAAGGGGTTGATTCCCACTCGATTTATTGTTTCTTCTTTGACTTAACTGAGAACTATGCTTGTGACGAAGATCTGCCACAGGAATGACTGTGGGAGTGGGAATGGAACCCTCCTTGCAACTTTAACTGGTCACAAAATGGAGTTTTGCTTCTTGATCCTGTACAGCCTTCGGGTTTAACTGGGTTTAATAATTTCAGGCCCTGGAGTTGTATTCTGATTCCAAGCACCAGAGACATACCTGGTGGGGATCTGTCATCGACATCTGTTTGCTACAGTCCGCACAAGGTTTAAACCTTGTTGTTTTAAGGGGGGGTATTTCCCTTACACACTAAAAGTTTTGAGAAAAGAAAAACAAAAATCTCCTGATAGATAAAGAAGCAGAGCTCCGGATCGGAGTCAAAAGTTGCAAAATCAAACTGATGTAAGCATGTGTGTGTGGTGCGTATATGTGGCTCTGTTCATTACTTATGGACCGGAATGTCATTTATAAAGAGCCACGCAATGCCACCTACCGGTACACTGGGGTACTGCTTTTGAATTTTTCAGATCCAGTCTGAGGTCTAGGGAATATTCACAAGGTAAGGAATTTGTGGTCAGTAGTATATATCAGAGTAGCCTTTTTTGGTATGGAGTCCTACTGGTCTATGTGTGTAATGTTCTACTTCTGTGCATTAACCGGGACCCTAGCACTAATGTCATAAACATACGTTATGAGTGTTTGAGTATGCAGCTTGATGATATGTGCATTGTATATATGAATGAACAAGCATAATGGAGACTCACGAGATTCGTTTTAGGATGCCCATGGCTTGGCCTTGTGCACAAGATGTAGCAGAGGCTGTTTTTTCAGACAGAGGATGCGTATTACTGATATTCCTAAGGCTGGAAGGAGGAGACTTTGACAGTGAAGTTGGGAGAGAGGTGCCAAAGCTCCTTTAGAAATTCAATCAGGTCTTTTTTTGCTTATGAGTCTTACTGTAGCACTGTCATTTGGTGGATGGTGCAAGTGAAAGAGAAAGATAATGAGAGTGAAAGTTGGGTCTGCAGTCTCTGTTGTTCAAGATAAAAGAGACCCTTTAAGGTGCGATCAGCATTCTGTCTTCCCCCGATCACTCTTCAGTGTAGTTGATGATAGTCGCATGTAGAAAATTCACACCTGTTTGTACCTGTTTTGTAGGTACTTCAAGCTACAGAGCACCCTGCAGTGAGGAGCATGACTTTACACAAAGTCTGTGTCTGGGAAGGACACTTGAAAGGAGAACTACCCTAAATCTATAAATAACAGATATACATCTCCTGCCTGCTTGCTCTATATGGCCAAAAAAGGGAATACTCAGAGACCTGCTGTGCAACCAGAGCTAGTGTTTGCCTGACAGTCAACTAGCAAGAGGTGAGTGGACCTCACCTAAGTATATCCCTTGCAGGAAGACTTCGGGCACCTGACGTGAAGCGCTTAGAGAGAGGGAAGAAACCTGTCCACTTTGTAGGACAAATGGTTGTCCAGGAAGAGCCAGGTACAGAGTGAACCCTGTTTTGGTGGTTGGGTGGGGTGCATGAGGAAGACGGAACTCTGTGTCCCTCAAGTGTCAATGGGTATCAACTCTTCATTTGCAGGTGGGAACTGTACAAAACGTAGCTTGGCAGGTGCCAATGTGACCAGAAAGAAGATTGTGTACTGACTCTCACTACTGTGACCAGAAGATGATCCAGTCTGAACTACGCTGTTGGGCAAAAGTTGGGTTGTCTGTGAGCTTGTTGAGCCAGGTCTGTACACCCTGCCACAATCACTGTACATCGGCCCATCTGTACTGAGTGTGATCTGATGTCTGCAAAAAATGCCTCTGCCAACAGCAATCTCACCGAAGATGTGACTGCAGCAAGGGAGCCCAGAGGAATCGTCATCAGGACTCTAGTTTGCAAGCCACACAGAGACAGGAAAGAGTTCACATGGTGAAATCTGGAAACTACCACACCCCGCCAGAGATGAAAGATGCACCACCAACTGAACACCCAAGCCTCACTCAGTGACAACTAATCCTGAACTGTGGAAGACTGATCACACTTATTTATTACAGGGTGTAATATGCACCTGAGCCTAATCACACTATAACTTTGTTCCTGTGGAGAAATGCCTCAACCAGAAGGGGGGAAGAAGGGAAAGTAGTAAGTAGAGGTACAGCCAATCCCAGGGCACTAAATTACACCTTTTCAACACTGTGGACCATAATTATACTCTGTTTGCGCCGGATTTGTGTCATTTTGTTTTTACGCAAATTTGGCGCAAACTTAACTCCATATTTATACTTTGGCGCCAGACCCTGTCTAGCGCCAAAGTTATGGAGTTTGAGTCATTTTTTGTACATGAAAACCTATATTGCGCTAATGACATGCAAGGTAGGTGATCCAGTTCAAAAAATGACTCTAAGGCATGTGCGCCTTATTTATCCTCCGGTGTCAAAATGACGCACAGGAGGAGGCGGGCCTTAAAACATGGCACCCACTTGGATCTGCGCCATTTTTGAACGCCTGGGTCAGGGCAGGCGTTAAGGGACCTGTGGGCTAATTTCTATGGTGGGAGACCATGGAAGCAGTCCACAGGTGCCCTTCCCTGCACCCAGGGACACATCTGCCACCCTCGCCCACCCCTGGAGGATACCCATGGATGGGGGGACCCATCCATGGTGAGTGCAGGTAAGAAGAATTTTTTTGTTTTTTTTAAGTGGCATGGGGGTGGGGCCTAACTTGGACCCCCTTACATGCCACTGTGCCCAGTGGCCATGCCCAGGGGACAGAAGTCCCCTGGGCATGGCCATTGGGCAGGGGGCATAACTCCTGTCTTTGCTAAGACAGAAGTCATTTCCATGGGGGTTGTGCGTCAAAAAATGGCGCAAGTCAGGTTAGAGCCAATATTTTTTACTCTAACCTGACTTGCACCATTCTTTGGCGCACAACCCCCAGTCTTCCCTTCGCCTCCGCTGCCCGGTTACGGAAATTTATTTTTACTCTAACCATGCTGCAGCGCCGGCTAACGTCATTTCATAAAAAAGGCGCCCGGCTGGTGCGTTGGAATGGCGTTAGCCGGCGGAAAACTTTTTGATGCAAATATGCCCCAGTGCTTATTTGCGTCAAAAGTATAAATATGGGCCTGTGTGTGTAATTTAATTTTCTTTCTGAAGGTAACGCACTTGGTTGGACAATTCATTATTGTGCTGACGTGATTGTGGAGTCATGAGCTGTGCCTACCCACACACACACTACTTTCCTGAGAGCCTGTGACTGCTCACCATCAATATTGCTGAAAATCAAGATTGGAAGGGGTTGTACTGGCCAAAGTTTGCAGAGCCATGGTAGGATAGACCCGGGGACACCCTACACCTATCTGTGGTCCAGTAGCCTCTCCTAGACCCTAACCCACCGTTGGGGGTCTGACAGGGATATTCTCTTGCTACATAACTGAGGGAGGTCACTTTAGATTGTACCACTTGGCTGTAGTGAATTAACAATTACACTCAGGTCTACTATATTTATGCAAATGTATTTGGATATGCTGTATTTGCCACATAATCCATCATCAGCATATTCTGCAGATTTCAGAAATAGAATATTTCTAGCTCAGACAGTTCAAGAGTTACTAAAACATGAAACGTGTTGCTGAGCAATGGAAGGCCCTTTGTAATGGCTGACTGGTCAGCTTTCTGGTGCTTGTTTCTCTATTTGGGTGTCAAAGTGGTACTAATGAAGTGAAACCTATGCCGAGATTTGGTTTTAACATGTGTAAATTTGCAAAGTAATGAGCTGATACTAACGTTAATGTTTAAAAAAAAAAAAAGAAATTTCCTGTTATACTTAACTGGAGTAACTATAACTTGTGCCCTCATCATGCACTGCTTATGACCTCGCATATTACAACACTAATGATGTGTTCTATGACATCATTGAAAACATCACTGATAAAAAGTGAAATTACATAATTGATGAGCACACTGCATGTCCAGGGCTCAAACGCTGTAATTGACCAGTTATGGTTAACTGAAGTAACGAAAACCCTGTGGGCTGATTTAGATACTGGCGGACGAGTTACTATGTCACAATGGTGACAGATATCACATCCGCGTAAACCTAAATCCCATTATATCCTATTGGATTTAGATTCAGGCAGACTGGATATCCGTCATCGTTGTGACAGTTACTCATCCATCAATATCTAAATCAGGCCCACAATGTTTTAGTTACTTCAGTTAACCATAACTGGTAAATTACAGCGTTTTTTTGGTTAAAATGTTACATTCAAACTTCAATTTTCACCTAACTATACTAACACTTTAACGTTTGTCTTTTCAGTGAAAATAAATATATATGTAGATGTACAAATATATATATATGGAGATATGGAAAATGTCACTTACCAGTGTACATCTGTTCGTGGCATGAGACGCTGCAGATTCACATGCTGTGCATTATCCTGCCATCTAGTTTTGGGCTCAGAGTGTTACAAGTTGTTTTTCTTCGAAGAAGTCTTTTCGAGTCACGAGATCGAGGGACTCCTTCCTTTCGGCTCCATTGCGCATGGGCATCGACTCCATCTTAGATTGTTTTCCCCGCAGAGGGTGAGGTAGGAGTTGTGTATATAGTAAAAGTGCCCATGCAATGGAGTGAGTATGTATGTACATAATGTGTATAAAAATAGTATATATTTACAAATTTACAAGTTTCATCAACTTATAACGGCTACAGGCTCCCGGGGAGGCGGGAGAGCGCATGTGAATCTGCAGCGTCTCATGCCCCGAACAGATGTACATTGGGTAAGTGACATTTTCCGTTCAATGGCATTTGTAGCTGCAAATACACATGCTGTGCATAGACTAGTAAGCAGTTATCTCCCCAAAAGCGGTGGCTTAGCCTGTAGGAGTTGAAGTTGTTTGAAATAATGTTCGTAATACAGCCTGTCCTACTGTGGCTTGTTGTGTTGTTAACACATCTACACAGTAATGTTTCGTGAATGTATGTGGCGTAGACCATGTGGCTGCCTTACAGATTTCTGTCATAGGTATATTTCCTAGAAAGGCCATTGTGTTGCCTTTCTTTCTAGTGGAGTGTGCCTTTGGCGTCATAGGTAGATCCCTTTTTGCTTTAATATAGCAGGTCTGAATACATTTCACTATCCATCTGGCACTACCTTGTTTGGATATTGGATTTCCTGCATGAGGTTTTTGGAAGGCTACAAACAATTGTTTTGTCTTGCAAAATTGTTTTGTTCTATCAATGTAATACATTAGTGCTCTTTTGATGTCTAACGTATGTAAGGCTCTTTCGGCTACTGAGTCTGGTTGTGGAAAGAAGACTGGGAGTTCCACTGTTTGGTTTAGGTGGAACGGTGATATAACCTTTGGTAAAAATTTTGGATTTGTACGGAGAACCACTTTATGTTTATGTATTTGTATAAAAGGTTCTTGTATAGTAAATGCTTGTATTTCACTTACCCGTCTAAGAGATGTGATAGCTATTAGGAAAGCTACTTTCCAGGTTAAGTATTGTATCTCACAAGAGTGCATGGGTTCAAATGGTGGACCCATGAGTCGTGTTAATACAATATTGAGGTTCCACGAGGGAACTGGTGGTGTTCTCGGGGGTATGATTCTTTTTAAACCCTCCATAAATGTTTTGATGACTGGGATTCTAAATAGTGATGTTGAATGTGTAATCTGCAGGTAGGCAAATATTGCTGTGAGATGTATTTTAATAGAAGAAGATGCTAGTTTAGATTTTTGTAAGTGTAATAAGTAACCTGCAATGTATTTGGCGGAAGCATGTAGTGGTTGAATTTGATTATTATGTCAGTAATAAACAAATCTTTTCCATTTGTTTGCGTAACAATGTCTTGTAGTAGGTTTTCTAGCTTGTTTAATGACCTCCATACATTCTTGTGTAAGGTCTAAATGTCCAAATTCTAAGACTTCAGGAGCCAGATTGCTAGATTGAGCGATGCTGGATTCGGGTGTCTGATCTGTTATTTGTGTTGAGTTAACAGATCTGGTCTGTTTGGTAGTTTGATATGAGGTACTACCGACAGGTCCAGTAGTGTTGTATACCATGGCTGACGGGCCCAGGTTGGTGCTATTAGTATTTAGTTTGAGTTTGTTTTGACTCAGTTTGTTTATTAGATAAGGAAGGAGTGGGAGAGGGGGAAAAGCGTAAGCAAATATCCCTGACCAACTCATCCATAACGCATTGCACTTGGACTGAGGGTGTGGATACCTGGACGCAAAGTTTTGGCATTTTGCGTTCTCTTTTGTTGCAAATAGGTCTATTTGTGGTGTTCCTCAGCGTCGAAAGTAAGTTTGTAGTATCTGGGGATGAATTTCCCATTCGTGTGTTTGTTGGTGATCTCGACTGAGATTGTCGGCTAACTGGTTTTGAATCCCTGGGATGTACTGTGCTATTAGGCGAATGTGATTGTGAATCGCCCAATGCCAAATCTTTTGTGCTAAGAGACACAGTTGTGATGAGTGTGTCCCTCCCTGTTTGTTTAGGTAATACATTGTTGTCATGTTGTCTGTTTTGACAAGAATGTGTTTGTGGGCTATTAGCGGTTGAAATGCTTTCAATGCTAGAAACACTGCTAACAGTTCTCAATGATTGATATGCAGTTGCTTTTGTTGAACGTCCCATTGTCCCTGTATACTGTGCTGGTTGAGGTGTGCTCCCCACCCTATCATGGAAGCATCTGTTGTGATCACATATTGAGGCACTGGGTCTTGGAATGGCCGCCCTTGGTTTAGATTTATAGGATTCCACCATTGAAGCGAGAGGTGTGTTTGGCGGTCTATCAACACTAGATCCTGAAGTTGACCCTGTGCTTGTGTCCATTGTGTTGCTAGGCACTGTTGTGAGGGACGCATGTGTAATCTTGCGTTTGGGACAATGGCTATGCATGAAGACATCATGCCTAGGAGTTTCATTACAAACGTCACTTGATAGTGTTGGTTTGGGTACATGTTTAATATCACATTTTGGAAGGCTTGTACCCTTTGTGGACTTGGAGTGGCAATCCCCTTTTGTGTGTTGATTGTTGCTCCTAAGTATTGTTGTATTTGACACGGTTGTAGATGTGATTTTTGGTAGTTTATAGAGAACCCTAGTTTGTGAAGGGTTTCTATGACGTGTTTTGTGTGTAGAATACACTGTTGCTGAGTGCTGGTTTTTATTAACCAATCGTCTAAGTAAGGGAACACATGCATGTGCTGCCTCCTGATGTGAGCGGCCACTACTGCAAGGCATTTTGTGAATACCCTTGGGGCTGTTGTTATGCCGAATGGTAACACTTTGAATTGGTAATGCACGCCTTGGATTACAAATCTCAAGTATTTCCTGTGGGAAGGATGTATGGGTATGTGGAAATAAGCATCTTTGAGATCTGATGTTGACATGTAGTCCTGTTGTTTGAGCAAGGGAATCACGTCTTGAAGTGTCACCATGTGAAAGTGATCTGATTTGATGTAAAGATTCAGTGTTCTGAGGATAATATGAGTCTCAGTGTTTTGTCCTTTTTTGGAATTAGGAAATACAGGGAGTAAACACCTGTTCCTTTTTGCTGGTTGGGTACTAGTTCTATTACTTCTTTTTGTAACAATGCTTGGATTTCTAGTTGTAACAGATCTAAGTGTTGTTTGGACATGTTGTGTGCTCTTGGAGGCACATCTGGTGGCAAATGTAGGAATTCTATGCAATAACCATGTTGGATAATGGCTAGGACCCATGCGTCCATAGTTATGTGTTTCCAGTTGTGGTAATAATCTGTAAGTCTTCCCCCCACTGGTGTTGTGTGGTGGGTGTAAGGAAATGCCCCATTGGCATGGTTACCCCCTGTCTTATTGCCTTTGCTGATGCCAAGTTATGATTTGAAAGTGTGCTGAGGCCGGCTAATCAGGCCCCAGCACCAGTGTTCTTTCCCTAACCTGTACTTTTGTTTCCACAATTGGCACACCCTGGCATCCAGGTAAGTCCCTTGTAACTGGTATCCCTGGTACCAAGGGTCCTGATGCCAGGGAAGGTCTCTAAGGGCTGCAGCATATCTTATGCCACCCTGGGGACCCCTCACTCAGCACAGATACACTGCTTGCCAGCTTGAGTGTGCTAGTGGGGATAAAAAGACTAAGTCGACATGGCACTCCTCTCAGGGTGCCATGCCAACCTCACACTGCCTATAGGTATAGATAAGTCACCCCACTAGCAGTCCTTACAGCCCTAAGGCAGGGTGCACTATACCATAGTTGAGGGCATAAGTGCATGGGCACTATACCCCTACAGTGTCTAAGCAAAACCTTAGACATTGTAAGTGCAGGGTAGCCATAAGAGTATATGGTCTGGGAGTCTGTCATGCACGAACTCCACAGCACCATAATGGCTACACTGAAAACTGTGAAGTTTGGTATCAAACTTCTCAGCACAATAAATGCACACTGATGCCAGTGTACATTTGATTGTAACATACATCCCAGAGGGCACCTTAGAGGTGCCCCCTGAAACCTTAACCGACTACCCGTGTACGCTGACTGGTTTTAGCAGCCTGCCACACTCCAGACATGTTGCTGGCCACATGGGTAGAGTACCTTTGTCACTCTGTGGCTAGTAACAAAGCCTGTACTGGGTGGAGATGCTTATCACCTCCCCCTGCAGGAACTGTAACACCTGGCGGTGAGCCTCAAAGGCTCACCCCCTTTGTTACAGCACCCCAGGACACTCCAGCTAGTGGAGTTGCCCGCCCCCCTCCGGCCACGGCCCCTCTTTTGGCGGCAAGGCCGGAGGAGATAATGAGAAAAAAAAGGAGGAGTCACTGGCCAGTCAGGACAGCCCCTAAGGTGTCCTGAGCTGAGGTGACTCTGACTTTTACAAATCCTCCATCTTGCAGATGGAGAATTCCCCCAATAGGATTAGGGATGTTCCCCCCTCCCCTCAGGGAGGAGGCACAAAGAGGGTGTAGCCACCCTCAGGGCTAGTAGCCATTGTCTACTAACCCCCCAGACTTAAACACACCCCTAAATTCAGTATTTAGTGGCTCCCCAGAACCTAGGAACTCAGATTCCCGCAACCTAAGAAGAAGAGGACTGCTGAACTGAAATCCTGCAGAGAAGACGGAGACACCAACTGCTTTGGCCCCAGCTCTACCGGCCTGTCTCCCCCCTTCTAAAGACACTGCTCCAGCGACGCGTTCCCAGGGTCCAGCAACCTCTGAAGCCTCAGAGGACTACCCTGCATCTAGAAGGACCAAGAACTCCCGAGGACAGCGGCTCTGTTCCCCAAAGACTGCAACTTTGCAACAAAGAAGCAACTTTGAAACAACACACGTTTCCCGCGTGAGACTTTGCACTCTGCACCCGATGCGACTTCTGGAGAACAAACACCACAGGGAGGACTCCCCGGCGACTAAGAGACCGTGAGTAACCAGAGTTGACCCCCCCCTGAGGCCCCACAGCGACGCCTGCAGAGGGAATCCCGAGGCTCCCCCTGACCACAACTGCCTGCTTCAAAGACCCGACGCCTGGTAAAGACTCTGCACCCGCAGCCCCCAGGACCTTAAGGATCCTACCTCCAGTGCAGGAGTGACCCCGAGGTGGCCCTCTCCCTTGCCCAGGTGGTGGCTACCCCGAGGAGCCCCCCCCTTGCCTGCCTGCATCGCTGAAGAGACCCCTTGGTCTCCCATTGATTTCTATTGTGAACCCGACGCTTGTTTGCACACTGCACCCGGCCGCACCCGTGCTGCTGAGGGTGTACTTTCTGTGCTGACTTGTGTCCCCCCCGGTGCCCTACAAAACCCCCCTGGTCTGCCCTCCGAGGAGGCGGGTACTTACCTGCTGGCAGACTGGAACCGGGGCACCCCCTTCTCCATTGAAGCCTATGCGTTTTGGGCACCAATTTGACCTCTGCACCTGACCAGCCCTGAGCTGCTGGTGTGGTAACTTTGGGGTTGCTCTGAACCCCCAACGGTGGGCTACCTTGGACCCAAACTTGAACCCCGTAGGTGGTTTACTTACCTGCAAAAACTAACAAACACTTACCTCCCCCAGGAACTGTTGAAAATTGCACTGTGTCTAGTTTTAAAATAGCTATATGTCATTTATGTGAAAACTGTATATGCTATTTTGCTAATTCAAAGTTCCTAAAGTTCCTACATGAAATACCTTTCATTTGAAGTATTACTTGTAAATCTTGAACCTGTGGTTCTTAAAATAAACTAAGAAAATATATTTTTCTATACAAAAACCTATTGGCCTGGAATTGTCTTTGAGTGTGTGTTCCTCATTTATTGCCTGTGTGTGTACAACAAATGCTTAACACTACTCCTCTGATAAGCCTACTGCTCGACCACACTACCACAAAATAGAGCATTAGAATTATCTCTTTTTGCCACTATCTTACCTCTAAGGGGAACCCTTGGACTCTGTGCATGCTATTTCTTACTTTGAAATAGTACACACAGAGCCAACTTCCTACAGTGGGGGTTTGTGACACTGAAGTCACTGTTTGGTTTGTGGGGTTTTTGGGCTCTGGAATTTCCCTCTTGTTTTAGGGAACTCTCCACCCCTATATTGTCCTCGAAAACCTCCTCTCTGATATTGGCCCTGATATGTGGGTCTGACTTGTGAGGTGGAAGGCTCTGTGGTTTGGGCCCGAAACCCCCCTCTAAAGTGCGGTTTCCTAAAAGTGTCTCTGCTCTGTGGGGAGTAGAATGCGCCCATGGCTTTGGCCGTGTCCGTGTCTTTCTTCAGTTTTTCTATCGCAGTATCCACCTCCAGCCCAAACAATTGTTGTTCGTTGAAAGGCATATTCAGCACAGCCTGCTGGATTTCTGGCTTAAATCCGGAGGTTCGTAACCATGCGTGTCTAAGGATGGTTACTGCCGTGTTCACTGTCCTGGCCGCCGTGTCTGCTGAGTCCATAGCCGACCTTATTTGGTTGTTGGAGATAGTTTGGCCCTCCTTGACAACCTGCTGGGCACGTTTTTGGAACTCCTTGGGAAGGTGTTGAATGAGATGTTGCATTTCATCCCAATGTGCCCTGTCGTATCTTGCCAGTAGAGCTTGAGAACTGGCAATT
The DNA here is from genome assembly GCF_031143425.1 of Pleurodeles waltl. NCBI lineage: Eukaryota > Metazoa > Chordata > Amphibia > Caudata > Salamandridae > Pleurodeles > Pleurodeles waltl. The sequence goes on from NC_090442.1 coordinate 1,022,324,161, forward strand.
CGCCATTGATTGGCTGCTTGTGCTGCCACCCTTTTGCCTGCTGCATCGAATTTCCAACTTTCCTTGTCGGGCAGTGGTGCGTCTCCAGAAGTTTGTGAGTTTGCCCTTTTCCGGGCTGCTCCTACTACCACCGAATCAGGAGTTAACTGTTGTGTGATGTATACAGGGTCAGTAGGGGGAGGTTTATATTTCTTCGCCACCCTAGGTGTGATGGCTCTGCCGTTGACTGGGTCCTGAAACACCTGTTTGGCGTGTTTTAACATGCCTGGCAGCATTGGCAAACTGTGGTATTGGCTGTGCGTAGATGACAGGGTGTTGAACAAGAAGTCATCTTCTATGGGCTCTGCATGCAATGCTACATTATGAAATGTAGCTGCCCTGGAAACCACCTGCATGTAAGCAGTACTGTCCTCAGGTGGTGATGGCCTTGCCGGGTAGCAATCAGGACTATTGTCTGAGACCGGTGCATCGTACAAATCCCATGCATCCGGGTCATCTTGGCTTATCCCTGTGTGCATTGGTGACTGCATCATTGGGGGTGTTGCTACTGGGGACAGATGTGGCGAGTGCGCTGGCGATTGTTGTGACGAAAACTGTGGTGGTGTTTTTTCTTTAGCCACTTTTGCTTTTGGCTGCATTTCCGCCTCTTGGAATGCGAGCTTCCGCTTCATCTTTATTGGAGGAAGAGTTCTGATTTTCCCCGTGTCTTTTTGTATATGGATTCTCCTCTGGGTATGGTCTGGCTCCCCCATGCCCAGTTCTTGTTCAAATCTGTGGCCTTGTAATTGTGTGGAAAGGCCTTGTTCCTCTGTATAGGAGCTGTGTTTCGGCTCCGAGGCTGCATGTTTCGGCACCGAAATCTTTTCAGCAGTCTTTTTCGGCTCCGAGGAAACCTTATGGTTCGCAACTCATTTATTCTTTGTGTTGTGTATGTTAAGGCTTTCTGCATCCCCACCTTGGTGTGATCCCTTAGAATCATATTGTATGTTTACTGCATTAGAATATGCATCTTTGTCCTATTTTAGGAACAGACAGATTTGCCATTTTTAGAACCTGGCCAAGGTTAGCAATGTACAAGTTGAAAAGCATTTGTGCGAAGACACATCCTTGCTTTAGGCCGTTGTCAGTGTAAACCTTTGGGGGTTGCCATATTTTGTGTCAGTTGGTTTCTATAAATGGGAAAACAAATTACCCAATATTGCAACACTGAAAGGTTTCCAGTGTTAAGATCAGCAAATCCCCAGCGTTCGTGAACAAGCAGAGCTGTAAAGGCAAACACATATTTTTTAACCACAGTTCCTATTTTTTGTGGTTTGTACCTACTTGCCGTTTGTGGCAGAAACAGGAATGAAACTCGTGGGTACACCCAGAAAGCCGTACATTTCTGGAAACTAGACTTAAATCCAAATTTAGCAAGGTGTCTTTTTTGTGAATCGCTCATGGTTTTCCCAAAGACACTAGTAATTGAAATCACAAACAATGCAAAGAAATTATACCAAAGTATAAATAGCTCACTAAGTTTTCATTTGCTCTGATGGTTGGTGTAGTGCTTTCCTCTTATTTAGTTTCTAAGCACTAACATAACACAACAGAAATACACTTCTGAGGTCAAAGAAGACTTTTATTGTTATTTTATTCTTCCCCAACCACAATGTTTATGAATGAATGACGAATTAGTAGCTTTCAAGTCCGCGTTAATCAAACAAAATATATCAGTTTGCAATATACACAGCAGGTTATATTTATAAGATATTGAATGCAAAGCAAAACAAATACTTCACCGTGTGGGAACTATTTACAGCTACATCTTTCTAAGGTCTGCAAGCTGAGGACCCCTGTCAGCCGCGAGAAAGAGTGTCATCTACCCACACGGGATGCTGGCAACTGGCGCCAAGCTCCAGCACGAGGTCCGGCAGATTCGAATCTGACTCTCTGCAGCCTGTTACATTCGTTACAAAGGTGTGCCCCCTCCTCTCAGACCTGGGAAACTGAGCAAGCCTTTTGGAGACTGGCCAGGTCTCCAAGACTACTCCTGTTCCCAAGCTCAAGGGAAGAGAAACAACGCCCATGTACTCTCTCTTATCAGGTCTAGTCTACTGTGAGAGCAAAACATCTTGGTTCTCTGGTGCAAAAACACAGCTTGGAAAAATACAGAACTCCACGTTAAAGGCAATGGGCAGCTAACCTAAATATCAAATGCAATGTCATGTTAAAGGCAATAGGCAGCTAACCTAAATATCAAATGCAATGTCTAGTGTCATGTCAAAGCCAATAGGCATCTAAGCTGAATACAAAATGCAATGTCTTATATCATGTCAAAGCCCATAGGCAGCTGAGCTGAATATAAAATGCAATGTATAATATCATGTCAAAGCCAATAGGCAGCGGAGCTGAATACAAAGTGTAATGTATAATATCATGTCAAAGCCAATAGGCAGCGGAGCTGAATATCATGTCAAAGCCAATAGGCAGTTAAGCTGAATACAAAGTGTAATATATGATATCATGTCAAAGCCAATAGGCAGCGGAGCTGAATACAAAATGTAATATATGATATCATGTCAAAGCCAATAGGCAGAATATCTAATAGCATGTCAAAGTCAATAGGCAGCTAAATTGAATACATCATGTCAAAGTCAATAGGCATGCAATGTCAAAGCCAATAGGCGGCTAGACTGGATACAGCATGTCAAAGCCAATAGGCAGAATACAGAATGTAATGGCTAATGCAATGTCAAAGCCCATAGGCGGCTAAACTGAATACAGAAAGCAATGGCTAATGCCATGTCAAAGCCAATAGGCACAATACAGAATGTAATGACTAATGCAATGTCAAAGCCCATAGACGGCTAAACTGAATACAGAAAGTAATGGCTAATGCCATGTCAAAGCCAATAGGCGGCTCAACTGCACAAAACATACCATGTGCTACTGGTGAACATTGAGCAACTAATATGCGCAGTGGTGAAACACAAAGTCATTGGTCAAAACAAAACTTATCAAATGGCAGGACATTCCGCCCTTTGACCAATGAATTTTTGTTTCACATATCTTTTGTGTCAAACCAAAAACAAAAAACATCAGCACAAAAAAAACATTATGATCAAAGCAATCCCTGTAAAGCAATAGAAGTGAATTAACACATTGATTTCATAACCTTTCACATCAGATACATCTACATAGAAAAGACTGAGCAATTTTTTTTTCTGAATGAGTCTCTAATTCAACAGTGTTAGCAATTTGATGTGGCATGAGTTCTGCTCATGTAAAGGTGCACGGTCCATCTGAAAGGTTTTCTGGAAGGTAAGCAAAAGTCAGAGTTCCATACGAGAGGGGAAAAAAACAAAAAAACACAGCAAACAAGTTGAACTTGAACTGAAGGCGCAGTTTGCGCAAAATGGATCCATGGTGCTGGCACTTTACTCAGCCAGGTTCAGGTTGGGGATTCGGTCCCTTCCCCGACCCCACACGCACACACCGGAAGGGGGACCACACAGCGCACTCAGGGACAGTGGCGAAACGTGGTAGGATCTGCAAAAGAAACAAGTATGACTTTTCTTGCAAATAACATTTTTCATTTAAACTGCACCCTTCCTCTTTCTTTCCCTGTTTTATAATCAGCAGGACGTTTTTGAGGCCCTTTGTTATATTTTCTGCAGGTTCTGGAGGATCACTTGGGGCTTCAGCCCACACATCAGCACTGAGGTTTTTATCTGCTGCGCCACAGCTTCCCTTTTCTTGCACTGTCAGAAGGGCTGGGGCAGACTCATTCTTTACCAAACCTCCATTCATTGCACTTTTGCCAATTTGGGCCATTCTGTCTCCAATTTGTATGAATAAATCAGATTCTTTTCTAGGTATCAGCATAATTTCGATTTTTCCTTGGTAATTTGCAGCAATCACTCTCCCTAAAACCTGATCAATTTGCCATTTCTGTTCTGGTAACTTTCCTCTCCCCAACTGCTCTGTGACTGCTTGCATGACAGATTGCTTTTGTGCGTGCTGCACAGTTTTTATCAAATCTAGGGGAATGTGCATCTCTCTCATCTCTGCCCACCTGTAAGTGGCCTTTTCACATTTCTGGGGCACCCACATAGCCATCCCCACTAAGGCAGAATTCTGGGTGAACACTTCTCTCTCTGAATTTTTCTGATTAACATCTGCAAGGTAATTGAACCAGTTAGGTACAAGCCATGTGGCTAAAACATTATCAAAGAACCAAAAATCAGCGTAAAAATGACACATCTCACGTAGCTCTTGCTTTAAAATCTGACACACATTATACAACTCTGTTCCTTCTACGGTGCCAGAAAACAACATTTCAGTCAATGAATCATCAGTAAAACAAACATGCTTTTTATCTTCAGTGGACACGAATTCAAATGGTGCACACAATTTCATTGATAATTCTTTTACCTGTGGTACTCTAGCCCTGTCTTGCAAGTACCAGATCCATTGTATGATTCTAGCTAGGGGCACTATTTTCTTTCCTTGTTCTTGATTTAAATATACATAAGTATTTCCTTCTTGCACTGCGCAGAAACCTAAAGTCTGCATTATTTCATTTGCCAAATCACAAGCGCGCAGCTGCATATTATTTTTCACAGTGACCATGTACAAAAGTGTTAGGATTTCTCTCAAATGAGGGCTATTCTTTTTCCAAAAATCAAACAAGCTAATGAAACTCGGGGTGTCTTGCTCTAAAATCCTTCGTTTTACTTGTGCATTTTGCAACGGTAACTCGTCGTCCGTGTTATCAGTTAAGGAATGCACTTTGGCTGCCAAAAACCCTGGCTCACACGGAAACTCAGTGCAGCTCGGAGCTGTCTTAACCCCCTCATTACTGGAATGGGACAAGAAAGATTCTTCAAAAACAGCCTTTTTATAACTTTCAGTCGGGCTAATTTGCTCACGTAAATTCCTATTTTCATGTTCCAACTGCCTACATTTCTCCTGCATTTCTCTGTAAGCAGATAAAGGTATCCAGACCTTTCTGTCATCATTACTTCCAAAACACACGTTTTCTACATATATACAACAGGAATTATTTCTCAAAACATTATCAGGCCTTTTAGCTACACATGCATTTTCTTCTGTAATTCCCCAAACAGAAAACAATTCACAGTTTTTCTTAGCACCATCAGGCAGTTCATCAACACATGTATTCTCAGACATGGTCTGCCGTGCTACTGTGATTCTCCAAACAGAAAACAATTTCTGTAATTCTCCAAACAACAAAAAACAATTACACTTTTAAAGTGTGCACTTAGAAATCTACTAACTTGTCAAACCCCTTCTTAATCACCTCTTAATGACCGACCCCACGACTCCAGGTACCAATTGTAGTGCTTTCCTCTTATTTAGTTTCTAAGCACTAACATAACACAACAGAAATACACTTCTGAGGTCAAAGAAGACTTTTATTGTTATTTTATTCTTCCCCAACCACAATGTTTATGAATGAATGACGAATTAGTAGCTTTCAAGTCCGCGTTAATCAAACAAAATATATCAGTTTGCAATATACACAGCAGGTTATATTTATAAGATATTGAATGCAAAGCAAAACAAATACTTCACCGTGTGGGAACTATTTACAGCTACATCTTTCTAAGGTCTGCAAGCTGAGGACCCCTGTCAGCCGCGAGAAAGAGTGTCATCTACCCACACGGGATGCTGGCAACTGGCGCCAAGCTCCAGCACGAGGTCCGGCAGATTCGAATCTGACTCTCTGCAGCCTGTTACATTCGTTACAAAGGTGTGCCCCCTCCTCTCAGACCTGGGAAACTGAGCAAGCCTTTTGGAGACTGGCCAGGTCTCCAAGACTACTCCTGTTCCCAAGCTCAAGGGAAGAGAAACAACGCCCATGTACTCTCTCTTATCAGGTCTAGTCTACTGTGAGAGCAAAACATCTTGGTTCTCTGGTGCAAAAACACAGCTTGGAAAAATACAGAACTCCACGTTAAAGGCAATGGGCAGCTAACCTAAATATCAAATGCAATGTCATGTTAAAGGCAATAGGCAGCTAACCTAAATATCAAATGCAATGTCTAGTGTCATGTCAAAGCCAATAGGCATCTAAGCTGAATACAAAATGCAATGTCTTATATCATGTCAAAGCCCATAGGCAGCTGAGCTGAATATAAAATGCAATGTATAATATCATGTCAAAGCCAATAGGCAGCGGAGCTGAATACAAAGTGTAATGTATAATATCATGTCAAAGCCAATAGGCAGCGGAGCTGAATATCATGTCAAAGCCAATAGGCAGTTAAGCTGAATACAAAGTGTAATATATGATATCATGTCAAAGCCAATAGGCAGCGGAGCTGAATACAAAATGTAATATATGATATCATGTCAAAGCCAATAGGCAGAATATCTAATAGCATGTCAAAGTCAATAGGCAGCTAAATTGAATACATCATGTCAAAGTCAATAGGCATGCAATGTCAAAGCCAATAGGCGGCTAGACTGGATACAGCATGTCAAAGCCAATAGGCAGAATACAGAATGTAATGGCTAATGCAATGTCAAAGCCCATAGGCGGCTAAACTGAATACAGAAAGCAATGGCTAATGCCATGTCAAAGCCAATAGGCACAATACAGAATGTAATGACTAATGCAATGTCAAAGCCCATAGACGGCTAAACTGAATACAGAAAGTAATGGCTAATGCCATGTCAAAGCCAATAGGCGGCTCAACTGAACAAAACATACCATGTGCTACTGGTGAACATTGAGCAACTAATATGCGCAGTGGTGAAACACAAAGTCATTGGTCAAAACAAAACTTATCAAATGGCAGGACAGTTGGCTTACGAAAACATTATAACATTACATTTGTCAGACCCTCTGGTCGCAGGAACATTAGGCCCCCATGGCCGCGGGGACCAGAAGACCGCCATTGCTGGTGGTCTTCCACCTACCATATCACGGCTACTTCTGGATTTATGCCACACTTTGGGCGGAAATCCAGCAGAAGCCGTGCTGGTGGGCGGAGGCGCTTGGGCGGTTCCACCACCTGCTCCACCCCACCAGAAGGACTCCACCAGCCGTATTATGGGAATTAATATGCTCTGGCGGTGTCCTGTTGGCAGGGCACTGCCGAAGGTGGAATCGCTCCTTCTCGTTCCCTGCCGGACTACCTTAAACACGGACCAGGTAAGATGATTGTCCGACAGGGGAGGGGAGTGGGAGGGTGGGGGGTGTTGTGTGTGTGTGTGTGGTGTCTGTGAGTGTGCATGAATGTGTGCATGCGTGGTTGCATGCGTGTCTGAATGTTGAAACAAGTGCGTGTATGCATGTAAGTGTGTATGCAAGTGTGTTTGCAAGTATGAGGGTTGTGGTGAATGCATGTTTGTCTGCGTGTGAGTATGTGTGCTTGAATACATGTATGAATGTTGAAGTGAATGCGTGTATGATGCGTGTGAATGTGTGTATGTAAGTGTAGGTGAATGAGTGTACGTGTGGTGCGTGTGGGCGCTGTGTCTGGAGGAGGGGTGGTGGGTGCTGTGTCTGGATGGAGGGTGGTGGGGCACCGAGTCTGAAGGGGGGCGCAGTGGCTGGGGGGGGTCTAGTGCTTGCTGGGGAAGGGTGAGGGGAGTCGTCTACCAGTGAAAGGGAAGAAATTCCCTGCCACCGGTAGCCTTTTTGCCATGGTTTTCGCAGCGGTGCTGCCGCCACAGAATCCATGGCGCAAAGGCGGCTCCTTATACCGCCTGCGGTCTTCTGTGGACCGGCGGGTTGGTGATAATCGTCTCTGACTCATAATGTGACGGTCTGCACCGCCAGCCTGTTGGCGGTGGAACCCCCACATTTACCCTGACGGTTAGAAGACCACCAGGGTCAAAATTACCAATATAGTATTTGTTAGTCTTCCATGCAGATTCCTGATGTTTCCGTCACAGAAATATGAGGAAAATTTATGATTTTAGCCAAAGTTTGAGGTTTGCAACTCATTGTGGAAAAGAAACGGCAACGGGATGTACAAGAGTCAGAGAAAAATAGACTCCCCTGGGTATAGTTTCCCTGAGTGGCGATCAAGAAAGGGCAATAATTCTGTGGTACCCCATTTCAAACAAATCATTTTTGGGCAGGAAATGTTAATGTCTCCATGTTGCAATTTGGAGCCTTTCATATTTCAGGCACTTGGCCTAGTCACACAAGTTTGGCATTGTTTTTATCAGAAGTGTGAGACTACTGGCTGGTAGGAATTCTGTATATCTCAGCAGATTCTGAAAGTTTCGGTCAGAGAAACGTGAAAAAATTGTGATTGTAGCCAACGTTTGCAGGGCAGATTTGTAGGGCACCAACTCCTACGAATTTGTGGAAGTAAGTTGGGAGTGTCTAAGGATGCATTTGTGGCCTATTCCTAGATCAGTGTGAGCATATCTTTTTTTTAACACAGGGGTAAACATGTTGCGTAGACTCTCCTAAGCTCCCTAACAAGCACCTCCAAAAAGACTAAGGGATATGCGGTCTGCGCAAATGGTACTCTGTGGCGGATGTCTCATGCACAGATTTGGGCAGTGCATTTAATGTATTGCACTTAAAATACAACAGATGGAACATCCACCACGTTTTAACAGTGGATAATAGAGGCAAGCACGTTACAGGTATCATGTATGGATTTTTTGTCTAGGTCTTTCCAGTTACCCACAAGATCATTTTGTGAGCTAAAGTGAAGATTAGGTATAACTACAATGCATTTTTTTCAGCTGATGTGTCAGGTATAAAACAGAGGGACATATGGCTGTGTGGGAAAAGCTCTTTGGTGTTTGTATGCCAAAGATATTTTGGATGTAGATGAATATCTTGTCCCAAAAGTCTGTTAAAGGTGAACAGTCGAAAAACATATGATTTAAGGCAGCAATATCTGCATGGCAAATCCAGCACTTGAGTCCCACCCCATATAGTGTTTCACGAACCCAGTTTACTCTGAAAAATGAGGTATTCGTTTCAGATTAATTGAATGTGATTTTTTGTGGCAAAAAAGGACCACATCTTCTTCCAATTAATACGGTGCATGTCTGAGGAATCATTGGATGACCACTCCTTTACCAATTTCTTTGTGTTATCTGGAAACTTGGGTGGTCATTTTGACCCTGGCAGTCTTCTGACCGCCAGGGTAAATGTGGCGGTTCCACCGCCAACGGGCTGGCAATGCAGACTGCCACATTATGAGTGTGGCGAGTTGGCTGCTGCCAACCCGCCACATCTCCACTCATACTGCCATGGCGGTCGGAACTGCCGGGCCAGCGATCATCTTCTCTGACCCAGCGGTCTACAGAAGACCGCCGGCGGTATTTGGAGCCGCCTTTCCACCATGGTTTCTGCAGCAGTAGCACCGCCATGAAAACCATGGCGGAAAGGCTACGGGTGACAGGGAATTTCTTCCCTGTCACTAGTAGACGACTCCCCCTACCCCCAGCAAGCATTAGACCCCCCCTCCAGCCACAGAGCCCCCTACCAGACACAGTGCTTCTCCTGCATACATGCACACACTCATTCACCTACACTTACACGCATTTACTTCAACATTCATACACGCATTCAAGCCTGCATACTCACACCGATCCAAACACACATACTCACACGCAAACACACATTCACCACAACACTCACACTCGCATACACATGCAGACACGCAGTCACTTCCACATTCAGACACGCATACAACCATGTATACTCACATTCATGCACACATGCAGACACCACACACACACACACAAAACACCCCCCACCCCCCTACCCCTGTTGGATGATCACCTTACCTGGTCCAGGGAGAAGGTCTTCGGGCAGGGAACGGGAAAGGGCACTTCCACTGCCGGCAGCGCCCCACCAGCAGGACACCGCCAGGCCGTAATATTTCCCATAATACAGCTGGTGGAGTCCTACTGGCGGGGCAGGCCGGTGATGGAACCGCCCAAGCGCCTCCGCCCGCAGGCACGACTACTGCTGGATTCCCGCCCAAAGTGTGGCAGAAATCCAACAGTACCCATGATATGGTGGGTGGAACACTGCCAGCACTGGCGGTCTTCTGGCACCCACAGCTTTGGAAGACCGCCAAAGTCGTAATGAGGTCCTTGGTGTTTTTAGGTTTCAACATAACAGTAGATTGAGAAACTATGGCCCTCATTATGACATTGGCGGTAAATGCCGCTTACTGCCACGGTGATGGCTGCCAACATACCGCCGGGGTGGCGAATATCAGTTCCCCATATTATGACACACACCCACCAATCCGACAGAATACTGCCACATATATAAATCCGCCAGACCAAAGGTCAGTGCTTAAGTGGTGGTACCAACACCCATACCGTTACTCCAACAAAACAACGCCCACCACATTATGATGCCATGAATCACCACAGCAGACATTCAACGGCAGCAAACCATCGGCGGTACGTACTGTAGTGCTTGAATGGACACCCACATACAAAATACTACATTGACCAAAACCGAAATCACACACCTGACACTCATACACACACCACACCCCCCCACATTACCCACAACCCTTTACGAACAACAATTACTGCCAGGAGATTGACACGAACAGCATAGAGACAACTAGACACACACACCACATACATCCAGACATCCCTCACGCACCCCTCGTCACACATCCCACCACATTACACAACACACTTTCACCAACACACACCACACAACTCCCATGTCCCCACAAAGGCACCCCTGTTTCACTGATGAGGAGTTGAGGGTGATGGTGAAGGAAATTGTCAGGGTAGAGCCACAGTTGTTTGGCAAATATCTATTGCCAGGAAGGTTGAGCCATGGTGGAGAATCGTTGACAGGGTGTACGCCGTGGGACAGCACCCAAGAACACGGGACGGCATCGGGAATAGGTGGAACGACCTTGGGGAAAGGTACTTTCCGTGGCAGCAAGGCACCAGCTTCCCATACAGAGGACTGGCGGTGGACCCCTACCTCCAACCCCACAGATCACAGCATGGGAGGAACAAGTTTTGCCATTACTACATCCTGAGGGAGCCGCTGGAGTAGCCGGAGGACTGGATACTGGTGAGTCAAGATTTACTACTTATCACCCCCATACCTGGATGCCATTACACCCCTTCACCCTCACTCCCATCACTCCACCCCACAAACTGCACCTACACATATGATTAACCCCAATGCCAAATCCTGCATGCCATACCAATGCATGGACAGCCCTCCCAGCCCTGCATGGACACCAATCACTAAAGCATGCACAGCATAGGGAAACTATCAATCACACAATACACCACCATACACACAGAAAAGGTTGCAGGGCAACAGCAACGATAGAGTAGAAGACAGGGATGTACAATATGTCACAGGCATAAAGCATAATACATCACTTACATCCCCACAGGTGCCCCAGCCAGTCCCAGCGGAGAGGAGGTGCCATGACTATCCAGTCCCCCAACAGAAGATGCCCCCAGTGACAACAGTAACTTTGGACTTCAGGATCGGGACCAACAACCTGGCCTATCAGGGACCACTGGACAGTCAGTCACCCCAGCCCACTCACAGTCCATCACACAGCCTCCCCCATCGGTATCCAACACCACAGCACCCACCCAGTGTACCCACACCTCTGTCCCCAGGACACGTCAATCAGCAGTGTGCTCACTTGTACAGGGACCCCAGTCCACATCTCACCCCCAAAACAATCAGGGACCTGGGGACAGTGGCAGTGGGCACACCGTTCAAGGGACAGAGGCACAGGGCAACAGGGACACTGGGACAACTGCTGTGCGCAAGGGGGCGGTCAGGCCCAGGGAACCAACTCTCCAGAAGGCACTAACAGAGATCCTGGGTGCCTACCAACATTCCCAGGACACGATGGGCCAGATCCTTGACAACGTGCAGGAGAACAAGGGGCTTCAGGAGGAACAGTATCAGGGGATCAGGGAGGACTTGCAGGCCATCAACACCACCTTGATCTTCATAGCAGGGACACTGGCAGACAAGGCCAACATCATGAGGGAAGCAACAGCACACCAGCGGGCCCCTACCACCAGCGAGTCCATTGACCAGCCCTCCACTTCTGCAGCAGATAGTATGCAGGAGGCCCAGCCACAGGACCCAGAGGCCACTAGCACCCCTCCCCCAGCAGAAGGTGAACCACTCCGCAAATGTTCCCTGCGACCCAGACAGAAGCCAGAGACTCTTTCCAAGATGTCCACAAGGAAATGAGACTCCTGATTGTCCCCCTTGTGTCCCACACTGTCACCTTGTCCACTTTGAACTGCCTTTGCTCCCCTTCCTATGAACCTTCGGACACTGGACCTGTGCTTCAAACAGACTGGAGCAATACCGTGGACTTTCCTCCACCATCACCCCATTCCATTGAACTGTTCCCTCAATTTCATAGCACTACAATAAACACCCTTGAACACAACTGGGCTACTAGTATTTTCTGTGTTTAAAATGTGCATTTATGGAAACAGTCACATCTAGTGCAAATGATCTGAACACTGTGAGGGCTTAGAAATAATGACCTGTAGCTGTGTGTACTCATCACATCAGTGCACAGTTATCTCACCAACATCTTTAAAATGACAAGCCATAGGTGACAGTAGATTGAGATGCAATGGAAGTTAATGCCATCATGCTACAGCCACACAGAAAACATCAATAGTCAGAGGAATGGTCATTTGCACAGTTTCACCTGTGTGTCATTGGAAATATTGACGTATAACTGATGTTTGGTTGTCCTCATCCTCATCCTCTGGCTCCTCATCCTCACTATCCTCAGGGTCCACTTCTGCCACAGGGGCATCTCCAGTCTCCTCCTCCTGCAGAAAAGGTACATGCCGTCTGAGGGCCAGGTTGTGCAACATGCAGCATGCCACTACTATCTGGCAGACTTTCCCGGGTGAGTAGCACAGGGATTCACCTGTCAGATGGAGGCACCTGAACCTGGCCTTCAGGAGCCCAAAGGTCATCTTGATGATCCTTCTGGTTCGCCCATGTGCCTCATTATAACGTTTCTCAGCCCCTGTCCTGACATTCATCACAGGGGTCAGCAGTCGTGATAGGTTTGGGTAGCTAGAGTCACCTGTAAGTATTGAGGGACAACATTTAGCGTCACACAATGTTATGGAATGACACCTGAAAGCATACGCTAACATACAGTAGGCAGGACCATGGCTCACCTATTAGCCGCACCCTGTGCCTCTGTAGTTGGGCCATCACATTTGGGATGCTGGTATTCCTCAGAACAAAGGCGTCATGCACCAACTCTTTTGATTCCTGAACACCTGTTCATTTTGGGGGCACTGGGGAGAACTAACGCAATATGTGTCCCGTCAATCGCTCCAACAATATTGGGTATATGTCCCATTGCATAGAATCTGCCCTTCACAGTGGCCAGATCTTCCACCTGGGGGGAAAGGTATGAGGCTGCACATGTTTTTCATCAGGGCAGACAAAACTCTTGCCAGCACGATTGAGAACATTGGCTGTGACATTCCTGCTGCCAAGCCCACTGTCACTTGAAAAGAACCAGTTGCCAGGAATGGAGCACTGATAGCACTTGCACAAGAGGGAGGATCCCAGTGGGATGATGGCTAGCCGATATCAGGTCAAGCTCCAATTGGGCACACAGCTCTGTGATTATGGCCCTTTCCAGTCTATAGGTCAGTATTATGTGCCTGTCCTCCAGTGTAGCCGAGTCCACAAAAGGTCTGTACACGGGGTTTGTCGCCTCCTCCTATTCATCCGCAACAGAAGGTATCTAAGGGACACAAGAGTGAGTGGGCTGTCACAATTTTAACAATGGAACCACAACCTCAGTGTACATAGTGCATTTATGTGATGGGACAGTGGGAATGGCAAGGTATGTGCTAACCTAGGCTGTGACGCAGTTAAGGTTGATATGACTTTTGTCCGCCACCATGAAATGGCGACCGTCTGTCCTGTACGTAGGGACAGGTGGAAGTGAGGTAACTCCTCTGACGTTTGGGGTCGTGGCGGAAGGAGGTCTTGCATCACCGTGCAATTCCTCATTGGATAATATGGGGCTCTATGGAGTACAGTGGTCAACGGGGATCAACACCGGCGGTGACGGTGTACACCGCCACAGACATGACTGCCATTTTCTATCTGATTCCTCACTTGTTTCCTGACCTTCAACAGGAGAACACCTACACTGTGTGTACTGCTGTGACCGGTGTCTGGAACCTACCATGGCCTGTGTGACCGGGGAAAGGGCCCCTGCCTTCACTTCGGAGGAGTTGGAGCGATTGGTGGATGGGGTCCTACCCCAGTACGGACTGCTGTATGGGCCTCCAGACCAACAGGTGAGTACACCTTGGGCACGATGCATGTAGGAAGGATGCATGGAGATGTGGGTGCAAGCATTGTGTCATCGGGGTGGATGTAATGTGGTGGTGTACATGGTGTGGGCCGGCCGATGTGTGTGCCAGTGGGGACGGAAACAGGATTGGTGGGCCATATGTGTGACAGGCTGGATTGTATGTGTAATGGTGTCCTCCTGTCTGTATTACCTCTGCAGGTCTGTGCCCATCAAAAGAAGGGATTATTGCGTGCCATCGCCAAGGACGTGCAGACCCTGGGTGTCTATGGTAGGCGGAGCACCCACTGTCGGAAACAATGGGAGAACATGAGACGCTGGGCCCAGCTGGGGATGGCCTCCCAATGAGGAAGGGGTGCCCGTCGGAACCTGACCCCCCCTGATGGCCCGCGTATTGGTGGTGGCCTACCTAGAGCTGGATGGGCACTTGAGGGCATCACAGTAGCCACAAGGGGGTGAGTATAGTGGGCATTACTACAATAATTGGCAGGTGGCATAGGATCTGGGTGGTGGGTGTGAGTTTGTGGGTGCCCCTTTATGCCAGGCCAAACATTGCAGCATGATCGAGCTCAAGGGTTATGGGTGTTTGGCAAATGCAGGTAACCTAGCTTGTTAGCATTCCATGTTAGTCAGGGCTTTGTGGGTACCGGGGGGGTGCAGTTGGCAGTGTGTGGCCCTCATCTTGCCATGGCATCTAGCCAAATCACTGGCAGTGCAATGCATAGTGCTCAATCCTGAGCCCTGTGTGTCACGGTGCTGTGTATGCCAACCGTGGTGTTGGTGCAGTAATTGATCCAGTGTTTCCTTTCTCTCTCTTTTCTTTTGTCATCCTGTCCATGTGTGCATTAGCATCATCTGCTGGAGGAGCAGGGGCACCAGCGACAGAGGGAGCTGCATCCCACAGGATGCAGAGGAAACCAGTGGGACGGAGGGCGAGGGGAGCACCACGCGGAGACAGGAGGTGACAACACAGACTTCGATACCTCCTCCGATGGAAGCATCCTGGTGATGGCGGACACCTCTGTGACCACCCCAGCTGCAGGTACAGCTGCCTCCCCTTGTACCAGCACTGCCCTCCCAGTAGCCGCTCAGCGAGTTGCCCGTGCCCGCTCACCCAGGAGGGTGGGCATCTCCTTCGCCCTAGGCACCTCAGGCCCTGCCCCGGTGAGCCCTGCTGCTCTGAGTGAGGAGGCTATTGACCTCCTGAGATCCATCTTTTTAGGGCAGTCAACCACTGTGAATGCCATCTAGGGGCTTTCATCCCAGATGCAGCAATGCAATGCATTCCTGGAGGGCATTCACAGTGGATTGGCGGCCCAACAGAGATCGATTCAGACGCTGTCCTCCTCTCTGATGGCAGCCTTTGTCCCTGTTCCTACTGTCCCCCCTTCAACTACCACTTCCCAGTCCCATTCTCCTCAACCCCAACCCATCCACCCATACAGATGAGCATGCACACAAGACAACACACAAGACAATACACAAGAGTGGCACAGTCAAACACAGGTACCACACTTCATCCCACAAGTACTCACACAAACACCAGACAGTTGCAGACACAACCACATCCACTGCCTCCACTGTCTCCCCCTCCTCCACCTCCCTCACAGTCACGTCCACACTCACTACTGCATGCACTGCATCAACATCCACCACCAGCAGCATCACCACACCAAGCAGCATACACACCTCACTATCAGACACCTCCACAACATCCACGCACGCGTCCCATGTCCTCTCCCACCCTGTCTGTCCCCCCTCCTAAAGGACACAAACGCAAGCACTCACACACCCCACAGCCATCCACCTCACATCAGCACACTGCCCATGCACCTGCACCCAAGTCAAGCAGACATACACCTCCAACAACCACTCCCTCAACCTCCAATACCATCCCTCCTCCCTCATCCCGCCCCACTGTCCCTAGGCAACTTTTCCTTGCCCAACTTGACCTCTTCCGTTCGCCCCCACCTCCTGCTCATAAGAGCAGGGTCCCAACAACCCTGTCCAGCACCTCAGCCGAACAGTCCACCCGGATAGTGGTTGCACCACCTAGTCGTGGTGGCGAGTCAGTGAAAGATCCCACTCCACCAGCCAGGAAGGTTAAGGATCCCACACCTCCTGCCATGAATGGGAAGGAGTCCGCACCTCCTGCTATGAAAGTGGAGAAGCCCTCGACTCCTGCCAGGAAGGCTAAGGAGCCCGCACATCCTGCCATGAAGGGGGAGAAGCCCTTGACTCCTGCCAGGAAGGCTAAGGAGCCCGCACATACTGCCATGAAGGGGAAGAAGCCCTCAACCCCTGCTAGGAAGGATAAGGATCCAATGCCTCCTGCCATGAAGGGGAAGAAGTCCTCGACTCCAGCAGAGGCTGTCAGGGTGACACCACCACCACCAGTGGTCACGGGGCCCTCACCGCCAGCTGAGGTAGTGCAGCCTACTCCTCCTGCAGAGGCTGCCCAGGAGGCACCTTCACCTGCTGAGACAGTGCAGTCCTCACCTCCAGCAGAGGCTGCCCAGGAGGCATCTTCACCTGCTAACACAATGCAGCCCTTAACTCCAGCAGAGACTGTCAGGGTGACACAACCACCGCCACCATGAGTGGTCACCGGCCCTCACCGCCAGCTGAGGAAGTGCAGCCTACTCCTCCTACAGAGGCTGCCCAGGAGGCACCTTCACCTGCTGAAACAGTGCAGCCCTCAGCCCCCAGCAGAGGCTGCCCAGGAGGCACCTTCACTTGCTGACACAGTGCAGGCCTCACCTCCAGATGACACAGTCCAGCCATCACTACCAGCGGAAGCCATGTAGGCCACCCTCCAGAACCAGTGGGCATGTTCCCCACCTGAGAGACTGACCTTGCACTCCCCAGCACAGAGAAATGGGAATGGAGCCCCCTCCAGAACCAGTGGGAAAGTCACCCACTCCAGAAACTGTGGCCTTGCACTCCCCAGCACAGAAAAATGGACATGGAGCCCCCTCCAGAACCAGTGGGAAAGTCACTCACTCCAGAGACTGTGGCCTTGCACTCCCCAGCAGAGAGATATGGGAATGGACCCCCGTCCAGAACAAGTGGGAAAGTCACCCACTCCAGAGACTGTGGCCTTGCACTCCCCAGCAGAGAGATATGGGCATGGAGCCCCCTCCAAAACCAGTGGGAAAGTCACCCACTTGAGGGACTATGGTCTTGCATTCCCCAGCACAGAGATATGGGCATGGAACTCCCTCCAGAACCAGTGGGCTTGTTCCTGTATTCGGCTGAGGTACCCTCCTCCCCCTACCCCATCCCCCTGAGTTGCCTGCCCACTTGCAAACTGATGCCCCTGCAGAGTTCTATCCTGATGAAGTCAGGATTTGAGTTGGGCCTTGGACTGTGCCTGTGGTCATGTGAGCCATTAGTACTTAGGACTGGGCAAAGATTCTTTGTGTACAGTACATATCTGTTTTTCATACAATTTATACTTTTGGTAGCTGTTTACAATCAATACATTCTCATTTCTGCATTTGTGTTGTCCTTGCATTATTCTGCCGTGTATCACGTGCCATTGTTTTTCGTCTGCAGCTGGTTGTGTATGGTGTGTGTGTGTGCTGGGTGTGTGTCACTCATTTTCCTCCCTCCCTTGTGAGCTAGGCGGCTGTACTCACCGTCGTCGTCTTCGTCGGTGTTCCAGGTGGAGCATGACCTAAATGAGCATCGGGATGACTTGCAGTTCCGGTTCCATGGCGGCGTTGTTCTTCCCTGTGTCTCCGATGGTGAGTCTTTGGTCTTCTGTTTCCGCCAGGCTTTTGATGGCGTTGATACCGCCCCGGAAATCCTGGCGGATTGCAGGGTCATAATATGGTGGGCAGTACTTTGTCTTTCGCCTGGTTGTTGACGGCTACTGCCGTGGTCAGTGGTGTTAACACCCTGGCAGTTGGTGTGGTACACTGGCTGTCTATGGGAGTTATCACTGCCATGGTCTTGATTTGATGGTAATTACCGCCAGCCTGATGTCGGTATTACCGCCACTTCATCACTCATGGCCAACGTCATAATGAGGGACTCTGTGCCCTTTTTCTGTTATTAGCAATCAAAGAAAGCAGAGAAAGGTCATACTGGGTAGTATTGTTGCATTTTATAATCACAGCTTTAAGCTAACAAAAATAGAAATCTGCATTACTCAGCTTATGAATGCTTTGTAACATGGCAAAGGAGTAAGGCTTGTTTTCTTGGGCCAAGATCCTTGACCATCTTTCTTGATTTTGTGGTTGTGCCCTAGTGAGCATGTACTGGAGTTTGCCAGTCCAATAGTGGACTATTTATCAATTCTTAGGATCACCTCTTTGGTGTTGTCAAATATTATCTTGGAATGGAATGGATGAGCTTCATTAAAGGGATGGTAAGTATTGATATCAAAGAATTAATATATAAAAAAAGATTTCCTAAGTGTTACTCATTGGAGATATTCATAATTTTCGGAACACAGCCAATGTGTGCCCTGGCTGAATAGAAAGGCTGATTGTTAATTCCTAAAGTTCACTAAACTCACTCCATCCATGTCTTTTGGTAATCTTATTTTTTAATGAAATGCATGTTTTTTTTCTCACTCCAGAGAAAATATGTCTGTTTGTCAACTTTCTTAAAGAAATCTTCCAATAGCATAAAAGGCACATTACTAATCGAACAGTTGAGGTCATGCATGTATTTTTATGTACTTCAGCTTGCCCCACCAAATTAAGTTTTGTTGACCAGCCATCTAGGATTTCAGAGATTTTTGTTACTGCGAGTTGTTCTTTATGGTTTAATGATTCTACTGTATCATTAAATTCTAGGCCTAAATATTTCAAAAACGTTGGTTGGAAGGTTAGACTCAAATTCCCCAAAGCACTTCTATTCCATGGAATGTGTAAGGACAAACTTCTGACTTGTCTCTGCTACCAGACTAGCCCCAAACTTAAGCGTCATCATCAAAGGTTCACATTAGTGCTCATATTGATGGTTCTACATTTTCACCTATTTTCTATTGGGAAACGCGTTTACCAAACAATGCTTTTGTCATGCATGTATTTAAAAAGCAGGTAGGTTTTTGAGCATTTACCATGCATGGTAAGTGTTAGTAAGGTGAATAAATATGGAAAATGTTACTTACCAAAAAGACATCTGTTCGTGGCATGCAGTGATGTAGATTCACATGCTTTGCATAAGTTCGCCATCTACTGTTGGGCTCGGAGTGTTACAAGTTGTTTTTCTTCGAAGAAGGTTTTCGAGTCACAAGATCGAGTGACTCCTCCTCTAGGTGATAGTGTGAATGGGCATTGAATCCTTTGTTAGATTGTTTTCCCGCAGGAAGGTGAGGTAAAGAGTGGACAGGTGTATGTGTAGGTATATAATAAAGAAAAGGATGTCCATGCACTGTATATACATATTTACAATATATAGTACTACAACGGCCACTGGCTTCCGGGGAGGAGAGTGGGCGCATGTGACTCTACAGCACTACATGCCACAAACAGATGTTTACTGGGTAAGTAACATTTTCCATTTGATGGCATATGAAGCTGTAGATACACATGCTTTGCATAGACTGTAAAGCAGTCCCCTACCAAAATAAGCTGTGGCTAGCCTATAGGAGTTGGAGTAGTTTGAAATAACATTCTAAGCACTGTCTGTCCAAACTTTGCTTGTTGGCGAGATAACACATCCACACAGTAGTGTTTAGTAAATGTATGTGGTGTAGACCATGGAGCTACTTTACATATGTCTGCGATTGGTATATTCCCTAAGAATACCATGGAAGCTCTTTTTTTTCCTAGTGGAATGTACTTTAGGAGGTACTGGTAACTGTCTTTTAGCTTTAAGATAGCAAGTCTGAATACACTTTGCTGCCCATCTAGCTAATCCATGTTTAGAAATGGGATTACCTTTGTGAGGTTGAAAGACACAAAGAGTGCTTGGATTTTCTGAAAACTTTTGTTCTGTCTATATAGTACATCAGAGCTCTTTTAACATCAAGGGTGTGAAGAGCTCTTTCAGCAACTGAATCTGGCTGTGGAAAGAAGATCGCAATTCCACTGACTGATTGATATGAAAAGGTGAAACCGCATTTGGTAGGAATTTTGGATTTGTCCTAAGAACTATTATGTTTTTGTGAATTTGGAAGAAAGGTTCTTCTAAAGTGAATGCTTGAATTTCACTAACTCTTCTTAAAGAAGTGAATGTTACTAAAAAGTCAACCTTCCATGATAAAAACTGAAGATGGCAAGAATGCATACGTTCAAATGGGGGCCCCATAAGTCTTGTGAGTACAGTGTTAAGATTCCACACAGGGGCTGGTGGAGCTCTAGGAGGAATAACCCATGTAAGACTCTCCATAAAAGCCTTTATAACAGGAATTCTAAACGGGGAAGTATGTTGTATGTTTTGGAGGTAAGCAGCTGTTGCTGTTAAATGTATCCTGATAGAGGAGTATGCAAGGTTTGCTTTTTGTAAGTGTAGCAAATAGCAAACAATATCCTGTATTGAAACTTTAAGTGGGTCAATGTTTTTAGGCTGACAATGGTATACAAAACACTTCTATTTAGGTGCATAACACTTTCTAGTTGTTGGTTTGCGTGCTTCCTTTAAAATATCCATACATTGAGATGGAAGTTGTAAGTAGCCACACTCTATGACTTCAGGAGCCAAATCGCCAGGTTGAGTATGCTGGGATTTGGATGTCTTATTTGACTATTCTTTTGAGTCCATAGATCTGGTCTGATTGGTAGTTTGTGATGTGGTACTGCAGACAGTCCAACAGTGTTATGTACCAATGCTGACGTGCCCACGTGGGAGCTATGAGTATCATGGTGAGCGAGGTCTGTTTCATCTTTTTGATCAGAAATGGAATTAGTGGGAGAGGTGGAAAAGCCTAAGCAAATATCCCTGACCAATTGATCCATAGAGCATTGCCCTTTGACGGAGGGTGTTGGTACCTGGATGTGAAGTTTTGGCATTTTGCGTTTTCTCCTGTGGCAAAAATGTTCTCTGTCTGGGGTTCCCTACATTTGGAAGTTTTGTGAATCACCTGTGGGTGAATCTCCCATTTGTGTACTTGTTGCTGCATCCTGCTTAAGAGGTCCGCTAGTTGATTGTGTATCCCTGGAATATACTCTGCTAATAATATTGAATCTGATTGTGAATTGCCCATTTCCAAATTGTCTATGCTAAAATGGACAGTTGCTGTGAGTGTGCCCCCCCGTTTTTGCAGATAATACATTGTGTTCATAATGTTTGTCCTTATTAACACTATCTTGTGTGTGATTTGTGTCTGAAAGTCTTAGAGTGCTAGAAGTACTGCTAGTAATTCCAAGTGGTTTATGTGGTAAGTCTGTTGAATTGAGTCCCATTCCGCCTGTATAGTGAGATTGTTGAGATGAGCTCCCCAACCTATTATTGATGCAACTGCTGTGATTGTGGTTTGAGGTACAGGGTCCTGAAAGGGCCACCGTTTTGTTAAGTTGGTGTAATTCCCACTAGATCTTGAATTTGACCTTGTGACTGAGACCATTATTGAGAAATACACTGCTGTAGTGATCTCATGTGCAGTCTTGTGCTGGGAAGTATTGCTATGCATTATTCCATCATCCCAATAGTTTTATCACTAACTTTATTGTGTATGTGTTGCTGTATTGTAGTTGAGATATAAGATGGTGAAATGCTCGAATCCTGATTGGGTTTGGGTATGCTAATCTTGGTTGAGTGTTCAGAATTGCTCCCAGATACGGTTGTTTTTGTTATGGTTGCAGGTGAGATTTGTGGTCATTGATTGTGAATCCTAGATTGTGTAGGATGTTTATAGTATGTTGTTTAAATATTTGAATTGTACTGGCATTTAGGCCAGTCATCTAGATATGGGAAACCATGTATATGTTGTCTTCTGAGGAATGCTGCAACCGCTGCTAAGCATTTCCTAAATACCCTTGGTCCTGTTGTTACTCCAAATGGTAGTACCTTGAATTGGTAGTGCTTCCCTGCTATAACAAATCTCAGATACTTCTGATGTGTTGGATGGATGGGGATGTGGAAATAAGCATCCTTGAGGTCTAATGCTGTCATGTAATTGTGTTTTTGTAGTAGGGGAATGATGTCTTGTAGAGTGACCATATGAAAGTGTTCTGAAAGGATGTATAGATTGAGTGGTCTGAGATCTAGAATTGGTCTTAGAGTACCATCTTTCTTTGGTATGAGGAAATATAGTGAATATACTCCAGATCCTTGTTGGGATATAGGCACTATCTCTATGGCTCCTTTGAGTAGTAGTGATTGCACCTCCTGTTTTATTAAAGTGAGATGCTCCTAAGTAGGTCTGTGTGAACGAGGGGGGAAGTTTGGTGGAATAGAGGTGAGTTCTAGGCAATAGCCATTTTGGATAATTGATAGAACCCATTGATCTGTAGTAATGTTGTGCCATTGTGGGTAAATATTTACCAGTCTTCCTCCCACAGGAGATGTAAGCTCTGTCGGGATTTGTAATAAGTCACTGATTTGTGGAGTTAGAGGAACCCCTTGGAGCGGCTGATTTAACTCTTCCTCTATAATTATTTCCTCTGTAAGAGCCTCTAAATTAACTTTTGCTATAGAAGTGTGGTCCTTGTTTTTGTTGGGATGTGGATGGGTCTGTGGCTGATGGTTTGAAACCACCCCTAAACTGTGGCCTATGAAAAGTTCCCCGTGCGTCTATAGTGTATAACGCACCCATAGCTTTAGCAGTCTCGGAGTCCTTTTTGAGCTTCTCTATTGTAGTATCAACTTCTGGCCCAAATAAATATTCCTTAACAAAGGGCATATTTAATACTGCCTGTTGTATCTCTGGCTTAAAACTTGAAGCCCTTAGACATGCATGTCTCCTAATGACAATTCTGGTGTTCACTCCTCTTGCTGCTGTATCAGCTGCATCAATAGCGGATCTGATTTGGTTATTAGAAATAGCCTGCCCCTCAGCTCCTATTTGCTGTGCCCTTTTTTGATGCTCTGGTGGAGGATATTGCACCAAGTCTTACATCTGATCCCAATGAGCTCTGTCGTACCTTGCTAGGAAAGCTTGATATTTCACAATCCTCCAATGGTTAGAAGCTTGAGTAGCCACTATTTTACCTGCTGCAACAAAATTGCAACTCTCTTTGTCTGTAGGGGGACCATCCGTTGTAGACTGGCTATTGGCTTGCTTTCTTGCTGCACTGACCACTATAGTGTCAGGTGGTAGTTGTGATGTAAAAATATAGGGATCATAAGGTGCAGGTGTATATGTTTTATCAACCTTAGGTGTAATTCTCCTTATGAGTAGACGTTAAGGTGTTAAATAAAAAATCATCCTCAATGGGATCTATATGTAACTGCACATTATGATACGCAGCTGCTCTGGCTATAACCTGATTGTAAGCAGTGGTATCTTCAGGGGGAGATGGCCTTGCTGGGTATAAATCGGGATAATTAGGAAGAATAGGATCTGTGTCATATATATCCCATCGATCTACATCCTCTTGACGGTCGGATAAATCATCCCTATGCGGTGAAACAGGGAATTCTTGTAAAGAGAATTGGGAAGGTGGTGGTGGAGTAGCAGGAATGGTAGGAGAATGTGGTGGTAAAGGCAGCTATGGTGCCTTTGGTTTCTCCTTTTGTATAAGAGTTTAGCAGGTGGAGGCCCAGTGTCTAATGTTTCTTGAAAAGTTACCTTTCTTTTCATTGTTGGAGGAGGAGAGGCTATTATCCTTCCTGTGTCCTTATATATATGGATTTTTCACTGCTTAGCATCCATAACCTCCATGTGTGATGACTCCTCAGTAGCTGGAGCATATCTACCACCAACAGGTTTTAGCTCCGAAAGCTTGAATATCAAATGTTTGAGTTGAGCCGAAAATGTTGGCTCTGAAAGCACTGTAACTTTTTCAGCTTTCAGGTGGAAGAGTCCGATTTTCAGCTCCGTACCGAAACAGATGTGGCAAGCTGCTTGCTCAGTGCCGAATGCACTTTGGTCTTTTGTTTCGGGGCCGAACCAGAGGGTTGGTCATCTGAATGTATTTTTCAGGTCCGACCTTGGCTTGAAGGCAGTGGAAGCCCAAGCCCAAAGACAATGCAGAAGTCTTTTTAATTGTCTTCGGGTGGTGAGACAGGGCTGGTGTACTCACGTACTGCACCGGTGGGATGGATTGGCTGTCGACATCAGAATCTTGATCCGAATCGAAGTCTGCAATTGAGATGGCTGCACGATGTGCTACTTCTTGCGCATGTATGCCCCGAAGATATCTGGTGTGAGCTCTCACGACTTTAGACGCCATCTCCATTCAACGAGCTCTGTGATCAATAAGAGTCTTTTTGGATCAAAACTACCGGCACGGTCACAGTTTTCTTCTTTGTGATCTGGAGACAGGCTGAGATTACACACCAAATGTTGATCGGTGTAGGGAAATTCGGTGTGACACCGAGGGCAAAAGCGAAACGGAGTCCGTTCCATCAGCCTAACATTGTTCGATTCCCACATGTCGAAATAGGCCCATAAAGGGCGAGATCACCCTAAGGGTGTTTAATCAACCCTGACTATCGCAATCTGATTGACTATAAGAGCAGAAAACATGATCGAAAATATGCCTTTGGCTACAGAAAGTTAGAAAAAAGTTCAGAAGATACCGAACCGAGATCTACAGGAGTGAGAGGAAACACGTCCGAACCAGACAGCAGAAAAAAACCAATCTAACAAACGACTCAATGGCCATGTGCACTATCACTGAGAGAAGTCACTCAATCTTGTGACTCGAAAACCTTCTTCGAAGACAAACAACTTGTAACACGCCGAGCCCAGCACTAGATGGTGGACTTATGCAAAGCATGTATATCAACAGCTACACATGCCATCGAACATATATGTAAACCCACTGCTTGTAATTCTATATTGCACGGCAACAGTGGGCATCAGAGAGCGTTGAAATGGAGCATACCTTACAGCCAATTCCTGCGGGCTCGCAGGATATGCTCAGATGATGTTGACTTTAGACAAGAAATTATGGTAATGACCCAAAGATTTCTGAGGAGGGGTTACCCTCACAAAATTCTTATTGATGCACAAAACAGGGTCATAAGCAAAACTAGAGAACAACTGCTCTTCAACAACCAACCCTTGGAGGATAATTCAAATGTCAATAGATCTCCGACTAGACTGTTTCTTGAATTCAGTCATCAACATCTGCCACATAAGAATATTTTACAATGCAATTGGCATATTTTGCAACAAGATCCTCACATTAAGGAGTCAATTGGTCAACATCCCCAAATCACCTATCGTAAAACTGACTCATTGGGAGATCATTTGACTAGGAGCCTATTTGTTACAAATGATAATATGTTATGGTTGACCAAAAAAAGCTTAGGCTTTTGGAAATGTGGCTATTGTAAATCGTGTAAATATGCACAAAATGTACAGAATTATCAAACATTTGATGGCATAAAATGTGAGATCAAAGATCGTATCACTTGTGAAACTGAGCATGTTGTTTATGTTATTGAAAAAGTGCCGAAAAAAAATGTAGGCAGCACCATTCACAAACTCAAGATCAGGCTTTTACAACACTTTAGAGCAATCAAGAATCCTGATAGATCTTATCCTTTGGCCAAACATTTTTGGGATGTACATGGGGGAGACTATAGCACGTTCATTTTTCTATGGAATCAAGTCAATCAAATTAGGCCCTAAATCAAGCGACAGAACATCAGAGGTAAGACAAATGGAATCCAGGATGATTTTATTACTTGGCTCAGAAAATCCATGGGGACATAATCTTGATGCAGAATTATATGTTCATTTATGATGAATTGATAGAATATAGTAGTTTTCATCATTGCTACACTCCAAATGTTTCCATCTCCTTATGTCATGATGTGATACATTTAAGAGGCTATGAATAGTGATGCTGCATTAATACATTTGTTAGAATTGATATTCTTAAAGACTTGCTTATAATGTATATGCTAGTGCTGGAATTGTGATACCTTTTTAAAAAAAAAAAAAACAATTCTTATAATTTTTGGTTTTATGACACTAAAATTCATTGATGTTGTAGTACTTTTGCACAGGGCACTTTATGTAGTACGGCTAGAATTTTATACCCGAATAGGGAGTTATAAGTTTTTACTGTCAACAGGTATGTGAAGGTATATTTTATGTCAAACAGCGAAGTATTTATGGATATAACTATTTATAAGAATGTGTATATTAATATATTGCTATTTAAGTCATTTTATATTGTTAATGGCATATAAGGCACTAGTCACTTTAATTCATGGGCATGAAACAACGGTTAGAGTATTGATTTTGATGACGACAATATTTGCTAACTCAATATAGCCTTTAAGAATTTTTGTGGCCTTTGTTTACAATAGTGATTATATGATGCATATTAAGCAAGAATATTATAATTATCTCATAATTGCGCTGTTACTCATTAAATACGTGTTGACAGAGAACATCCAAACATTAGGCGTAATAGAAGATGACTGAATAACTTGTACGTTTAAAGATGTCCGCCTGTTTAGTTTGCACTAGTGAATAATGGAAATAGATGAGGGTTTAAGGTGTGTATTTGTAGAGTTTTCGACGTGGGGTGAAAATGTCCAGTAGAAGGTGTCAGTCGA
Organism: Pleurodeles waltl; assembly: GCF_031143425.1. Taxonomy (NCBI): domain Eukaryota; kingdom Metazoa; phylum Chordata; class Amphibia; order Caudata; family Salamandridae; genus Pleurodeles; species Pleurodeles waltl. Next base: position 1,022,351,130 of record NC_090442.1, read on the forward strand.
AATGCGTAGACATTTTTGGTTAGAGACAGTGTTGAATTCACAACAAATTTGTAATAAAGCAGATGAACATTTATGGAAGAGACATTGTCCTCTCCTCAATTTTGATCGGTGATTGGTATGGTTCAGCCGTGTGGTGAGCGGTTTCTCATATATATATATATATATATATATATATATATATATATACATATACACACACACACACACACACATATATATATATATATATAAAGTTTAGGGTTCAGGGGTGGGCAGTGGTAAAGGAAGGTTAGAAGTAAATAAAAAAAAAAAAGGGGGGGTGGCGTTGGGGAGGATTTCTCCCCTTAACGAAAATTAAAATATATACGCACACACACACTCTTACTGTATAATACTTATCAAGCATGGTAAATGTATACATGGTAGAGGCATGCAGTGTATTGTCAACATAATTTTCAATCAGTTCTTGGTTCATGATCCAGTGATTTTTGCTTTTACTGTTGAGAATTCCAGCACAATGACATTGTAATTGCTGAATGGTCCGATATCAGTCTTGAAGTCTTGGTTAAATATTAGTTCTATCTAGAGTTCGGATAAGATTTGTGAAAAGGTGTTGGAGACTCCAAGCATCCTTCAGTTTGTGTTTGCTATATGGCTTTATAACTTTATTGTGTGCCTTGGTGATCACACATTTCTTGTGGACCAGAAATTAGGCAGACTTCACATAGGGACTGATTAAAGGTACATCTTTTCCCTACTGTCTCATTTGAATATTTGGGTGACAACTTTTCACTTGCAGGTCTGTGTTTGGTTTATTTGTCCCAGAATGTTTGGCCATTGTACAACATAATGGTAAGTCATAAATATGGTAATATTTGCAAAAAATTAATTATAAAACATTTACTTTATATTTCTAAAAAACTAAATATGATAGTGATTTTATCACTGTGAAACTTCCATACCTATAGAACCTCAACAGTCATATCCATGCAACCAAAACATATATAAACTCACTTGTGTCTCAGTGAAGGATAGTGGCCAGGCAGCCAGCACAGCATGAGCGTGAACGTGAAATTATAGTTTGCGATAAGATACCAGGCACCATATCTTGTGTTTACCTTACTTTTGAGATGAAGGAAAATGATAATAACCAACAATTTCTGCTGTTACCATGGATACAGTCCGGGGAGAGAGGCGTTCTTCCTTAATTTAGTCAGACCAATCTGTAGGTGAACAAAATACTGAATTTCCTAAAACTGATTGGATTTTGGAGGAATCTACAAAGAGCGATGCAAGTTTATGGAATTGTGTGTGCATTTTACAATTACTTTGGAGAAAATGGACTAGAATCCGTGCAACCTCTCCTCAATGAAGTAATCCTTCTCAATTGTATAATAAAAATAATCTTTACTATGTTCCTTTGCAATTCACAAACTTCTCTTACAGAGTTCTTCACGTGTAACTCTTTTTGAATCCAACCCCCTATTAGCCCGTACAGACCTAATTCACAGATTTTTTTAGGATTCTGGTTTCTTTGTTTAGCCGCTTATTTCATTATCAGATCAACTAGTTGTACTTTCTGCAAAAATGTGTTTAAGGAAATTAGTTACTGCTTTTCACCCATCCTTACTTTTCCATTTAAGAATGCTAACAGTGCTAGGTTGATGCAAATTTGAATTTAACATTTCCCCACTGTAGCCTGAGATATAGGACAGCGTGTCTGTGTTAAAGGTGCTTCATTCATTTTATTAATAATTGCACTTGTGATTCTGTTTTGTCTAATAGGTTAAGGAGTGAGTCTTGCAAATAGGCAGATTATCCTTTTTTAGCAGTCATACCTGCTTCACTCATTTTCACTGGTCAACTTAACATAAACACTGCGGTTTTTATGCACCATATTCTAGTTTTTCTGCATTCAGATCCCTCCCTTATTGACATGAAATTGAAGAGCTAACAATTCAATTAAGGTACCTTGAAACCCCATATAAAATACAAGATTGTTTGTTGCAATTGTTTGCTTCTATTGCAAGAGGATATCTAAACGTAAGCATTGTTTTTTTTTTTTTAAAGATATTAACTCTGGTAGTCAAAAATGTAATCCTACTCAAATATGGGGTAAATCTGTTGTTTCCTTCAATAGGCTACCAGAAATCAGTGCAAATAGTTATCAAACTCTGATGAAGTAGCTATGCTAAATACTCATATTCTGATCTTTCCCTGAATACTAGTAATTAGTTTTTTTGCAACTCTGGTAGGAAAGGCAACTCTGTGGTTTGCTGAATGAAAACACAAATTTTACTCTTTCAGGTGGAACACAAAGTAATTCATCCTGTGAGGTGTGATTATTGTTTGGGCAGTTTACTGTAGGTAAGGGTTATTCACCTAGGGCTTGATTCAGACCGTGGCAGATGGGATACTCTGTCACAAACGTAACGGATATCCCGCCCGCCATTTTACAAGTTCCATAGGATATAATGGAACCTGTAATACGGGGGATGAGATTTCCGTCATGTTTGTGATGGAGTATCCCATCCGCCAAGGTCATAATTAGGCCTCTAATCTGATCTGTTGTTGCATTCAGGGAAAGTGGCAGGAGTCTATTGGGCCACTCTGTGCAGCTGAATAATGGCAATCTCAGATTTTCCAATCTTTTGTAAAAACACAGAAATGCCAATGCCATTCATGAGGTAATGACATGTACAAAATGAGCCAACTGTAAAGGTTCCACTGGTTTGCCTTTGTGAGAATCACTTATTGGAGTACTTGTATGCTCAAACTTAAAGAGGGAATTTGTTAATTAGTTAGTGAAACAGTTAAACACAATTCCATAAAGAACCGCAATCCTTAATACATTTAATAGGATTAAGAAAATAAGCTCACTGGAAAGAAAATGTCATATTATACTAAGTGCCAGGCTTAGAGTTGGGGTAAATGCTGTCTTTAAATTGAAGGTTTGGGAGACGAGTGGGATTAGATTAAAAGGTTCAAAATATGATCACAGGAAAACAAGAAGTTAACTATAAAGTTTTAGAGTCATTGTAAATGTTAGGTATAGGTCAAGGCTAGGTTAGGAAAATGGGGTGGATTAGGTTAGAATTTGAGGTCAAATGTATGGGTACATTTAGGATACGGGGCAGGGTTCAGTAGCCAATTATTTATAAATAAAATAGCTGGAAAAATATGCAATGAAAAAGGGATGGAATTTGTTCCAAGAACTGCCGTCTTTCAAAGAATCCATTACCCATCAATCAGTTTTCAATGGCACATCCATTTCCTCCCAAATTGCAGACAATCTTGCCTTTTCCAGTTCCAATGAAAAAGAAAAATCGGAAATTGGAATTCTGTGGTGAAATAGCATAGATCCAGATGAATAGGTTTCCCATCGGAAGCGGAAAAGACCCTAAAACAGTCATTTGGAGCATCAGGAAACAGAATGTGTGAAATGTAACAATAAGTTCAGTTACCAACATCTCTGCTACGTTAAGTCAGTTTAAATATGAAAATGCTCACAAGAGCATCTATTCACCATCATGTCACAGCCACTCTATTGGCACATGTGGTGCAAATATTTCTGTTCCCAACAATGAAACAACATCAGTGGATTAATGCGTTTTTTTCACAGTTGTAAATAGTAAAGAGAATAAACACAACAGTCTTGTTCGCTGAACTGCATTATGAGAAAGTCATAAGGCAGTTTTGTTTAGGTGTCAAAGAGATTCAAAGGGAGCTCTGCTGAGTATGTCACTTCTTTTCTGCAAATGATTAAATTAAAAAGAAAAATACATGCTAACTGAAGCTAGAGCAAATGTTTTTCTTTTCTGTGGCTGGCATGTGGACATTTGGGGCAATAGTATTTACCCAATGTATTTACAGACCAAGCTACTTACCTTCTGTAACACTACTTTTGATGGAAACACAATCTTCCAGAACATTTCTCATCTAGTTAGTACTCCTTTCAAGCTCTTGACTGATCCAGGAAACCAGGGACTCTTCAGTGACAACAGATGCTACCATGCAGCTCCATTCGCAACTCAACCTCTGGATCAAACATCATTGCAGTATATTAGGCCCTAACTGACATGTTATCACAAGTTCCCAAAATGGTTTGCATGTTTTAGCTAAGTGTGCAGAGAGGAACAGAAAGTGCAAACAGCACCAAAAACATAATGAAATCTGTCTGCATACCTCAGAATCTTATTAAACAAGGCTCTAACTCAATAGAAAAGGAGAGAATAGGAGAGGTGAGAAATCAGCATGAAGATAATTTATTCACTAGACATATTGTTAAAGGAGGAAACTTTTCTTCTGATGGATGCATATTTCTGCAAATTCCACACCTTATGAATGAGTCCCAAAGAGTGAGTGATGGGATAAGTCCCACCTGCCTGGGAAGTAGGACTGAGCACTGAAGGTTAAACATGGAAATCATGGAATACACCACAGGCAAAGGTCTTTTACCTGCATGCCTGATACATGAGGCAGTCATGCATGGTACAGCTCTGCAAGGATGACTATGTAGCCTCCCAATAAATGTCAGCAACCGGTACACCTCTAGTAAGAGCTATGTAAGCAGCAACTGCCCTGGTGGAATGAGCACAAATTCCCTGTGGTTAATCTTTCTTGGCCTGGGCTACCAAATCTCGATGCAGAGGATGACCCAATGAGAAATGGTGCAGCTGGTCATCACCTTACCCTTCTTAGCTCCAACAAAGGCCATAAAGATCTGGTCCTTAACTGTTCTGACGCATATGGTTCATGTAGTATGACACTGCACAACTGGGACCGAGCTTATGCAGCCATTTCCTACTCCTTAGTCAGATGCAAAGGAGGAAAGAAAGTTAGGAGGGTGTGAGACTGGGTCATACAAAATGCAGAAATCACCTTGGATAAGAAGGATGGGTAGGTGGGAATTGTGAAGGGTAGACTAAATGAGAGTCCTAGGATTCCTCCGACTACAAGCAGAATTAACTGCCACCAACAGAACTGTTTTTAGAGTAAGACAATGAACCTGGCAACTATGCATCAGCTTGAACAGAGATGCCATCAAATTAATAAAAGATTAAATTCCGCCAAGGAACAATAAACATCAAAATCTGCCCCACTATTGATGATCTTAACAAGGAACCTTGGTCTGGAAGACAGATAAATGCAGACCATGCTGTCTGGTAGCCTTTAACCACAGCCATCTCCAAACCCCTGCTGTCAAGGGGCACGGTAAACCTCACAAAGTGATTTTCAGAGGGACTAATCTCTTCTGACTCGTATCACTAAAGAAACTAGTCCCAGACATCTGCATAGATACATTTGGTGCAGGCTTCCTTTTTTTTGAGACCTCACTAAGAAAGCAAAAGGAATCTAGCTGGCACCACTCAGTCTCAATGTGTGCAGCCACAGCTTCTGCTTTGTGCTTGGGGAACAGGCAGTTAGGGGGAAAGAGAAGGTTCAATTCTGAATGCTAACAGATCAGAGTACCAGATCCTTCTAACCCAGTGAGTCAGACGTAATCAGAATCAGCTATGCGCCATCCTCCAGCTATTTTGGTAATACTTTTACCAGAAGCACGATCCACAGAAAAAGACACAGTAGGCTCTCAGACAAGCTGGTTGTGAATGCATTCCTGGGGAAACACTGAGCAGAAAGTATATGGCACAAAAGTGAGGACACATCCTGTTTGGGATACGGCAAAGAGTTAAATGTAGACCCCAATGTGGAGAAGGTTTGTATCACTTCTGGATGCAGCTCCCACCCATGTTCCTTCAGCAAGAGATGACTGAAAGTATCTGCTCTTGCAATGAGGGAACCTGCAAGATGAGCTGCTGCTGGGACAATTCCCTGTTACTCCACCTACTTAGACAGCTGAATCACCTCTCAGTTTAGCATTTATGACCCTACATTGCTGTCTGCTGACCTAATGTACAGTGGAGGGTTGTCCAACAAAACCTGGCTTTTGCTCCCCCACGACAGACTGCAGTAAGGCCTTCAATGCAAGGCTGACCATATGCAACTCAAGCATGTTTATTTGAAGGCTTTTCTTCTGTTGCCAGAATGAACACCTGAGCCCAGCAAGGAAGTGCTTCTGCGTGGGAGAGAATTGGAACAGCTTGACATTAACAGGAAAGTCCAGGGTGTGGAGAAAAGTCACTGTCCTCAAGAGGTTCTGCTAGTACTGCGTGGGGGACTCTACTTTCACCTGCCAGTATCTAAGTACAGAAATATAGATACGCCTGACTTTTGCACTAAAGCTGCCACAACCACAAGCACCTTCATAAATATGCAATGGGCTGTCACCAGTCTAAACAGTAAACTGGTATTGCTGAGACCCTATGATGAACCTCAAGCAGCACCTGTGAGCTGGGTGGTCAAAGTAGGTGTGCTGGAGGTCAGGGGATGCACACCAATATTCTGAATTCAAAGCCAAACGGGGACTTAGCTTAGGGACATCTTGAATTCGTCCTACTAGATGAACACGTTCAGAAATCTAGTATGGGCCCTAGACCTGTTCTTTTTGCATACCAAGAAGTAAAGGGAGTGAAATCCTATGCATCTCTGTCTCAGAGGCCCTGCTTCAATTGCTTCTCTTTCCAACAAGACAATGGCGTCTTCTCTAGAATTGAGATGTTTGTTGGAGAGCATGCTCTGAAGGAATGAGAGAGTCTGAAGGAAAAGAGGGGAAGGAAAAGGTGTATCTTTGACAGATTAATTGTATGATGTAGCTAATCAGAGCGGTTTAAAAGCAGCAGAGCCTGCAATTTAGAGTAACTACTGGATCTGCTGCTGCTGTTGAGGACATCCATCCCTGACCCGAAAGGAAATGCAGCTAGTGTGAAGTATGGACGGGCTACAATGGCTACCTCTGCCATGACTGTACAACTTTAGAGTAGCCAAAGAACTTATGATCTGGAGAGGCGATGCCCAAGGCATGACACATAGCCATGCTCTACTTGAAGATCTCAACATCAACTGTTATCTCCAAAAGCAGAACCTGAATATCTTATGAGGGAGAGGAACGCATCTAGGCATGTCATGGAGCATGATGTCTGTCCCCAAAGATGTACAACAGAGTAGGCCACATTTCAAGATCTGTTTTAAAGCTTTCAGCCCATTACCTACAAAGTCACCATTTTTTTTTTCACATGGTCTGGCAGGCTAACATTTTGCCAGCTCACACAAGTCATGAATGCGCCAGCCTAGAATGCAGATGGCATCAGCATTGTGCAAGGGCAAACTGCTGGAGTAAAAACACTTTCAGCCTACATCATCAAGTTTCTTGGGTTCCCTGTTCAGGGGTGGCATCGGGATTCTATTTCAATGAAGACACCAGAACAGATAGACTCTCTATAGACAGGAATGAGTGAGAGGAGAAAAAGAGAGGGCCATCTCAGCAGGTCTATGGCGTCAGGAAATCTGTCTGTGGACTATGAGCTTTGTTAGTTCTTAACAAATTCTCTAATGAATGGGGTGCAGTTCCTTAGCAGGTTTTGGCTTCATCTGATGTGCAATATCGGGGGTGTCTGAATCAGAGCCATGGGAGTTGCTAATCGCACATGAAGGGTTCTGAGTAGGGCCAAGAGGGTAGTAGAGCCATTCTGAAGAGTCCAAGCATCACAAGCTGGTAGACCAGGACCTGTGAGGGGTCACCCAATGGATTTGTAAACACAGCTTCATCTTTTATAAGTTGGGGTCTTGACCAACGATGAGGAGGATTATGACTTTACGGAACATGGGACTCCAGGTCTAGGGTGCAGCATCATTACTTCGACAAAGAACAGGAAGTCCTCTACTGTGGATTTCATGTTTTTGCAGGAGAATCCCTTAGGAGAAGGTTCCCTGAAATGCAAATCACTTTTGGGAGGTGGACGTAGCTTAGACATCTACTCAATGGGCTTTGGCCCAATATAGTTTGGTCTCCCTCATAAAGGTGCAAGAATCACAGGCTGTGATGTTGCGCTCTGCCCCCAGGCTCCACATGCAGCTGAGGAACATTTTGTGTGGTGGAAGACAGAGAGAGAGAGAGAGAGCTCCCTACCATATTGAAGAGGTGCAGAAAACAGGAAGGGACGCAAGCATACTATTACGCGCCTATTATACTCTTTTGATGTCACATGCAGAGGTGGACTTGTGGAAGGAACTGCATGGCACTACCTAGCAGCATTTCTGAGACCAGTCAGGAGCTTGAATGATATATTCCTCAGTTGAGAAGTCTGCAGGAAGTGATATCTATCATAATAGCATAGTACTCTGTGACTGGGAAAATATTGGATCGGAATGTTATTACAGATGGTCACATCTGTGAATTTAGTCTATAAAAATACTTCAAAAGAAAGCTGTCATTTGAGCTGGAAAAATAAGTGTTTTTGTACAACTCAGCAGCATGTGTCATAAACAAAAAGGTTTTATATTAGGTGTATTTTTCTGTGATATCTATAATACAATTTCAGGGACCAGATAGTAGACTACATAAAACGACCACTAGTTTGTTCCAGAGTTTTGTTACGACGTTTTTTTTTTTTTAAAGAGTTTCTAACATATTTGTTAACCTTCTCGGTTCATTTTTTCCTCTGTAACCCTGATGCCGGTAGCACATCTCTAAACGAGGAGTGAAAATATCTCAACTGTAGTGGTGGAGTTGGCATTGGTGTGTTATTTTCTTTGAGTTCAGTACTCTACATAATGCAGTTCATCATCATTTGAAATGTCTCTTCTTAGTCCCATTACTATGTCTTCTATACATATCTGGTAAACAGTGCCTGATGTGGTAATAATGTTATTTACATTTTTAAAAGATATCCGAAGTAGTCAGTTCATTTCCGTTGGTCCAGTTTCACAAATTGCCACAGTGGTTGTTTTGCACGGAGTATGTTTCTTTCGATGCAAATTAAGATCACTTTTGCGCCTAAAATGTTTCTCACATTTAGTACATTTGTATGGTCTTTCTCCAGTATGGATTCTAACATGTCCATTAAGATTATCTTTCCGATTAAAACTTTTATGACAAAAAGAACATGTATATGGTTTTTCTCCTGAATGTGTTCTATGGTGGGTTATAAGATGGCTTTTCACAAAGAAGCTTTTGTCACACTCAGTACATGCATATGGTCTTGCTCGTGAATCTGAACTCATGTGTCCAGTATGTTCTCTGAACAAACTGTAGCTTTTATTCCACTCGGTGTGTGAATACGTTCCTTGGTTCAGATTTGGAAAGTCTGCAGGAAACTCTGCATTGCTTAATGTACTCTTGTACTTCAAATACTTATCTGACCGTCCTGAGCTGGGGCTTCCTCTGAAATGCAGCGGCCTGCTAAAACTACTTTCACTTTGAGTGGCCTTCTCCTCTATAAGTTCTTGGAAATATTCTGACAACACTTGGCTTTTGGAGATCTGTTCCTTAACTGAGCTTTGGGGCACTTTTGTGTTGTATTTTCTTGAGAAAGCTCTAGATGACACCGGTTTTTCAGAATATTTTATGGAATCTTGCACCTTCTTTTGTCTGTTGTTGCCTTCGTTGTCTGTGGAAATAAAATGATATTGTGGTGAGCTTTTTTACTTATAAAATTATTTCCTCATAGAATTGCAGCTTGTAAATTATCCATTCAATACCCTAAGAAAAGAAAATAATTCTGAAACTCTTCAATGTGAACAGCGATTCGTATAGCAAATCCTTTATAAGGATGTTTAAGCAATGTGCTGTAGAATAATTTATGAGAGGGAGCTGAGTAACAGTACAATGAAGCATTTAGTGGATGAGAAGTAATGGACGTTTTGCATTTAAAGCCCAAGACCTCTTTCAGTACAGACAAAGAAATTAACAGGTATGCAAATTTGTACAACTATGCAAACCATACACATAACTTGCCCAGTTCTGAAAACTTTATGTCTTTGAGGTAAGACTGCTTATGTTTACAAATACAAGACAAACACATTGCTACTTCTGTTACCAGTGCTGCTAGTGGGAATCCATTTGCAAAATATGTATTAGAGTTTATGACAGAGTGGGCAACCAATTGATATGTATTTGATACCTCTCAGACAGCTGTTCAGTAATATAGGTGCAACAATGCCAACGAGTCTGCTAGTGAGAAAGCAAGGGGAGCCTCCACTGATTGAATGAAGAATGCTACTGATAGTCAGGAGGGAGCATCTCCAAGCGAGGACAGAGAAATTGGGGTATTCTGAAGAATTAGCATTTTTAATTCAGGGGCTATACAGTACTAACACTAGGGTAATAATGTGCATGGTGGAAGGGGGCAGGTTTAAAACAAAACAAATGAGTTTAGGACCCTGGAATTAGAAGTACTTATTCAACTCTATAGAGCCATGGTTTCTGCAGCAAATAAGGTGTCCCAAACCTCGATGCAAAATACGAATTCAACACATCAGGGTAGCTGAAGACCTGGAATCTGTAGGTAGGTACTGTAGGCCTGATTTAGAGTTTGACAGACTGGGTATTTCACCACAAACGTGGCAGAGTATACTATATGCCAAACTGACGGTCTGCCCACTCTACTGAGAGTTGGTGGACCATCAAGTTTCGGATGGTGACCCCAATGGCTTCAAAGTCAGAGACCCTACACCAACAGCCCAAATGAGTTGGGTCTGCCAGAGTAGGTGCATCAGACTGCCCACCACATTTAGATTGGATGGACTGATATATCTCAGTCCGGGTCCCCAGGAAAACCATGCTGGTCCAAAACTGAAATAAGCAAAAAAAAAAAAAACGACCCCCAAATCCTGGTAGCAAACTCTCACTTTGTCAAGGTAATCTATTTTTCTCCAAAAACAAACTCCCACTCTGGGAGTTTGTCTTTGGAAAACAAGAACTTGATGAGCAGTTGCTTGAAACATGGTGGCCACTCACCAAACTTACAGTGCCTTCAGAGGAGAAGCAGTGGTGGCAACTCCTATGATGGCACAGAGGTCTTAACAGGGCCAGCAGAGATCCCACAATATAGTGGGCGGCAGTCCAGTCAGTGGTAAAAATTACTCCTAAAATGCTGACTGACGGCGTACTGACACACATATTTTGAGATCTGTATGCTTTCAGAGGAGCCATCATCAAGGCCCCTATGGTTAAAGAAAATTGTAATAAACAACTCTAAATCAAAGATCTTTTATTTCAGGAAAATATTAGTGCCACATTAATGGGGAATTTGTAAGAGTACAATGGAAGTAATTTATCAGTGTGTGTACTCGGAAGTAATTATGCCCTCTGAAAGTTCTCGACACGCATAGGTTTGAACTTAAAGACTCAAAAGTAAAAAATATGAAAAAGGCATTGCTATCTTTTCACCACAAATATGGTGGGTTGCCTATATATGGTCCCTGTTAAAGGCTGAAAGTAAAGAGGCAAGCCTATCACCAATATTTGTAGAAGACCATTGGCAGCACAGCCACTATATCATACTTCAAAGGAAAGGTACTTCGCTATTTCAGATCCTACTCAGCTAATCACAAGCAACTTAAAAGATTAGGAAACTTTCCTTCTGACCCAGTCCCTATCCATTTGGCAGTTCCCTAAGGATCAATATGGGCACAAAATGTGTTTTAACTTCTATATGGAACCACTGAGAGTCCTAATGGAAACAGTCATTTTGGTATCACTCTTCATACATGACTAGCAGTCTCTGTGCCAAGATAGAACTGGGTCATTATGCAATCCAGTCCAGGTTTTCTGTCAATGGATACGTTTTTGATTACTTGTTGGATATCCTCTGTGGTGTTCAGAATTTCACAGTATTGTCCATGGGCTCCCCACATCCAAGCCAATTCTATAGTATCAAACAATTCTGCAATCTCATCTACAGCTGTGCATGGCTTGGATGAATACAGCTTTATGTAGAAACCACACAATTCATCCAGGATATTTGTGATCTCAGGGGCTTTTGATCCGTCTACTCTTTTTTTTTTTTTCTGTGTTTCTTTTTTGGCTACAGTAACCCTGCAAGAGTTTTACTCAGTCAACCTCCCCTTGTATGCTCTAGTTTTTGCCTCCCTCCCCAGGCAGTTAAGTTCACTGTATACAGTTTTTTAAATTAATTTAGTTTCAATCTCACTTCAGCAAGTATCGCTGTGTCCTGCTATCACATTAAGTTCTCTCTATGATCTTAAACTCACCTAGTCTGGTCCAAAATGTGATCCTTCAGTAATTTGGTGAAATTCCATTCAGTGATGTTTTAAAAATAGATACAATGCCAGGGACCAGATAAATTATGAGATCTTGACAACTGGGCAGCCATACTGGATTGTTTATGTCTACTAATAAAAATAGGAAACTAAAGGAATCTGAATAAATGAGGAAGGAAAATGTTACTTGCATAGTAAATATCTGTTTGTGGCATGAAGTGCTGTAGATTCACATTCTCTGCATACTTAACGCCATCTAGTATTGGGTCAGAAAGGTTGCAAGTTGTTTTTGTTCAAAAAGTCTTTGAAGTCACAAGGTATTGTGACTACTCCTCTTGCTGTTAATGCGCATGAGCATCGACTCCATCATCAGATTGTTTTCTCGCAGGCGGTTTATGAATGGAGTGTTTTGCAAGTAAAGTAAATGAAATGTCCATGCATATTAACATGTAGAAGAGACTACTACAGCCACAAGTGTCCGGGAAGGTGGGTGGGCGCATGTGAATCTACAGCATTACTTGCCACAAACAGATGCTTACTGGGTAAGTAACATTTTCCGTTTTATGCCATATGTAGCTGTAGACACATATGCTCTACGTAGACTGTAAAGCAGTGCCTCCCAAAAAGCGGTGGCTGACCTGTGGATGTTGTAGTATTTTGAAAGAGAGTAGATAGCACTGCCTGACCTAGATTAGCTTGTTGGTGGGCAAAAACATCCACGTAGTAATGTTCAGAATGTTACCTAAAAAGGCCGTAGATGCACCTTTTATACAAGTTGAGTGTGCTCTAGGTGGAATAGGTAATGGCCTTTTGGCTTTTGCATAGCATGTTTTGATACATTTGGCGATTCTTGGTTTGGTAGATTTAGAAACAGCATTACCTTTATGTAGTGGAGAAAAAGCAACAAAAAGTTGTTTTGACTTCCTAGAGGTTTTGGTCCTATCAACATAGTACATAAGCACTCTTTTCACATCTAATGTGTGTAGGGCTCTTTCAGCAACCAAGCCAAGTTAAGGAAAGCAGACTGACAATTCAATCGCTTGATTAATATAAAAATGAGACACCACGTTTGGTAAAGATTTTGGACTGGTTAATGGCTGGTGCTCACTGACACATCTGAGGGAAGTTACTGCAACTAGAAAAGGCAATTTTTGCAACAGAAACTGTAAAGGACATGAGTGAAGTGGCTAAAATGGTGGGCCTATGAGTCTAGTGAGGACAACATTAAAGTTCCAAGAAGGCCCAGGGGTAGTCTTGGCGGTTTTTACTCTTTTGAGAACTTCCATAAAAGCTTTAATGACAGGTTATTTTGACAAGAGTAGAATGCTGTCTGTTCTGAAGGTAAGCAGCAATAGCTGTTAAGTGTAACTTTATGCAAGTGTATGCTAAGTTTGCCTTCTGTAAATGAGAAAGGTAGAAGATGATATTTTACACTGGAAAGGGTCTTAATTTTGAGCAATGGAACAGTGCACAAAATGTTTCCATTTTGCTGCATAACATGCTCTAGTAGTTGGTCCACGTGCTTCCTTAAGAATATCCATATATTCTTGAGGTAGGTTTAGATGACTGAATTCTATGGCTTCAGGAGCCAAGTTTCAAGATTCAAATCCTTGGGATTCGGGTGTCTGATTTGACTGTTGTTCTGAGTGAGAAGGACTCGGTCGAGTGGAAGCACATAATATATGGTTGTCATGTTGTCTGTGCTTATGAAAACTACTTTGATGTTGAGATGAATTACAAAGGCTTTGAGTGCTAAGTGAACAGCTAGCAGCTCTAGATAATTGATGTGTGGGGTTCAATGTGTGTGTTTCCAAAGACCCTGAACTGGGAGGTCCAGGAGATGAGAACTCTACCCTGTCAGGTGACCGTTGTCAGAACGATCTGGGGAATAGGATCCAGGAATGGGCCCGCTTTAAAAGGTTGGCTTAGTTCCGCCACTGCAGAGAGTGAAAGGTGCAGCTGTCTACTAACACTAGATCCTCTAAGCGACCCTGTGCCTGAGGTAATTGCAGTGATAGACATTCCTGGAACAGGGACATGTGAAGACGAGCATGTGGTAGGATTACAATGCATTAAGCCATCATTCCCAGGAGCTTCATGACTGATTTTACTGTGAATGGGTGTTTGGGACGAAAATGAGAAAGCTGTGTTTGAAAGTTCTGTATCCTTACTGCGTTTGGGTATGCTATTCCCAACTGTGTTTTGGGAATGCCCCCTAAACAGGGCTGTATTTGAAGTGGGTTTAGATGTGACTTCTGAAAATTTATGGTGAAACCTAATTGATGAAGTAAGTCTATTGTGATGTGAGTATGTTGCAAGCATTGATTGCTGGCTCTGATGAGCCAGTCTTCTAGGTATGGGCTGACACGAATTTTCTGCCTGCGAAAGTGAGCTGCTACGACTGTGAGGCATTTTGTAAACACCCTTGGAGCTGTTGCAACCCCGAAGGGGAGTATTTTGAATCAGTAGCGTTGTCCTTCTATCACAAATCTAAAGTATTTACAAAGTGCCGGATGTATGGGAATGTGAAAGTGAGCATCTTTTAGATCTTGGTTCAATACAAAGTTGCCTTGTTGCAGTAATGTGATCACATCCTGAAGTGTGACCACATAAAAGTGTTCTGATATGATGTAATAATTTAATGGCCTGAGATCCAGGTTAGGTCTTGAGGAGCCTCCTTTTTGGGTATGAGAAAGTATAGTGGATATAAACCCCGGTTCACCAATGATGTAAGGGAACTGGTTCTATTACTCATTTTATCAATAAGGCCAGAACTTCCTGTTTGAGTAGAGTGAGATGGTCTTGTCTAAGTTTATGAGTGCAAGGGGGAATGTTTGGAATCGTGGAACTGAGCTCCAGACATTAACCATGCTGGATATTATCCGACACCCATTGATCTATCATGATTTTTTGCCAATTTTGAAAAAAGAACTGAAGGCATCCTCCTACAGGTGTTTGGTAATCGTAGGGAAGGTTTAGTGAGTCACTACTTGGGGGCAGCAGAGGGGGTTCGAGGAAAGAGTGTTTTTCCCTTACCTCTGTAGTTGTTCCCTTTATAGGAACCTCTGCAAAATCCTCTTTGAGGGGATGTGTGGGGTTGACTTTTACTATATGATAGCAAGGTTTTACATGTAGAAGGCTTAGAGGCTGATTTATATTGAAATCTACGAAAAGTACCACACAAGGCAGGGATGTGGAGGGCCCCTATGGATTTCGCCACTTTGTCTTTCTTCATCTTCTACTTGTGGGCCAAACGTGTTTTTCATCAAATGGTAGATTTAATATGGACTACCGTACCTCGAGCTTAAAGCCCAAAATACGTAGCCACGCATGTCGACGTAAAAAGACACTGGTGTTTATTCCTCTCGCTGCTGTGTCGGCCAAGTCTAAAGCACAGCAGATGGAATTAATGGAAATGAATTGCCTCCTCATTAACAATCCCCTGGCCTCTTTTTCTGTACTCCTCTGGGAGGTACTGGAGAAGTTACTCCATCTCGTCCCAGCGGGCACAGTCAATTATGGCAAGTAGACCCTGAGTATTAGCAGTACGCCAGTGCGTGGCTGCTTGAGTAGCAATACGCATGCCAGAAGCATCAATGAGCTTGCTTTCCTTATCAGAAGTCAGAGCATCATGAGCGGCTTGTGAGTTAGCTCTTTTCCTGGCATTAGTTATGACTAAGGAGTCAGCAGGAATGTGACCTTTAATAAAAACTGGGCTCAGGCCTTATATTTTGTCTCCACCTGCAGAGTGATAATGCGAGCGCTAGCAGGGTCTTGAAAGATATTGTCCGCATGCCTCAACATACCCTTTATCATGAGTAGGTATTGTGTGGACTTATGTGAGGTGGTGAGTGTCTCAAAAATGAATTTGTCTTCAATGGGCTCGTTGTGTATAGGCACCTGATGTTACGTGGCTGCCCCCCCCCCGATGTGTTTTGGAAAAGAAGTTGTATCGTCTGGTGGAAAAGGTCAAGTTGGATAGATCTCTGTGTCGGTGTCTACACATGTCCACATCATATTGAGACCAAGGATCTGTGTCTGAATGCAAAGGGAGACTTTCATCATGTGTCCTGGATTTCATTCTTCGAGAGTGGAATGAATAAAACGCGTATTGATCGAAATAGAATTTTCTTTGGTCCCGGTACACAAAGTAATGGAGTAACACGTTTGAAGACAGTAATGATGAATTGGATGGAAAGGGCCTAATAATGACCCAAATCAGGGCTTTGTGAAAATGCGACTGGACCCAAGGTAGGAAGAAAACAATCTGATGATGGAGTTGATGCCCATGCGCATTACCAGCAAGTGGAGGAGTCATGTCTCGAAAGACTTTTCAAACCAAAAACAAACTGCAGCCTTCCAGACCCATCGCTTGATGGTGGAAGTATGCAGAGCATGTGTATTTGCAGCCACACATGCCGTCAAACATATTTTTCCCTTGATCCAATGAGCATTCAGCACCCAGATATGACCTGCAGACTTGAGCTATTTGACTGAGGGAACTCATCACAAAATTGCCATTGCAGGATGCCAAGCACTGAAGACTGCATCCTAAAAAAGTGTGGGGTGATATAAAGGGACAGGGGTATCATCTCTAACCACCCCAAAGGATATTGCTAGATGAGGGACCAGAGGTGAGGATCCTGCCCACAAAAATAAACAGCCTGTGATTTTGCAAGATTCAGCAATCTTGGTCTATAAATCTATTGATACTGCCCACAGGCCACTACTCACAAGTACGGACCTCTGCAATGGGGGCTAGTTGCAGTGCGTCATAAAAATACTGAAACTGTCATCAAGGAGGATATCACTAATAATATAGAAACCAGTGTATAAACAAGAATAGTATGTGATCCCGAATAAATGCACAGGCCCCTGTAGGAAGATAACTACACAAAGCCTTAGCAAAGCCCTGTGCCCATCCCAATTTTGAACATAATGCACTGCGCATGGCCCTTGCACCTGCAGAGAAGTGTTGGGTACAAAGTGAAATTGCCCTTGATTTTGGGTGTACTCCGCATCCCACAGTGTGCACAACCATGTACGGACATATTCTACTCTAAATGGCATTCATCCATGAGCATTTGTCTTCTCATAAACCATCACATGGGTGTATCTATTTCTTCAAAACGTTTGTCAATGCTGAAGTTGTGTGATCTCTTAAGTGATATCATCAATAAGGTAATTTGAGGTGTCATCAGCAATGTTGTGTGAGGTCATGAGCAGCACATTGCAAGGATTTGAGCACGTTTCTAGATTTGCATGAAAACAATAAAGTTGCTTTTAACCACAATTTTTACTGGAATTCCTGAGGTGTCTGTAAACAAAGAAAAACGTACCTGAGTAAAGGTATTTTATTTACATTTCTTTACATAAATATCTAAAAAATTAGATGGAATCCACAACAAATGAAAAAAATCTTAACTTGATGAATCTGAATACCGCTAACTATGATGGGGCAGATCGCTTTAGTTGTGGACTTATCTCAACTACTTTACTCATTCATCAAAATTCAAATATATCCAACCAGACACTTCTTGAAAGTGCTACAGTTAACTTGTTCTCTGAATGGATTCTGGAATTCCAGCATTATCGTCTCCTTTTTATACTCCCTTCACCATCCTGTCCAACCTTAAGACTTTTAGCACTCTTTTAGCACTCTTAGGTGGTCCTGCAGTGATGTGAACATTTTCTAAAATATAAAAAAACAAATAAAATCTATGAAGAGATAAATACCACAGAAATGAGAATGGAGATATGCAATTACAATGTGCCATTGTTCAATGCTTTTTGAGGGGGCTAGTCAAGTGACTGCTCCCGAAATGCCACTTATCTTCTTGACTGCTTCCGAAATGTCACTTCTATCTTCTTTTTCAAAGAATTAAACAGCCTTCAAAATTTACCTCAATGTGTAAGCCAGCATATGCCCTTTCATAGGTCAAGTTGAACCCTCCCTAGAACACCATACATAAGCCTAGTGCCTTTCCAAGTTGGGCAAAAACAACTTTGCTAGTCTTACTCTTTAGTCAGTGGCCTATATCATTTAGGGTGTCCAAGACACTTAGGTGCATTATCTCGAGGCACTGGGGGATAAACCCCTTGCCTGGAATTAATTTTCAATGCAGCTGGGAATGCCCGTTTCATTGGAAGGAACCGACTTGGTAATATCTCCTTTCATTGGAATGAATTCTATATTTGTAGATTTGGTGATCTTCCTGACACTGAAACGATCTTGTGACTAGGTTGATTTATCTCAATGCATTTGGGACGTCCATGACAATTCGCTGCATTCTCAGTACACGCTGAGGGTGCTTCCATTACTGGGATATTGCCTCCATATACTTGATATCTCCATTACTTGGATGAGTTTTCTTGATAAACCCGGGGATAACCCTGCCAGTAGTATGAATTCCAAGTACACTTGACAGTGTGTCTCTAAGTTATCAGTGGCTTTGAAGATGCTACTTTCACAGGGATGATTCTCCTTGAATACTTGATAGGTGTTCCAGTCACTGGAATTAATTCTCAGTGCACTTTAGAGAATGTATTTGTCACTGTGATATATTCTTTCTCGATAGTTGGTGATATCTCATCCCTGGAACTAATTCTATCTTTTCGATGAAGTGATCCCAATCACTGGGACAAATTATTCCAGTATTCTGGAAGTTCCCATCACTAAGATTAAAAACCTCAGCACAGCAATGTTCTTTTAGTGCATTCAGTTCATAGGAGAGCTGTGTCTCTCTGTCTCCTTAAAATAAATATAAAGAATATGAATTAATCTGCATCATTATTTTATTCTGGGTGTCAGGTCCCTCCCACTGGGGATTTAAGCCAGCTTTCTGTTGTATACCTTTAAGTGGCGTGGACTCAGAGCAAAGATACCACTGACTTGGATACCTGACCCCTATGGACTCAATCTGTGCATAGAACACTTCTCAAGACCAGTCACAGATAGATGCTGACATGCCAGTGTGAGTGGCTTTTGAGTAAAATGGAGAGTGACATACAGAGTGATGTAAAGAGCTCAATGATATTAGGATAGCTCAGACTAATAAAACCTGTTTTTCTCTCAGGTCACTCATTTGTAACACACTGGTTTTGAGACACCACCAGACTGTGAAGAGTAGCTTGTGTTACTCTTTCACTCCTGTTTACAATGAGCACCTGATCATACAATGGATGACACTAAGGCCCTGTAAGGAAATGCCTCCTTGGCATGGTTACCCCCTGACTTTTTGCCTTTGCTGGTGCTAAGTTTTGATTTGAAAGTGTGCTGAGGCCTGCTAACCAGGCCCCATCACCAGTGTTCTTTCCCTAACCTGTACTTTTGTTTCCACAATTGGCACACCCTGGCATCCAGGTAAGTCCCTTGTAACTGGTACCCCTGGTACCAAGGGCCCTGATGCCAGGGAAGGTCTCGAAGGGCTGCAGCATAACTTATGCCACCCTGGGGACCCCTAACTCAGCACAGACACACTGCTTCCCAGCTTGTGTGTGCTGGTGAGGACAAAACGATTAAGTCGACATGGCACTCCCCTCAGGGTGCCATGCCAATCTCACACTGCCTATGCAGTATAGATAAGTCACCCCTCTAGCAGGCCTTACAGCCCTAAGGCAGGGTGCACTATACCATAGGTGAGGGCACCAGTGCATGAGCACTGTGCCCCTACAGTGTCTAAGCAAAACCTTAGACATTGTAAGTGCAGGGTAGCCATAAGAGTATATGGTCTGAGAGTTTGTCATACACGAACTCCACAGCACCATAATGGCTACACTGAACACTGGGAAGTTTGGTATCAAACTTCTCAGCACAATAAATGCACACTGATGCCAGTGTACATTTTATTGTAACATACACCCCAGAGGGCACCTTAGAGGTGCCCCCTGAAACCTTAACTAACTACCCGTGTAGGCTGACTGGTTTTAGCAGCCTTCCACACTCGAGACATGTTGCTGGCCACATGGGGAGAGTGCCTTTGTCACTCTGTGGCTAGTAACAAAGCCTCTACTGGGTGGAGATGCTTATCACCTCCCCCTTGCAGGAACTGTAACACCTGGCGGTGAGCCTCAAAGGCTCACCCCCTTTGTTACAGCACCCCAGGGCATTTCAGCTAGTGGAGTTGCCCGCCCCCTCCGGCCATGGCCCCACTTTTGGCAGCAAGGCCGGAGGAGATAATGAGAAAAACAAGGAGTAGTCACTGGCCAGTCAGGACAGCCCCTAAGACAACCTGGGCTGAGGTGACTCTGAGTTTTAGAAATCCTCCATCTTGCAGATGGAGGATTCCCCCAATAGGGATAGGAATGTGACCTCCTCCCCTTGGGAGGAGGCACAAAGAGGGTGTAGCCACCCTCAGGGCTAGTAGCCATTGGCTACTGCCCTCCCCGACCTAAACACATCCCTAAATTCTGTATTTAGGGGCTCCCGAGAACCTAGGAACTCAGATTCCTGCAACCTAAGAAGAAGAGGACTGCTAAGCTGAAAAACCCTGCAGAGAAGACGGAGACACCAACTGCTTTGGCCCCAGCTCTACCGGCCTGTCTCCCCACTCGTAAAGTCACTGCTCCAGCGACGCTTTCCCCAGGGACCAGCGACCTCTGAATCCTCAGAGGACTGCCCTGCTCTAGAAGGACCAAGAACTCCTGAGGACAGCAGCTCTGTTCACCCAAGACTGCAACTTTGTTACAAAGGAGCAACTTTAAAACAACTTGCGTTTCCCGCTGGAAGCGTGAGACTTGCTACTCTGCACCAGACGCCCCCGGCTCGACTTGTGGAGAACAAACACTACAGGGAGGACTCCCCGGCGACTGCGAGACCGTGGGTAGCCAGAGTTGGCCCCTCTAAGCCCCCACAGCGACGCCTGCAGAGGGAAACCCGAGGCTCCCCCTGACCGCGACTGCCTGCTCCTCAGATCCCGACGCCTGGTAAAGACTCTGCACCCGCAGCCCCCAGGACCTGAAGGATCCGAACTCCAGTGCAGGAGTGACCCCCAGGAGGCCCACTCCCTTGCCCAGGTGGTGGCTACCCCGAGGAGCCCCCCCCCTTGCCTGCCTGCATCGCTGAAGAGACCCCTTAGTCTCCCATTGAAACCTATTGAAAACCCGACGCGTGTTGGCACACTGCACCCGGCCGCCCCCGTGCTGCTGAGGGTGTACTTTCTGTGCTGACTTGTGTCCCCCCCGGTGCCCTACAAAACCCCCCTGGTCTGCCCTCCGAAGACGCGGATACTTACCTGCTGGCAGACTGGAACCGGGGCACCCCCTTCTCCATTGAAGCCTATGCGTTTTGGGCACCACTTTGACCTCTGCACCTGACCGGCCCTGAGCCGCTGGTGTGGTAACTTTGGGGTTGCTCTGAACCCCCAACGGTGGGCTACCTTGGACCCAAACTTGAACCCCGTAGGTGGTTTACTTACCTACAAAAACTAACAAACTCTTACTCCCCCTAGGAACTGTTGAAAATTGCACTGTGTCTAGTTTTAAAATAGCTATATGTGATTTATGTGAAAACTGTATATGCTATTTTGCTAATTCAAAGTTCCTAAGGTACCTACCTGCAATACCTTTCATTTGAAGTATTACATGTAAATCTTGAACCTGTGGTTCTTAAAATAAACTAAGAAAATATATTTTTCTATACAAAAACCTATAGGCCTGGAATTGTCTCCGAGTGTGTGTTCCTCATTTATTGCCTGTGTGTGTACAACAAATGCTTAACACTACTCCTTTGATAAGCCTAACGCTCGACCACACTACCACAAAATAGAGCATTAGTATCATCTCTTTTTGCCACTATCTTACCTCTAAGGGGAACCCTTGGACTCTGTGCATACTATTCCTTACTTTGAAATAGTGCATACAGAGCCAACTTCCTACATTGGTGGATCAGCGGTGGGGTACAAGACTTTGCATTTGCTGGACTACTCAGCCAATACCTGATCACACAACTAAATTCCCAAAAATGTAATTAGAAACTGATTTTTGAAATTTGAGCTATTTTTCCAAATTTTTAAAAGTCCTGCTAGGGCCTTCTGTTAGTCCCTGTTAGCATTTCTTTTAGAGTTTGAAAGTTTTGTGAAAGTTTGAATTAAGTTCTAGAAATAGTTTTAGATTCTTAAAAAGTATTCCAACTTTTAGAAACATAATATCTGGTGCAGAAGAGAATGTGATGGAACTCGACCTCACACCTTACCTCCATCTTAAGATGAGGGAGCTAAGGTCTCGGCAAAATAAAGAAAATCCCAGTTGGCTTAAGACCCGCCAAACAACAGCTCCAGGCAGAGTTTGAAAAAGCCAACCCCTCTGAGGATGACCTCCCAGAGGAGGAAGTTAGTGACTTGGAGGAGACTCCCCCCCCCCCCCCCTAGTCCTAATTGGGGAGATCAGGGCCCCTCAAGCCCTGTCTTCAACTACAATAGTCAGAGATGCTGCTTCCCTCACAGGAGGGTCCAGCACCTCTGTAATCACTGACGAGAGCCTCAGTGAAGATGACCTCCTGTTAGCCAGGATGGCCAAAAGATTGGCTTTAGAGAGACCGCTCCTAGCCATAGAAAGGGAAAGACAAGAGATGGGTTTTGGTCCCATCCATGGTGGCAGCAACATAAATAGGGTCAGAGAATCTCCTGACATGTTGAAAATCCCTAAAGGGATTGTAACTAAATATGAAGATGGTGATGACATCACCAAATGGCTCACAGCGTTTGAGAGGGCTTGTGCAACCAGAAAAGTAAACAGATCTCACTGGGGTGCTCTCCTTTGGGAAATGTTCACTGGAAAGTGTAGGGATAGACTCATCACACTCTCTGGTAAAGATGCAGAATCTTATGACCTCATGAAGGGTACCCTGATTGAGGGCTTTGGATTCTCCACTGAGGAGTATAGAATTAGATTCAGGGGGGCTCAAAAAACCTCGAGCCAGACCTGGGTTGATTTTGTGGACTACTCAGTGAAAACACTGGATGGATGGATTCAAGGCAGTGGTGTAAATGATTATGATGGGCTGTACAATTTATTTGTGAAAGAACACCTATTAAGTAATTGTTCAAATGATAAACTGCATCAGCATCTGGTAGACCTAGGACCAATTTCTCCCCAAGAATTGGGAAAGAAGGCGGACCATTGGGTCAAGACTAGGGTGACCAAGACTTCCACAGGGGGTGACCAAAAGAAAGGAGTCACAAAGCCTCCCCAGGGGAAGAGTGTTGAGACATCCTAAAACAAAAATAGTAAAGAGTCTTCTACAGGCCCCCAAAAAACCTGCACAGGAGGGTGGGCCCAGAGCCTCTTCACAAAACAATTTTGGGTACAAGGGTAAAAACTTTGATCCCAAAAAGGCCTGGTGTCGTAGCTGTAATCAGCCTGGACACCAAACTGGAGACAAGGCCTGTCCCAAGAAAAGTACCACTTCTAACTCCACTCCAGCTAACAATGGAATGGCTAGTCTCCAAGTGGGATCAACAGTGTGCCCAGAGCAAATCAGGTGTCACACTGAAGCTACATTAGTCTCTGAGGGTGGGGTGGATTTAGCCACACTGGCTGCCTGGCCTCCTAACATGCAAAAATACAGGCAGCAGCTCTTAATTAATGGGACAAGTGTAGAAGGCCTGAGGGATACAGGTGCCAGTGTCACCATGGTGACAGAGAAACTGGTTTCCCCTGGTCAATACCTGGCTGGACAAACTTATCCAGTCACCAACGCTGACAATCAGACTAAAGTACATCCCATGGCTATGGTAACTTTAGAGTGGGGAGGGGTCAATGGCCTGAAACAGGTGGTGGTCTGACGCTACTGAGTCCGCCATGAGCAGGATGAAGCAGTCTGGGCACAATGCCCCCTCCAGAACCAGTGGAGAGATACATCCACTACCTCTGTCCTTGGCAGGATGAAGCACTCTGGGCACAAAGCCCACTCCAGAACCAGTGGAGAGATACATCCACTACCTCTGTCCTTGGTAGGATGAAGCACTCTGGGCACAAAGCCCCCTCCAGAACCAGTGGAGAGATACATCCACTCACACAGTCCTTGGCAGGAGGAAGCACTCTGGGCACTAAGCCCCCTCCAGAACCAGTGGAGAAAGGCATCCACTGCCTCTGTCCTTGGCAGGATGAAGCACTCTGGGCACAAAGCCCTCTCCAGAACCAGTGGAGAGATACATCCACTACCTCAGTCCTTGGCAGGATGAAGCACTCTGGGCACAAAGAAACCAGTGGAGCGATACATCCACTCACACAGTCCTTGGCAGGATGAAGCACTCTGGACACAAAGCCCCCTCCAGAACCAGTGGAGAAAGGCATCCACTACCTCTGTCCTTGGCAGCATGAAGCACTCTGGGCACAAAGCCCCCTCAAGAACCAGTGGAGAGATACATCCAAATACCTCTGTCCTTGGTAGGATGAAGCACTCTGGGCACAAAGCCCCCTCCAGAACCAGTGGAGAGATACATCCACTCACACAGTCCTTGGCAGGATGAAGCACTCTGGGCACAAAGCCCCCTCCAGAACCAGTGGAGAAAGGCATCCACTACCTCTGTCCTTGGCAGGATGAAGCACTCTGGGCACAAAGCCCCCTCCAGAACAAGTGGAGGGATACATCCACTACCTCTGTCCTTGGCAGGATGA
Organism: Pleurodeles waltl; assembly: GCF_031143425.1. Lineage (NCBI taxonomy): Eukaryota > Metazoa > Chordata > Amphibia > Caudata > Salamandridae > Pleurodeles > Pleurodeles waltl. Next base: position 1,022,375,847 of record NC_090442.1, read on the forward strand.
AGCACTCTGGGCACAAAGCCCCCTCCAGAACCAGTGGAGAGATACATCCACTCACACAGTCCTTGGCAGGATGAAACACTCTGGGCACAAAGCCCCCTCCAGAACCAGTGGAGAAAGGCATCCACTGCCTCTGTCCTTGGCAGCATGAAGCACTCTGGGCACAAAACCCACTCCAGAACCAGCGGAGAGATACATCCACTACCTCTGTCCTTGGCAGGATGAAGCACTCTGGGCACAAAGCCCCCTCAAGAACCAGTGGAGAGATACATCCAAATACCTCTGTCCTTGGTAGGATGAAGCACTCTGGGCACAAAGCCCCCTCCAGAACCAGTGGAGAGATACATCCACTCACACAGTCCTTGGCAGGATGAAACACTCTGGGCACAAAGCCCCCTCCAGAACCAGTGGAGAAAGGCATCCACTGCCTCTGTCCTTGGCAGGATGAAGCACTCTGGGCACAAAGCCCACTCCAGAACCAGTGGAGAGATACATCCACTACCTCTGTCCTTGGTAGGATGAAGCACTCTGGGCACAAAGCCCCCTCCAGAACCAGTGGAGAGATACATCCACTCACACAGTCCTTGGCAGGAGGAAGCACTCTGGGCACTAAGCCCCCTCCAGAACCAGTGGAGAAAGGCATCCACTGCCTCTGTCCTTGGCAGGATGAAGCACTCTGGGCACAAAGCCCTCTCCAGAACCAGTGGAGAGATACATCCACTACCTCAGTCCTTGGCAGGATGAAGCACTCTGGGCACAAAGAAACCAGTGGAGCGATACATCCACTCACACAGTCCTTGGCAGGATGAAGCACTCTGGACACAAAGCCCCCTCCAGAACCAGTGGAGAAAGGCATCCACTACCTCTGTCCTTGGCAGCATGAAGCACTCTGGGCACAAAGCCCCCTCAAGAACCAGTGGAGAGATACATCCAAATACCTCTGTCCTTGGTAGGATGAAGCACTCTGGGCACAAAGCCCCCTCCAGAACCAGTGGAGAGATACATCCACTCACACAGTCCTTGGCAGGATGAAGCACTCTGGGCACAAAGCCCCCTCCAGAACCAGTGGAGAAAGGCATCCACTACCTCTGTCCTTGGCAGGATGAAGCACTCTGGGCACAAAGCCCCCTCCAGAACAAGTGGAGGGATACATCCACTACCTCTGTCCTTGGCAGGATGAAGCACTCTGGGCACAAAGCCCCCTCCAGAACCAGTGGAGAGATACATCCACTCACACAGTCCTTGGCAGGATGAAACACTCTGGGCACAAAGCCCCCTCCAGAACCAGTGGAGAAAGGCATCCACTGCCTCTGTCCTTGGCAGCATGAAGCACTCTGGGCACAAAACCCACTCCAGAACCAGCGGAGAGATACATCCACTACCTCTGTCCTTGGCAGGATGAAGCACTCTGGGCACAAAGCCCCCTCAAGAACCAGTGGAGAGATACATCCAAATACCTCTGTCCTTGGTAGGATGAAGCACTCTGGGCACAAAGCCCCCTCCAGAACCAGTGGAGAGATACATCCACTCACACAGTCCTTGGCAGGATGAAGCACTCTGGGCACAAAGCCCCCTCCAGAACCAGTGGAGAAAGGCATCCACTACCTCTGTCCTTGGCAGGATGAAGCACTCTGGGCACAAAGCCCCCTTCAGAACAAGTGGAGGGATACATCCACTACCTCTGTCCTTGGCAGGATGAAGCACTCTGGGCACAAAGCCCCCTCCAGAACCAGTGGAGAGATACATCCACTCACACAGTCCTTGGCAGGATGAAACACTCTGGGCACAAAGCCCCCTCCAGAACCAGTGGAGAAAGGCATCCACTGCCTCTGTCCTTGGCAGGATGAAGTACTCTGGGCACAAAGCCCCCTCCAGAACCAGTGGAGAGATACATCCACTACCTCAGTCCTTGGCAGGATGAAGCACTCTGGGCACAAAGAAACCAGTGGAGAGATACATCCACTCACACAGTCCTTGGCAGGATGAAGCACTCTGGGCACAAAGCCCCCTCCAGAACCAGTGGAGAAATGCATCCACTACCTCTGTCCTTGGCAGCATGAAGCACTCTGGGCACAAAGCCCCCTCCAGAACCAGTGGAGAGATACATCCACTACCTCTGTCCTTGGCAGGATGAAGCACTCTGGGCACAAAGCCCCCTCCAGAACCAGTGGAGAGATACATCCACTACCTCTGTCCTTGGCAGGATGAAGCACTCTGGGCACAAAGCCCCCTCCAGAACCATTGGAGACTGTTATCCACTTGTGAGACTGTGGCTTTGCACTCCGCAGGATTGAACAGTGAGCAAACCAACCACTGTAGAGACTTGAGAGACTGTGGCTTTGCACTCTCCAGGATTGAACAGTGCCAGCGGACGTGCCTATGAAGGACAACAGCAAGCACAGTCAACCAACTCAGAGGTTCGTACCCACAGCTTACACAGAACACGATTCATAATCCGAAATTTGCATGTATGAGCGTTGAGGCAAGGCCTAGGTATGTGTGACACAGTTAAAAATTAAGCCATGTGGGCCCCTGAAATGTCGGCTGCCTGACCTGTAAAGTGGGACAATGGGATGTGAGGTACCTGCGCTGGCGTTGTACACCGTCGCGGTAGGCGGTCGAAGACCGCTGCGCAATTCTGCATTGGTTAACATTGGACCCTATGGGTCCCAGGAGCCAATGACGATGTACGCCGGCGGTGACGGTACACACCGCCGCGGACGTGACCGCCATTTTCTATCTGTTCAATCACTCGATGCCTGATCTTCGACAGGAGAGGACCTACACTGCTAATGCTGCTGTGACCTCAGTCTGGAAGAGACAATGGCTCGTGCGTCTGGGGAAAGGGCCCTGCCTTCACATCGGAGGAGTTGGACAAACTAGTGGATGAGGTCCTCCCCCAGTACATGCTACTTTACGGTCCTCCAGACAAACAGGTAAGTACACTGGGAGCATGCTGTATGGGCTATGCCTGTGTGGAGTGGATGAAATTGGGGGGGGGTGGGGGGGGGGGGGAGATTGAGGCTTACAGGAAACAATGGTGAGTGAATGTGCCACATGGCAAGGGTAGGGATGGGGGCCAATGACTGACGGTGTAGTTGGTAATAACTTTTCTTTTTCCCCTGTACAATTCATGTAGGTCAGCGCCCACCAGAAGAAGGTATCTGGCGTGCCATCGCCAAGGACGTCCGGACCCTGGGGGTCTATCACAGACGGGGAGGGTCAATGGCCTGAAACAGGTGGTGGTCTCCTCTTATATCCCAGTAGACTGTTTGGTTGGAAATAACCTGGAGTCCTCAGCATGGGCTGAGGTAGAACTGAAAACCCATGCAGCCATGCTGGGTATCCCTGAACTGGTGTGTGTCAAGACAAGGGCACAGTGCAAGGCTCAGGGTGAAAAAGTAGGGTTGGAGCCTGGAAAAAGGGCCCAGCCTACCAAGAGAAAAGGAAAGACAACTGGGAAACCAGCTGCAACACAACAACAAAAAGAGAACCTCTCTTCCCAGGAAGAAGTTCTGCCCTCTGAGGGAACTGAGCCTATGGAGTTAGAACCTTATCAGGTCGAGCTCTTAGACCCAGGGGGACCCTCAAGGGAGCAGTTGTGTAAGGGGCAAGAAACCTGTCCCTCTCTTGAAGGCCTTAAGAAGCAAGCTGCTGAAGAGTCCAATGGCAAGAAAACTGGAACACATAGGGTCTATTGGGAAGATGGACTCCTTTACACCGAGGCAAGAGATCCCAAACCTGGTGCCACTAGGAGAGTGGTAGTGCCTCAGGAGTTTAGAGAGTTCATACTGACCTTAGCCCATGATATTCCTCTTGCTGGGCATTTGGGACAAACCAAGACGTGGGAGAGACTAGTCAACCACTTCTATTGGCCCAACATGTCCCAGAAAGTCAAGGAGTTTTGTGTCTCCTGTACCACCTGTCAAGCCAGTGGTAAGACAGGTGGACACCCAAAGGCCCCCCTCATTCCACTTCCAGTGGTGGGGGTCCCCTTTGAAAGAGTGGGTGTGGACATGGTGGGTCCACTTGAACCTCCCACAGCCTCAGGGAACATGTACATACTAGTAGTAGTGGATCATGCTACTAGATACCCTGAAGCTATTCCACTTAGGTCGACTACTGCCCCTGCAGTAGCCAAGGCCCTCATTGGTATTTTTACCAGAGTGGGTTTTCCTAAGGAGGTGGTGTCTGACAGAGGTACCAACTTCATGTCAGCATACCTGAAACACATGTGGAATGAGTGTGGAGTGACTTATAAATTCACTACACCATACCATCCACAAACTAATGGCCTTGTTGAGAGATTCAACAAGACATTAAAAGGCATGATCATGGGGCTCCCTGAAAAACTCAAAAGGAGATGGGATGTCCTCTTGCCATGTCTGCTTTTCGCTTACAGAGAGGTGCCTCAGAAGGGAGTAGGGTTCTCACCCTTTGAACTTCTGTTTGGCCACCCTGTAAGGGGACCACTAGCTCTTGTGAAAGAAGGCTGGGAGAGACCTCTTCATGAGCCTAAGCAAGATATAGTGGACTATGTACTTGGCCTACGTTCAAGGATGGCAGAGTACATGGAAAAGGCAAGTAAAAACCTTGAGGCCAGCCAACAGCTCCAGAAGTTTTGGTATGACCAAAAGGCTGCAATGGTTGAATTTCAACCAGGGCAGAAAGTCTGGGTTCTGGAGCCTGTGGCTCCCAGGGCATTTCAGGACAAATGGAGTGGCCCTTACCCAGTGCTAGAAAAGAAGAGTCAGGTCACCTACCTGGTGGACCTAGGCACTAGCAGGAGCCCCAAGAGGGTGATCCATGTGAACCGCCTTAAGCTCTTCCATGACAGGGCTGATGTGAATCTGTTGATGGTAACAGATGAGGCCCAGGAAGCTGAGAGTGAACCTCTCCCTGATCTCCTCTCCACAAACCCTAAAGATGGCTCAGTTGATGGAGTGATTTACTCAGACACCCTCTCTAGCCAACAGCAATCTGATTGTAGGAAGGTTCTGCAACAGTTTGCTGAGCTCTTTTCCCTAACCCCTGGTCAGACACACCTGTGTACCCATGATGTGGACACAGGGGACAGCATGCCTGTCAAAAACAAAATATTCAGACAGTCTGACCAAGTTAAGGAAAGCATCAAAGTGGAAGTCCACAAGATGCTGGAATTGGGAGTCATTGAGCACTCTTGACAGCCCCTGGGCTAGCCCAGTGGTCTTAGTCCCCAAACCTCACACCAAAGATGGAAAGAGAGAGATGAGGTTTTGTGTGGACTACAGAGGACTTAATTCTGTCACCAAGACAGATGCCCATCCCATTCCAAGGGCTGATGAACTGATTGATAAATTAGGTGCTGCTAAATTCTTAAGTACCTTTGACTTAACAGCAGGGTACTGGCAAATCAAAATGGCACTAAGAGCAAAAGAAGAGACAGCATTCTCCACACCTGATAGGCATTATCAGTTTACTGTTATGCCCTTTGGTTTAAAGAATGCCCCTGCCACCTTCCAAAGGTTGGTGAATCAAGTCCTTGCTGGCTTGGAGCCCTTTAGTGCATCTTATCTTGACAATATTGCTGTCTTTAGCTCCAGCTGGCAGGATCACCTGGTCCACCTGAAGAAGGTTTTGAAGGCCCTGCAATCAGCATGCCTCTCTATCAAGGCATCCAAATGCCAGATGGGGCAGGGAACTGTGGTTTACTTGGGACACCTTGTAGGTGGAGGCCAAGTTCAGCCACTCCAGCCTAAGATCCAGACTATTCTGGACTGGGCAGCTCCAAAAACCCAGACTCAAGTCAGGGCATTCCTTGGCTTGACTGGGTACTACAGGAGGTTTGTGAAGGGATATGGATCCATAGTGACAGCCCTCACAGAACTTACCTCCAAGAAAATGCCCAAGAAAGTAAACTGGACTGTAGAATGCCAACAGGCCTTTGACACCCTGAAACAAGCAATGTGCACAGCACCAGTTCTAAAAGCTCCAGATTACTCCAAGCAGTTCATTGTGCAGACAGATGCCTCTGAACATGGGATAGGGGCAGTTTTGTCCCAAACAAATGATGATGGCCTTGACCAGCCTGTTGCTTTCATTAGCAGGAGGTTACTCCCCAGGGAGCAGCGTTGAAGTGCCATTGAGAGGGAGGCCTTTGCTGTGGTTTGGTCCCTGAAGAAGCTGAGACCCTACCTCTTTGGTACTCACTTTGTAGTTCAAACTGACCACAGACCTCTCAGATGGCGGATGCAAATGAAAGGTGAAAATCCAAAACTGTTGAGGTGGTCCATCTCCCTACAGGGAATGGACTTTATTGTGGAACACAGACCTGGGACTGCCCATGCCAATGCAGATGGCCTTTCCAGGTTCTTCCACTTAGAAAATGAAGACTCTCTTGGGAAAGGTTAGTCTCATCCTCTTTCGTTTGGGGGGGGGGGGGGGTTGTGTAAGGAAATGCCTCCTTGGCATGGTTACCCCCTGACTTTTTGCCTTTGTTGATGCTAAGTTTTGATTTGAAAGTGTGCTGAGGCCTGCTAACCAGGCCCCAGCACCAGTGTTCTTTCCCTAACCTGTACTTTTGTTTCCACAATTGGCACACCCTGGCATCCAGGTAAGTCCCTTGTAACTGGTACCCCTGGTACCAAGGGCCCTGATGCCAGGGAAGGTCTCTAAATGACTAAGTCGACATGGCACTCCCCTCAGGGTGCCATGCCAACCTCACACTGCCTATGCAGTATAGATAAGTCACCCCTCTAGCAGGCCTTACAGCCCTAAGGCAGGGTGAACTATACCATAGGTGAGGGCACCAGTGCATGAGCACTGTGCCCCTACAGTGTCTAAGCAAAACCTTAGACATTGTAAGTGCAGGGTAGCCATAAGAGTATATGGTCTGAGAGTCTGTCATACACGAACTCCACAGCACCATAATGGCTACACTGAAAACTGGGAAGTTTGGTATCAAACTTCTCAGCACAATAAATGCACACTGATGCCAGTGTACATTTTATTGTAACATACACCTCAGAGGGCACCTTAGAGGTGCCCCCTGAAACCTTAACCAACTACCCGTGTAGGCTGACTGGTTTTAGCAGCCTGCCACACACGAGACATGTTGCTGGCCACATGGGGAGAGTGCCTTTGTCACTCTGTGGCTAGTAACAAAGCCTCTACTGGGTGGAGATGCTTATCACCTCCCCCTTGCAGGAACTGTAACACCTGGCGGTGAGCCTCAAAGGCTCACCCCCTTTGTTACAGCATCCAAGGGCATTCCAGCTAGTGGAGTTGCCCGCCCCCTCCGGCCACGGCCCCACTTTTGGCGGCAAGGCCGGAGGAGATAATGAGAAAAACAAGGAGGAGTCATTGGCCAGTCAGGACAGCCCCTAAGGCAACCTGAGCTGAGGTGACTCTGACTTTTAGAAATCTTCCATCTTGCAGATGGAGGATTCCCCCAATAGGGATAGGAATGTGACCTCCTCCCCTTGGGAGGAGGCACAAAGAGGGTGTAGCCACCCTCAGGGCTAGTAGCCATTGGCTACTGCCCTCCCCGACCTAAACACACCCCTAAATTCTGTATTTAGGGGCTCCCGAGAACCTAGGAACTCAGATTCCTGCAACCTAAGAAGAAGAGGACTGCTAAGCTGAAAAACCCTGCAGAGAAGACGGAGACACCAACTGCTTTGGCCCCAGCTCTACCGGCCTGTCTCCCCACTCCTAAAGTCACTGCTCCAGCGACGCTTTCCCCAGGGACCAGCGACCTCTGAATCCTCAGAGGACTGCCCTGCTCTAGAAGGACCAAGAACTCCTGAGGACAGCAGCTCTGTTCACCCAAGACTGCAACTTTGTTACAAAGGAGCAACTTTAAAACAACTTGCGTATCCCGCCGGAAGCGTGAGACTTGCTACTCTGCACCCGACGCCCCCGGTTCGACTTGTGGAGAACAAACACTACAGGGAGGACTCCCCGGCGACTGCGAGACCGTGAGTAGCCAGAGTTGCCCCCCCTAAGCCCCCACAGCAACACCTGCAGAGGGAATCCCGAGGCTCCCCCTGACCGCGACTGCCTGCTCCTCAGATCCCGACGCCTGGTAAAGACTCTGCAGCCTCCAGGACCTGAAGGATCCGAACTCCAGTGCAGGAGTGACCCCCAGGAGGCCCTCTCCCTTGCCCAGGTGGTGGCTACCCCGAGGAGCCCCCCCCCCCTTGCCTGCCTGCATCGCTGAAGAGACCCCTTGGTCTCCCATTGAAACCTATTGAAAACCCGACGCGTGTTGGCACACTGCACCCGGCCGCCCCCGTGCTGCTGAGGGTGTACTTTCTGTGCTGACTTGTGTGTCCCCCCGGTGCCCTACAAAACCCCCCTGGTCTGCCCTCCGAAGACGAGGATACTTACCTGCTGGCAGACTGGAACCGGGGCACCCCCTTCTCCATTGAAGCCTATGCGTTTTGGGCACCACTTTGACCTCTGCACCTGACTGGCCCTGAGCCGCTGGTGTGGTATCTTTGGGGTTGCTCTGAACCCCCAATGGTGGGCTACCTTGGACCCAAACTTGAACCCCGTAGGTGGTTTACTTACCTACAAAAACTAACAAACACTTACTGTGAACTCTGAACTGTTGAAAATTGCACAGTGTCTTTTAAAATAGCTATATGTGATTTATGTGAAAACTGTATATGCTATTTTGCTAATTCAAAGTTCCTAAAGTACCTACCTGCAATACCTTTCATTTGAAGTATTACATGTAAATCTTGAACCTGTGGTTCTTAAAATAAACTAAGAAAAGATATTTTTCTATACAAAAACCTATTGGCCTGGAATTGTCTCTGAGTGTGTGTTCCTCACTTATTGCCTGTGTGTGTACAACAAATGCTTAATACTACTCCTTTGATAAGCCTACCGCTCGACCACACTACCACAAAATAGAGCATTAGTATTATCTCTTTTTGCCACTATCTTACCTCTAAGGGGAACCCTTGGACTCCGTGCATATTATTCCTTACTTTGAAATAGTGCATCCAGAGCCAACTTCCTACAGGCCCTGATTACGAGGCAAGAAGAATTATGTGCGCAGATTTTGTGTGGCTGGAATTATCGATACAGAATTTCCTGAGTTATGAGTTAGGCCTCTAAGAATGGGGAATAACTGCTGATTCAGAATTATTGGATGGAATTCTGCACAATATTCCCCAACCATTGGGTTTAATGCCAACATTTACTACCTGCTCTCAGCTGCTGATAAATGTCTGCAGGACACCTGGGGTGGAGGGAGGAAGGTGGCGAGGGAGGAGAAAGAGTGCAGGGGAGAATGTAATCTGGCAGAGGTGTCCCCCTCAAGCCCCATGCCTTGGCTGCGTATCAATTGGGGGGTGGAAAGTGGTTTGAGATGCAGTGCAGCCCTTTCCCTATGAGATTTTACCATCTGGAGTTTCCAGCCAGTAAATCAGGATATGGTGTTTCTGCACCCTAATTTTCCATATGCACACCAGACACCTTATAAATGTACATCGCAGAATTGCACATAGAAATTCAGCCACACTCGTCATAATTGAGGCCTAACTGGTAGACCCAGGAATAAAGAAACCCAATACAATTAGTTTTGGTGGTTGAACGAGGGTTTGTCACTCAGAAGTTACATTTTGTGAATAACAAATCTCTGAGTCTAATATATCAGTTATGTGGTTCAATGTAAGTTACCTCAAGCTGTATTCCCCTTAGTTCTAATGTTTACAAATGTACAAGGATGGTGTACCTAGACAGTGTGCTCCCTATGTGCACATTGTCCAGGTACACCTAGCCTCCTAATAACCAACTTAGCTTTTGGAAAAGGGCTAATTTTTTTTACTTTTGCCTTTGTTATTGCTCTTACAAGGAGCCATGCTTCATATGCCACATTTGCAACCTATGCAAGCACTATGGGCCTCATTACGACCCTGGCAGTCTTGAGATCGTCAGGGTTGTGGTAGCGGTCAGACTGACACATTCTGACGGTGGAGGCTGCGCCGTGGGCGGACTGCCAGCACCACCAGTTTCCCTCCACAGGACGGACTGGCTGTGTGAATCCTCCAGGGCAGCTCTGCAAGTAGTGCCACCCTGAGGATTACGACCCCACCCTCCGCCAGGTATTTTTTCATGGTGTTAGCACTTGGCATGGGCAGTGCAGGGGCCCCCATTGCCAGCCCCGTCGTGCTGTTCACTGTCTGCTTTGCACACTGCGCACCGCAGCATTACCACTGGCTCAATTATGAGCAGGCATCAATGTAGGGGGCTGTTTACCGCTGGGCCAGCGGGCAACTCCTAATTGGGCTTGTGGGAAGGCAGCCACAATGGCGGCAATGTAACCGCGGGAGTTTGGCGGACGGCCTTTTCCGTCCACCAAACACGTAATGACCCCCTATGTTTTTGACAAGAAATATAAACCTAATTCTTGGTTTGCTCAAACTGTGTAGAGGTAATTGTTCACCAAGAATCTTCTGAGCCATCTTAGCTAACACCCTTAGAAGTCTCATATCTGCAATTCTTCTCAATGGTGATGGAAGGGGGAGGTTAACAGTATAGAAGCTAGAACAAGTTACTGTGGTGAGTAATGTGCTGTTTGTGCTTAAACCACCCTTCCTACGACAAATTACCTGCAATTCAGTCTGTTTATGCAATCTACTTTTAATGATGGACAGAAAAAATTAAGATGAAAGTCCAATTGGTTGTGCTTGGGAGTCCTGGAGGGGGGAAAGTGTTGATACTCTTGGGTCTCTCTTTGTTTGCTATGGCAAATGCATCCAGCTCTATCCTTCAATAGGGAGAGCATTTCAGGCTTATGAAGGAAGTTGACAGAAGACCTAACGTACAACGTTACTATGGAGCATAACATTATCCATTTCCAGCATATGCAGTTCCACTTTTAACATGAATACCTAAAAAGGTAAAAAGTTAAGATATATATTTTTTATTATTATTTCTTATTTCAGAACTAGAACATTTACATTAATTTGATTGCAGCAAATAACCCAAACACCAGGTTTTGGCATAAGTTGTCACATACCAAGCATTGTAAATCTTTATCACAATCCCATCTCCTAGAGCAGTGGTTGTGTATCTTGCGGTGGAGTTATTCCCGAAAATGGTTGATCATTCATCTATAAAAGTGTGTTAAAATTCACCTGTGTACAGTTTTATTATACCAAACAGAGTCCCCTCATAGGCTTAGAATGCATAACATATAAGATGGTAGGCTTTTTCGGTTGAGCTATACTCAGTCCTGTGACTAAGATTAGTGCCAGAAGTGATCCTGTCGGCTTCTTTGATAAACAGGTCTGCAGTGATATCCAAATGTCCCGGAGTGTCTAAGTAGGTGGTTGTATTGTGGCACTGTATCACAGTATATTAGATCGGCAAACCAGCCAGTATATTTAGGTGGAGATCGTCTGGCCTATTTCAACGTGAGTAAAACCAAGGTTGCTATTTTTCTCATTGAATTGGGTAATTTGTTTAGCATAGCCTGAAATGGCTATCGAGGAGGAGAGTTGCAAAACTATACCTAGTATCTTTGATATAATGCAATATATTTCCACCCTGAACGCTGCGTTGTCAGGACAAGACCAAGTTAACTGTTGGAAGTCAGCAGCTGCGTTACTACAGCAGGAACACCTTGTATCTTTTTCATCAGGCTTTTAGGAGTGTAGTAGAGTCTACGTAGGCATCTATAGCATATAGATCTCTACCTGCCATTGAGGGATACTTTGCTTGTCTGTTAAAAGCAGAATTCGCATTGAGTGTCAGTTAGGAGCATGGCTAATTCCAACATCACTGAACTCTAGCTTTGAGTTTGTGTTTTGTGCCTTCTTTGGAGTTTAGACACTAAAGGGGTGGATGTTGGTGCCATTATTATGTGGGATGACGTTGGTTGTGTTGTTCGTTCCCGTGGGAATTCAACAGTGCTTTGGCCTGTAGTCAATTATAATGTGGTAAACAGTTTGAAAAGGATGAATCTATAAGTGAAGGATTGAAGGATGTACTGCCAAAATTAGTCTACTTCATAGGTTTTCATAGAAGAGACTGTGTACAGAGAAAAATGTCACCTCCACATGCCATTAACCCTTCATATATGAACCTTTTACTTGCACTCAGGAAAAAAATATTGAAGTTGCTTTATAAGTGACATAAAAACCTGAGCTCAACTCTGGCTCAGGTGTGGGTCTGTGTCTCAGTCAAGACGTGAGACCTTTCTTAATAGGTAAAATCGGAAAGCAACACTTCTGCTTTAGGAGAAGTCTAAAAGCACAGCTTTTACAAGAAGCCACTGACCTCCTCTTCCTGCTTAACCATGTTCTTTTCTCTTGCTCACATTCTTGCTGAATCCAGATTCATAGTGTGCTTGTCAGGTATACATCTTTTCTGGACCATTCCATCTTTACTGAGTCAAGCCCCCTCCCCCCCAATATCTCTACAGCTGGACATACTTGAGGCTTTCTAAACACTTTACACCAGTTCAATGCAAAATTCTAGACCTTTGTAGCAGGGGATGCCTCTCTGCACAGCTGTGGTTTACCTGGGAACATATGACTCTTACCGAGGAGGAAAGACAGAATCAAGAACGATGCCTGGAGGTGGCTCTCATTGCAATGTACACTGTATGTGTAAATGACAGCATTCATCACCTATTCATAAAGGACTCAAAACCTGCAAATCGTACATTTAATTGGTAGTGGATTATTCTAACACTCTAGACTATTGACTCTTCTAAGAACCATTCACTCACCTGTAAAGCAGCCGAGGCTTTCTGCATGTCTACTGTCCGTTTGTTCCATGTAATAGCAATCTTCTTCCTCTTTGATATTGCATGATGCACCTGCCAGTTAAAAAAAAATTGGGCTTCCTGTTATGGCATCCAGAAAGGCAGAATCCACAGATGCTGGCAATAACTTCATAAATATCTATATTTCTTTCTTTGATAGAGATTGGATGCAACATCACTGTTCACCAGAACAAAGACAATGGTGTCACTATCACTACTTTAGTATTAACTGACGCAGTTGTGCTATCAAAATGCTGGCTGCCAGAGTACACGAAAGCGAGGTCCCTTTTAGAAAGCTATATGCCAGTTCGAAGTTGAGATGTTTGATTCAAGTTTATTTAAATTAAGACAGGTCCACGTGAACACAGTAAGAACAGCAGCAAAAGACAACTGCAAGAAATAACTCACATTCTTGAAAAAAAAAGGAATCATAGTTTATTATATATATATACAAATAAAACAAATTCTACTTAGAACAACTGTCAACATAAATTGTGTCCTTTCCTTCTCTGCTTTCAAATAATTGTAGTATTAATGCAGCCTCAACAATTTCAATTTTTTCAAATGCATTGCACAGCATCCACTTTTATATGCACTTTCGCAAAGTGACCTATTTTTGTATAGTCACCCCAAGTTTTTCTATTTTTGTGGTGATTCGCTTCTCACCAGGTAGCCAGTGGAGGGTCCTCAGGTGTTATTCTCAGCGAAGGGGGTCCAGAATGAGTCTGGCGGCGGCATTTTGGATGAGTTGAAGTTTTTTGATGTTCCTAGTTGAGGTGCCAGCGTAGAGGGCGTTGCCGTAGTCAAGCCTGCTAGTGACTAAGGCATGGGTGACTGTCCTGAAACAGTCTGCTGGGATGCATCTGAAGATCTTCCGAAGTTTGCAGAGGAGGTGACAGAGTTTCCCAGGCGGGTCATGGATAGGGAGAGTCGAGGATGATTCCTAAGTTCCATGCATGCTCGGTTGTTGCGGGGGAGGGGCTTCTGAGGAAGGGTGGGTGCTGAGGGATGTGGGGCACCAGGAGTCATCCCAAGCTGAGGTGGCTTTTCCGAAGATGATGAGCTCAGTCTTGTCGGAGTTGAGCTGGAGGCAGCTTTCTCTCATCCGGGTGGCAACAGCCTCCGCTCCTGAGTGAAAATTCCTTTTGGCCGTGTCCGGTGAGGGAGATGATGAGTTGTGTGTCATCGGCATACAACACTGTGTTCAAAACGTGGCTTCTGATGATTGCAGCAAGAGGAGCCATATATATGTTGAACAGTGTGGGACTCAGTGAGGATCCTTGGTGGTCTCCGCAGTTCACTCCTGTGGGTCTGGAAGTGCAGGGCGGGAGTCCGACTCTCTGCATCCTCCCAGAGAGGAAGGAGTGGATCCATTCCAGGGCTTTTCCGCGGATTCCTATGTCGTGGAGTCTGGTGCAGAGTGCTGTGGGAGACCGTGTTGAATGCTGCTGAGAGGTCGAGGAGTATGAGTGCTGCGGTCTAGGAGTAATTAGATGTAGTCGGTGGCTGCCAGCTGTTCTGTCTCCGTGCTGCGATTGCTGCAGAAGCCGGACTGGGAGCTATCCAGGGAGTTGTTGGCCTCAATTAAATTCTGTAGTTGTGTGTTGATTGCTTTCTCTAGTACTTTGGCAGAGTAGGGTAGCAGCGAGATGGGCAGGAAGTTCTTTAATTCTGATGGGTCGGCCAAAGCTTTCTTCAGAAGAGTGCGTATTTCGGGGTTTTTCCAGACCTCGGGGAAGGTGCTGGTGCTGATGGAGCAGTTGATTGTGTTACGAAGCTCGGAGGTGATGGATGTGCTGGCTCTGATATATTTGTGGTGCGGGCAGGGTTCCGAGGGGGCCCCGGAGTGGGTGCTGTTAATGATGTGTTGTCTGTTTCCTCTGTGGTGAGCGTGGACCAGCCATGGATGGTCTGGGTGGGCCCTGGGGTGGTGGGGGGGGTCACAGGTTCCGGTGCCAGGATTTTCCGAGAGGAAGCTGTCATAGATGTCCTGGATCTTATGGTGGAAAAAGGAGGCAAGTTTGTTGCAGAGGTCGTGTGATGGGGGGACGCTGGTGGTTTCGGATGGGGAAATGACTGAAAAGAGTTCCTTAGAGTTATGTGCGGTGGAGTTGATGCGGTCCCGGAGTGCGTCCTTTGCGTTCTTGATTTTTCATCAGTGGGCAGCGGTTGCAGCTCTGAATGAGGTGACGTCTTCGCTGGGTTAGCTGTTCCTCCATTTTTTCTCTAAACGTCGGTGGATACGCCTTGATTCTTGGAGTTCGGTGGTGAACCAGCTGGCTTTCTTAGGTATGTGTTTGGCAGATGTCAGCCAGAGAGGGGCTAGAGTGTCGGCGCTTCATTAAAAGGGGCCATTATTTGAAAAAAAAGGGTCAAAAGGGGATCCCAACAACTACTGGCTTATTGTTCTTCTCGATGCCAAAGGAAAACTCTTTGCAAAATTTATGTCTGATAACTTGCTACTGTGGAATACACACATTGATGTACATAGATTAATGTAATTCCTTTCAAGCAATCAGGATGTAGATCAGGGTGTTCAATAACTGACATTTTTGCAGTTACATTTTTAGTAAATAAAACTTATTTGACAAAGTCAACCAGAAACAATTATGGGAGAAATTGTCAAAATGGTACTATAATACATTTTTTCATATCCCTGCATGAAGGAACTTGGCTTCAGTTTAAGTTAACAAAAAGTGTGTTGTTGACAGGAATTTCCCACAACAAACGGTCTTAAACAAGGCTGTATCCTAGTGCAGTTTCCTTTTTCATTACATATAGCGTTGTTGTCATCATTTTTAAACCACAGAGATGCACCTTCTCTAAAGCTGGGAGGTAAAACAATAAGCTATTGAGCCTACGCAGATGATATCATTCTTTTCTCTACGACTCAGACTGGACTTCAATCACAGTTATAAAACCTACAAAAATGTATTTGGAAAACAATCTGAAAGTTGACTCTGGGAAAACAAAAGTTATGCTTTTAGGCAAATCTCAGACCACTATATGGGCCTAATGGTTGAAGTTAATATGCTTACATAGTCATAACATATGTCCAAAATGAAAATTAAGGCCATTGATATAGCGCAGTGTGTTTAGGATGCATATGGTGGTCGAGCTATCTGTCAATCTTTAAAGGTAACTGAAACTAAATTAGTGCTGTCTCTATTATATAGAGCAAACTGATTCGGATAACATCTACATGAAAAAAAAGATTTTTATTGAACCTTAGTTCATCCATACCACACTGCAAACTAAGGGGCTCATTCTGCCAACATTCTGACCGTGGTGGAGCCGCCACTTTCCAACCGCTGACACCGCCAGGGCCGCACTGCCCTTCGGATTACGAGTACCCATCTGCCAGCCTTTCCATGGCGGTGAACACTGCCATGGAAAGGCTGGCATAATGGGGGTGTCTGGGGGTCCCTGCACTGCCCATGACCTTGGCATGTGCAGTGCAGGGGCCCCCATGCACAGCCTCATCACGCATTTGACTGCCCGACGCACCACAACATTGCCGTCTGCTCAATTATGAGCAGGTGTCAATGTTGTAGTGAGTGTTCCGCTGGCCCAGAGACGTCCAGTACTGGCGGTCTTTTGCCTGCAGCGGCTTTTTGCTGTGCTGTGAAAGGACCGCCAAAATCAGAATGACCCCCTAATACTGGAACTATCTTTGATAATATTAATCTCAATATGTTTTTCTGCAATGTTAAATTATTCATGTGCTTGTGCGACAGCTAATAAAGATTCTCTGAGATCTATTTTTAAGGAATTAACAAGTATGATTGAACATAATTCTGATTTGAGTTTTGCAGTGGTTAACAGAATAATTATTGAAAATAACTTGCCCTCGCTAAGTGATTTACAAAACTGCTACGTTTAGAACGTAAAAGTATAATAAAATGGAATATGATGAGGAACATGAGTGCTGCTGACCTGTCAACCTCACAGAAATATAGACAAGTTAAAAACACAATAGAGTTGTATTCCAGCATACAATAAGAACACATAAATTACATGTATCCTGGATGTAAATTAAAATATTTGAGAGTTTGCCTCATTCTGATACCAATAAGTCATTTTGAAGGATCATAGATTTTTTAACCTTCAAAGTTCTGCTGTTTATGCAATTAAAATGAGGAATCTATTGATATATAATCTGTCTGTGTCCTGTCTTACTTGGCTTGAGGAAGAAATCCCTGAAAACTGCATTTTTAACTTCCAATTGTAAAAATATTAAGGATGCCATCGCTTATTGTTTTTCTACAAAAGACTATCAATATAGCAGGAAACTGACCAGGTTCTTAGAGCTGTCTGATCGACTTCTTAAGGGAAGCAAATTAAAGGTAATTTTTTTATGAACGTTTAATATTCCTTGTATTTTTAAAACTCGTTTTATTGTGCCTTATTATTGTATTGAAAACCTTAATATTTTCAAACAATGTACATTTATTCATTTATTCATCACTTGTCGATTGCAGCATCTGCTGTGACACTTCAGAGAAGTGGGTATGCTTGTCTCCAGGAACCTTTACCCTTTGTTTAGGGAGTGCCCAGGAGTCGTCTCCACCTATTGGCTAGTGAACCCTACAAAGCTGGACCCTCACCAGAACTTCTGCAGAACACATTGTGAACCTCCGAAAAGAACAGAGGACTGTACCTGCTGTCTGTGACCTTTGAGGAGCTCTGAAGGACTAGACTTGCTTCCCTAGTACCAAGGAGACCATGGAGAAAGAAGAGGAGTCTAAGGGTCTGTTGGCTAATCCTCTTTGTGGCTATAGGGACACAAAATGTTGCAACATGCCTTTCCGTCACAATTCCCAGCTGACCAGTGAAAACTGGAAACTGGACTGCACTTTGCTGGTGGCCTCTGCCTGGCACCGGGAGAGTCTCCAAGTGTCGCCCAGAGGTTATATGGGCTTACAAGTATACAATTACAATGGGTTTACAAACTACATAATAGTGTTGGTCTACACTGTACTGACTCCACATCTGTTCTACATGATTAATAGCAAATAGTCTTAATAAGAAGAAAGATACCAAGGCCTAGATTTACCATTATGTCACACAACGCACCACAGCAAGGAAATTTGTGTGCTGCATTGAGTGACAGGGAGAAGGCAGGAATGATTCATATCTATCGAGATATGACACATGCGTGTCCTCCCCTTATTCTGGCACACACAGTGCAATCTAGCTTTAACACAGGCACCCTTGTGCCATGGTGCAAGGTTTCCAGCGTTACAGGCAGGATTGTTTTTGTGCAGGGAGTGCCACCTTCTTGCACAAAAACAATCCTTAAAGGCATTTTCCCCTTTTTAAGTGTGCTGTAAAACGCAGAACACATTGAAAGAGGAAACAACAATGAGAAATAAAGATATTTCTGTTTATAGCACCTCAATAGGTAAGGCGTACATTTCTGATGTATTCCCAGGTTTCAGTGTTGGTAAATCACACCTTTCCTGTGCAGTGTAACGCAAGGCAGCAACTTGCGCTGCTTTACATTTCGCCAGATTTACCAAGCCACGCAGGGTGCTTCTGCGTGGTATGGTAAATCTCAGTCTAGGTTTGGCGTCGCCGACTGTTGGCAAAAAGTGACGCACAACCTTGAAAAATCCCGGGCCAAAGATATAAATTAGGATATGGGTAATTGCGTTTATTTAGCTATGGACTAAAAGGATATTATATATGTTGCTATATGTAAGGGGAACACTACAAGCTGTATTCAGTCTTCGAAATGCACTTGTGTCCTGGGCACATGTTATCTTCCAGCTGTGCACAAAGGAGCCTAAGAGCGCATATTTAAAAAACAAAAGCTGGAGGAAAATACAAAACAATTATCAGTTTCCCTTCAGGGTTGAACAGGCCATTACTTTAACTAGACTTGGACCCTTAGCCACTGTATTAAAGAATTCAATGACAGATCCCTTGTGGTTTACTGCTGCCTCACACTCATCAGGCATCACTAAAAATAAATCATTACATATTGCGCCTTTCTGATGCAGCTTCTGACACTGCTTTGCACCTGAACAACCCCCAGTCTGGGACAGTAATACCTGTGCTCATCTAGTTATGAAAATAGCTCAAAATGTTTTTTGTGCAACAAAATAACTGTTATGGACAATGTTCTGTTTTGCTGTCTCTCTCTGCCCTCTCTCGCATTGGGCCTTTGCTACTTTCAAAACTTTTACTGTTGCTCTTTGATGTTGCTTACTGTTAGTATTCCCTTCCATATCCAGTTCATGACACTGTTGCATTTGTTTCATTCATGTGGTATTACAAAAAGATATAGCACTACAAATAAATAACGTTTAGCTCACATGTTCAATACAGTTTAAGCACACTGTAAACCAAAGCACTATTTATAAATGTAGACATTTTACATTTCATATATGTAAAATGTTGACAAAACAGTTTAAACAACACAGACACCAAGCGCAAATGTGGACTAAGTCAGAAAACAATACATTATTTTACAAAGATGAGAAAACATGAAAATCCAATGTCTGGCCTTAGCAAGCTGGTGCAATGGCTAATTAAACAACATGCATTTCAACCAACTGTAACTGTAAACTGCATAAGCCACAAAACACTAAGAGGCACCACCTACATGTAGCAGTCAGGCGACTGGAAGAAATTTTTTAAATTAAAAATAACCTTTCCATATAGTTTCAGTAGAACACTATCACTATTTCCTAGCAGGTAGGTGTACGTGATACAGATATAGAGATGGCATCAAAGCACTATGAAAGGTAACCACTGTTGTGGTACATGTCATGCATGCAACAAAGCTAGAGTGTCTGATAAATGGGAACACAATGGATGCAAGATATTTTTTAAGGAAATGACAAACTGCAGGAGCCATTACATACTATACTTAATTTTATGCCCATGTGGTCTGGGCTAGGTGGGAGAAACTGGGAGAGAGTTCAGAAATCACTATGGTGAACATAAATCTTACAATAAGGACAAAAAAGTTCAAAGCATGATTAGTCCAACATTGGGTTGAGGCAGAACATACTGACGGTGATTTGAAATAGTCAATATTAGAAAACGTGAAACCCTGTCAAAGCCAATCTGAAATTGAAAAAGGGGAGAGAACTAATGAAGTGGGACTGAACAAGGAAATAATTTGGACAGGTACGTATTAATGTCCAACCCCTGTTTTGAGATGTATTGAAAGATGGCATGTACACACTAAGGCCTTCATTACAACCCTGGCGGTCAGAGTAAAAGTGGCAGTAATACCGCCAACAAGCCGGCGGTAAAAAAAAAATGGAATTACGGCCATGGCGGTTACCGCCATGCCAAACCACCACTTCTAAACTCCGACCGTCTCCAGCCCAGCGGCCGTCACTAGACTGCCGGCGGTATCAGGACCCCGCATACCGCCATGGATTTTGTGGGGTTTTGTACCGCCACGAAGTCCATGGCAGTAGGCACTATCAGTGCCAGGGAATAAGCTCCCTGGCACTGATTGGGGTCTCCCCCTCACGCCTCCTCCTCCCCAGAGTCCTCCCCCAACACCCACGACACCCCTACCACCCCGCAAAGGTGGTAGGACCATATTCCCCCCGATACACACTCACACCCCCCCCACACCCCTCTACAGGCACCCTCACACCACTCATACACATAAATGCACACATACATGCACACCTACATGCACACAGACATTCGTCACATTTCCCATACACACAATACATCTACCGCATGCATACACGCACTCACACAACCCTTCTACACACTCACACGCACACCCCCATGCACGCACACAACACTCCTCCACCCTCCTCACCTAAAGGCCAATCAGTTTACCTGTTCCGGTGATCCTCCGGGAGGGAACGGGATCCATGGGGGCTGCTCCGCCGCCAGCACCCCGCCACGAGAACACCGCCACGCCGAATCCTGGGTTGTTATTCGGTGGGCGGTGTTCTGATGACGTGGCAGTGGAGGTGAAGCAGCCTCCACTTCACCTTCGACTGCCAGTATGGCTGCTGGCGGCTCTCCATCCGAAAAAGGGCAGAGGGCTACTAGCAGTCATAATATGCTGGGCGGGAGACCAGAGGCCGCCTGCACTGGTGGTCTTCGGCCCGGCAGAACCTCGGCGATCTTGAAAAAAGACCGCTGAGGTCCAAATGAGGGCCTAAGTTTCTATGTTTTGAGTAAAAGCAACCAATATATCAAAATTATATGGAATTGCTGCGATTAATTAGAGCTATGTTAGTTCACTGCTATTATTGGTAAGGAGGTGCGTATCATACCATTTTTCTGAGGTTAAAATATAGAATGTCATTAAATACATTTGGCCCTTGATTAGGTATTTACGTTAAGCTGTGCTGTTTCTGTATCATTATTGACTGATGTTTTTTGTATGAGACAGTTAGAATCGTTTTGGTCTCCTTAACAGGCATAGCTAGGTAGAGTTGGCATCTTTGCAGGAACAAGACCACACAAGATGGCACCCATTGTGAACGACCAGATCATGTGATCTGTACCTCAGGAGTTCTTTGCCATTTAACACAGTGGCTCTAGATTAGGTATCTACAGCGAGCTATGCAGTTTAAGATATAGGCATCTGTATCATCAACACTGCGTCCCATATCACTCTCTTGGAAAGGTTGATGGCGTTGGGTCTTCGGGGAACAGTTGTAGCCTGGACGACCTCATTTCTGAAAGACTGCTCATTCCAGGCTTTCTCATCCAGCGCCAAGTCAGAGCTGTGTACTGTCACTTCTGGTGTTCCCCAGGGCTGAGCCCTATACCTGATGCTATTTAACATATATGAGGTGTGGTAGAAAGCTGTGGACTAACCCTTTTCTCTTATGCAGATGTCACACAAAAACTTTTCTGACTGTGCTCTGGACAGGGACCCAGCACCGGAGCCCTGAATCTGTGCCTGAGCTGGATTTCTTCCGGGACGAAAAACAACTCACTGAAGCCTACTGGAGAGTAGACCAGGTAAGGAAACCTTGGCTATGGGGCCCTCAGCATTGACTGGAGGCTCTCGGCCCTCCCAAAACAGTCTCCCAAGGTAAAGAACCTTGATTTCTGGATGGATTAGAGTCTATCCATGAAGCCACAAGTGGCTAAGGTGGCCTCTATGTGCATTGCAGTGCTGAAGTGGGTGAAAAAAATAATTTGGATGATCCCACCGTCAGCCCAAAAAACAGTGATCCAAGCACTGATCATTTCATGAATAGATTATGGGAACATCCTGTTGCTGGGAGCAGATAAGGCATCTATTAGGCACCTGCAAATTGTTCAGAACTCCGCGGCCAGACTTTTGTATCGCCTTCTGAAGTTTGCCTCCACATCCAACCTACTCCCTGAGTTTCACTGGCTGGCCGTGGATAAACAAAAACAGTTTAAAGACTTGTGCTAAATGCACAAAGCTAGATTCGGTACAGGTCCATGATATGTTTAGGATTTGGTGGTCCCTTACAGCCTGCGTGCATGCTTCGTTCTCTCAACCGGTCCCTCTGCAAATGCCTCGAATCCACCTGTAACGCATGGGAGTCCAGTCTTTTGCATACCTGGGCCTCAAGTTATGGAATGGCTTACCAGAATCTTAGCGAAACTGTACCTCTCTGGCCAGGTTCCCCAAGAACTTAAAAACATGGATATTCTAAATCTGAGGGCTCAATCAATTCAAATTTTTTGCCTCCTTAACAGACGTATATAGTTAGGTACAGTTTGCATCATTATGTAGAACAAGACTGCACCAAGATTGCGCCCATTATGAAATACCGTGTCATGTGAACTGTATCTTAGAAGGCGTTGGTTTTTCCTCATCTGAACTATGTATATACTTTGGATCTAAGCAGGTCATTTGATTTGTATTAGTAGAGACATAGCTGGATAGTAATTACTTGGATCAAGTCAAGTACCAACTTATGTATTATATAAGCACCGTACTCTGCATTAGAGAGCAGCACCATTTTAATATGGCGCCCATGGTGAATAATTGTTTTCAGGTTACCAAACATCTAAATAGTGCTAATAAGATAATGAGTGTGGAGTGGGCCAGTATTTAACTCGTTCTGTGCCACGGACGTAATGGTTACGTCCTGTGGCACAGTGCTCCTGTGCCGAGGACGTAACCATTACGTCCCGGCACTGGAGCTCGGAGGGAGCGCTTCAAGGGCAGGGATGGAAGGGGGAGCCCTTCCCCTTCTACCCCCGACCCCTCCCCCCACTAATGACATCAGCGTGCAATCACACGCTGACATCATTAGAGGGTGCCGGTCACGCGGAAGCCATTTGCTTCCAGCGTGGCGTTAGGAGAAGAGGTGAGTTTCTCCTCCGGTGGAGGGTGTTTGGGGGGTGGGGGGATGGGGGGAAACGGGGAGCAGGGGTTGCACACAAAGAGGCACTGGGGAAAACGGAAAGGGTTTTCCTTTCCCTTGATGTCTCTGAGCATTCCTGCTGCCCAATCATGTCGCGATTGGACAGCAGGAATGCCCACTAGACACTAGGGATTTTATTTACAAATGTTATTTTTGCTTTATATGTGTCAAGGAGCAGCCCCTTAGGCAAGGGTCGCTCCCCTTTGGGGAGCATATATTTTATGACCATTTCTTTGTTTATTTCTTGGGAGGGGGGGGGGCTAGAACTGTTTGACATGCCTGCCCCCATTTTATTTTAGACCCATCTGCCACACGGTGGGGGGTGGCGCGGGTCGGGGCAGAAGCCACCAGAGATAGTGTGTGTGTTTATTGTAGGGGGGGTGGGCGGCTGCTTGGGCAAGGGTCACTCCCTTTATGGGGGCATATTATTTATGGCCATTTCAACCACAGGAACTCCAGGGATTTTCTTTTCTTTGTTTATTTCGGGGTGAGGGGGGTGGGGGGGCTCTTGGACAAGGGTCGCTCCCCCAAGCGGGGCATAGAACTGTTGGCCATTTCTGCCCCTGGCCTATTTTGTTTTATGCCCATTGCCCCCAAGTGGGGCAGAAGCCACTTAGGCACCAATTTCTAAATGCTTGATGGTGGGGTGTTTGTCAACTGGAAAAGTATTTGCATTTGTGATTATAACAGTGTTGTTCTCCTTTTTGTTCTAGTTCAAAGCTTTTGCTTCCTTTGCAGTGGCTCCTTGCGGTTTTGGCAGTGGTTGATCTGCGGTTTGCGTAGTTGCATGTTTTAGGTAAGTAAAAACAATTTACTCCAAAGGAGTATTGTTGCCATGCATGAATGACATGTTTGTAGATGGTGTACTAAATGCAGGATTGTGTGTGAAATTGTCCTTAGGTTTGTACACAATGATATTTGTGTTGTCTTATTTCTAATTTGCTTTTCTTTTTAGTGGGATATCATTGGTGATTGCTGTGTCTGTGCAGAGTAGTTGCTGGTGAGTAGGTTTTTCCGGCAAGCGAGTGGTGAAGTTTTTCAGTACATAACTCTTTTTGATAAAGCCACATTTTGTTTATTACTTATCTTACACAGTGCTGGTTGTTGGTGGTGTATTTGTCCTTTTACTTTTCGTAGGAAGGATTATGGCTAGCTGCAGGATGACCGCTCAGCAGGTTGTTGGTATGCTTTTATAGTCATTGTCTGATCATGATTATGAGAATGACTCTGCATTTGAGGCAGAGGAGGAAGTGGGAGATTCTGGCAGTGAAGTTTGTCGGAGAGGAATCTTCAGTGCAGATGAAGGGCCTGTTTTAGAGGAGGACACTAATGTGCCAATAGTGCAGCAACCTGGGGCTGAAAGGTTTCCCTTTGGAAGGCCTGAACTCTGGGTTGGCCCAAACATGGAGCAGCCAGAGTTGCCTGCCTTTTCTGGTCTCCCGGGGTGTAGAGTCAACACGGAGAACTTTTTGCCTGTCAATTTCTTTGAGTTGTTTATGGACGATGTGTTTTTGGAAGAGATTGTTGAGCAGACTAATTTGTATGCGGGCAGTATTTGAGGGACAACGCTGCCATACTTAGGCCACACTCTAGAGCTACCCAGTGGATTCCCAGAAATTTGGAAGAGATGAAAAAGTTTTGGGGTTTGACTTTTTTGATGGGGTTGATAAGGAAGCCGTCATTGGCTTCTTATTGGTCTACTAGTCCCTTGATGGCAACAGCTATATTTCCTTAAACCACGAGTCGTAATCGGTACTTTCTTCTTCTTAGGATGCTGCATTTTGTTGACTATGCTTTAGCTTGCCACAAGATCACCCTGGTTCTGATAGTCTTTCTAAGATGAGGCCTGTCCTTGATCATTTTGTAGATCGGTTTTCAGAGGTCTATGTTCCAGGCAAAGAAATAGCTGTGGACGAGTCTTTGGTCTTCTTCAAGGGTCATTTGTTTTATAGGCAGTACATTCCTAGCAAGAGGGCACTGTATGGAATTAAATTGTATATGCTGTCTGAAAGTAGTACAGGATATGTGTATAATGTCCAGGTCTACACTGGTAGGGATTCCAGTATTGACCCCCCTGGTTGTCCGCCCACTTTTGGAGTTAGTGAGAAAATTGTGTGCAAACTTGGTAGGTGACTATTTAATAAAGGTCACCATTTGTATGTAGATAACTTCTACACTGAAGTGCAGTTGTTCAAGGAATTGTTTAGAGTAGACACTGTTGCTTGTGACACAATTCATTTTAACCAGAAAGGCTATCCAAGGGAGCTTGTCTGTAAAAAACCTGAGAGGGGACAGTGCAGTGCCTTGCATAATGATGAGCTGCTAGCTCTGAAATTTACAGACAGGAGGGATGTCTACAGGTTAAGGACCATCCATGATTAGAGTACTTCCCCTGTGACTGTTTGGGCCCAGGTTGCCGAAGTGCGCAAACCTGTGTGCATTTTAGATTATAATAAGCACATGGGAGGTGTAGATAGAGTTGATCAGAGGTTGGAACCTTATACTGCTATTCGTAAGTCTTACGTTTGGTATAAGAAGTTAGAAATTCACCTCTACCACTTGGCAACCTTTAATGCCTTTATTGTGTTTAAGGATAGGTCTCCAGAGTCAAAGATGACATTTGTGAAATATCACGAGTCAGTGATAGAGAGCCTTATTGTGGTGGAACAGGCAAGAGTTCCTAGAAAAGCAGTGGTGGAGGATGTGGCTAGATTGAAAGATCGCCACTTTGCTGAGCACATTCCTCCCACGCCCAAAAAATACTTTCCAGCTAAGAAATGTAGAGTCTGTGCTCAAAGAGGTATCCGGAGGGAGACTCGAATGTGTGGGTGGCTGTTTCAGTAATTACCACACCCAGAAGAATTACTGGGAACTACCATGAGCATAAACTGCCTGTTTTATATTTTCATGTGTTCAGTTTCATGGTTGGCATTTCTGTCATGTATTTAGTTATAGCTTTTGTGTTTGTAGTTTTGTACTTATTTCTAATTAGTTAGTGGCTTCTTTGTTTAAAAAAACAAACAAAAAAGTGACGCCATTGTGCGTGGAGTGGTGCTTGGCTGGCGGTGTAAATATTGACTTGCTGTTGGCTACTGCAACACACTGCCAGCCAAACGCCAGTCCACACACTCCCATCAGCTGGTGTGATATGCTATGTAAGTGATGTGCCCTTGAGTGGTGCTGTCTGGCGATACAAGTGTTGTAATGTGCTGGGTTCGTGGCTGGCAGCGTGAATGGTCTTGTGCATGTCATGTATGAAAGGTATGTGAATGGGCTGTAAAGCAGGTGCCTTGTCGTGGCTTTACAGCTCACAAGCTGTGAGTCATTGGTTCACTTTTTTGGCCTTTCAGTTATTAACAGTGCATTTCATTTTTGTGAAATCTCTTGTTAATAAAATTTGATCTACTGAACCATCACTCACCCTCGTGCCAAATCCAAACAGTATGTGTAGTAAAAATGACAAAACCTGCTCTGCTGTATTCAGGCGTCGCAGCACACCCGTGACACGCTAGGTGTCCCAGGTGGGACCCCGATGATGAATCATGCCACCAACTTGGTTGGTGGGTGAGGGGTCTTTTTAACATAACCTAAGTGCATTTCTTTTCAAAACTGTAGTGTTTGGAACATCACATAAGTACATGGACACATCAAAATGATGTACTGCAAAACTATCTGTGTTTGGGGGGGGGGGGGGGGGGAGAACCTATGTTTTTTGGTCCCAGGTGCAAAGGATTCTGGGTAAGAAAAAACTGGGGGATCCACGCAAGTCACACCTCCCTGGACTCCCTCGGGTGTCTAGTTTTCAGAAATGTTTGGGTTTGGTAGCTCCTGAACCCAGGACCAAAAAAACAGGTGTCCCCCGCAAAAACAGTTAGTATTGTATTTGATCATTTTGATGTGTCCACATGGTGTTTTGGCGCATTTCCTGTTGTGGGCACTAGGCCTACAGACACAAGTGAGGTACCATTTGTATCGGGAGACTTGGGGGAACGCTGGGTGGAAGGAAATTTGTGGCTCCTCTCTGATTCCAGAACTTTCTGTGTGTGTTTTTTTAGCCCAATTTTGAGGTTTGCAAAGGATTCTGGGTAACAGAACCTGGTGAGAGCCCCACAAGTCACCCCATCCTGGATTCCCCTAGGTGTCTTGTTTTCAAAAATGCACAGGTTTGGTAGGTTTTCCTAGTTGCCGGCTGAGCTAGAGATCAAAATCCAAAGCTACGCACTTCCCAAAAAACACATCAGTTTTCAATGTAAAAATGTGATGTGTCCATGTTGCGTTTCCTGTCGCAGGCATTAGGCCTACCCACACAAGTGAGGTACCATTTTTAATTGGGAGACTTGGGGGAACACAGAATAGCAGAACAAATGTTATTGCCCCTTGCCTTTCTCTACATTTTCCCTTCCAAATGTGAGACAGTGTGTAAAAAAAGACGACTATTTGAGAAATGCCCTGTAATTCACATGCTAGTATGGTCACCCCGGAATTCAGAGATGTGCAAATAACCACTGCTTCTTAACACCTTATCTTGTGCTCATTTTGGAAATACAAAGGTTTTTTTAATACTATTTTTCACTCTTTATATTTCAGCAAATGAATTGCTGTATACCCGGTATAGAATGAAAACCCACTGCAAGGTGCAGCTCCTGTATTGGCTCTGGGTACCTAGGGTTCTTGATGAACCTACAAGCCATTTATATCTCCACAAGCAGAAGAGTCCAGCAGACATAACAGGATACTGCATTCAAAAATCTGACATCTCAGGAAAATGTTACAGAGTAAAATGTGGAGAAAAATGGCTGTTTTTTTCACCACAATTTCAATTTTTTTATTTATTTCAGCTGTTATTTTCTGTAGGAAAACCTTGTAGAATCTACACAAATGACCCCTTGCTGAATTCAGAATTTTGTCTATTTTTTAGAAATGTTTAGCTTTCTGGGATCCAGAATTGCTTTCCCACCCATTTCTGTCCCTAACTGGAAGGATGCTGAAAGCAGAAAAAATAGTAAAAACGGGGTATGTCCCAGTAAAATGCCAAAACTGTGTTGAAAAATGTGGTTTTCTGATTCAAGTCTGCATGTTCCTGAAAAGCTGGGAAGCTGGTGATTTTAGCACTGCATACCCTTTGTTGATGCAATTTTCAGGGAAAAACTACAAGCCTTCTTTTCGCTGTATTTTGGCTAATCTCTTGGTCTCCTACAAACTCTCGGTACCTCTAGATTCCCTGGGATGTTGGAAAAAAAGGACATAGATTTGGCATGGATAGCTTATGTGGACAAAAGGTTATGAGGGCCTAAGCGTGAACTGCCCCAAATAGCAAAAAAAAGGCTCGGCACAGGAGGAGAAAAGGCCTGGCAGCTAAGGGGTTAAAGAATAGTGAAAACGTGGAAATCAGGTACCATAATAAGGCCCAAATCATGAGAGATACCCATGAATCTCCGATGTATAGATCTTTGAGAAGGAGAAGGGGGATGGTCAAGACTTAGAAAGGGAGAGCCTTTGTGTAATATGAGGTGCTGTATGTCCTATATGGTGTCATTCATGTCACGTCACTGTAAACCCATAATGAATACATTTTTCAGGCAATGTTATGGCAGGTGGGAGCCTCTTTTTCTAAAAAACTGGAAGAGGAATGTTTGGTGTCACTGAGAAAGAAAGCCATACCGCTGACTATCTTAGATGTGTGCAAATCATCACTTAATGAAGTTTGCATTGCTTGTTGAGTATAATAAGCTCAGTGAGTCCTGTAAAGGTTAAGCAGGAAGTGTTATTATTGATTGTTGTTGTTCCTCCTCCTTTCCCGAACTTCACATTATATATTTGAGGGCACCCTTTTTTCATAAGGGTGGAAGCAACATGTTCACAAGAGTTTAACAGACAGATAGATGAAGCGAGCTGACTCAAAGCCAAGGTATGTTTTGTTGTGTAACCTTTACATATACAGAGCAGGTACAACAAATGTGTCTTGACGTTATAATAACCTAACCATACCATTGGTAGTTACATAGGTGAATTTAGGAATAAGACAGTTTCAAGTTTTTCCCACATGTAATGAGTGAAGATTCTGAACGAATGAATAAGGGTTCCCAGTTTCACTTACCAGCTCCAATTGAGAAGGCAAGATTGACAAAGGTACCTATTCTAATTCTAAGGATCATGAGAAGAAACTGATCATTGATCTTTATATTACAAGGGCCCTTAACTAAAAGAATTTACATGCAACAAAATCTGGGACGGGTTGAATAGCATCTTTAAGGAAATGCCTCCTTGGCATGGTTACCCCCTGACTTTTTGCCTTTTGCTGATGCCAAGTTATGACTGAAAGTGTGCTGGGACCCTGCTAATCAGGCCCCAGCACCAGCACCGCCCTGGCACTCAGATAAGTCCCTTGTAAATGGTACCCCTGGTACCAAGGGCCCTGATGCCAGGGACGGTCTCTAAGGGATACAGCATGTCTTTTGCCACCCTGGGGACCACTCACTCAGCACATGCACACTGCCTCACAGCGTGTGTGTGCTGGTGGTGAGAAAATAACTAAGTCGACATGGCACTCCCCTCAGAGTGCCATTGCAAACTCACACTGCCTGTGGCATAGGTAAGTCACCCCTCTAGCAGGCCTTACAGCCCTAAGGCAGGGTGCACTATACCACAGGTGAGGGCATATGTGCAAGAGCACTATGCTCGACAGTGTCTAAGTAAAACCTTAGACATTGTAAGTGCAAGGTAGTCATAAAGAGTATATGGTCTGGGAGTTTGTCAAACACGAACTCCACCGTTTCATAATGGCTTCACTGAAATCTGGGAAGTTTGGTATAAACTTCTCAGTACAATAATGCACACTAATGCCAGTGTGTGATTTATTGAAAAATACACCCAGAGGGCATCTTAGAGATGCCCCCTGAATACCAGTCCGACTCCTAGTGCTAGGCTGACCAGTTTCTGCCAGCCTGCCACAACCAGACAAGTTTCTAGCCACATGGGAAGAGTGCCTTTGTCACTCTGTGGCCAGGAACAAAGCCTGTATGGGGTGGAGATGTTTCTCACCTCCCCCTGCAGGAACTGTAACACCTGGCGGTGAGCCTCAAAGGCTCACCCCTTTTGTTACAGTGTCACAGGGCATCCCAGCTAGTGGAGATGCCCCCACCCCTCCGGCCCCCCCTCCGGCCACTGCCCCCACTTTTGGCGGCAAGGCTGGAGGAGATAATAAGAAACACAAGGAGGAGTCACCCACCAGTCAGGACAGCCCCTAAAGTGTTCTGAGCGGAGGTGACCCCTGCCTTTAGAAATCCTTTATCTTAAGTTTGGAGGATTCCCCCAATAGGATTAGGGATGTGCCCCCCTCCCCTCAGGGAGGAGGCACAAAGAGGGTGTAGCCACCCTCCAGGACAGTAGCCATTGACTAAATTTAGTATTTAGGGGCACCCAAGAACCCAGGAAATCAGATTCCTGCAACCTGAAACAAGAAGAAGGACTGCTGACCTGAAAGCCCTGCAGAGACGACGGAAATTACAACTGCTCTGGCCCCAGCCCTACCGGCCAGTCCCATGACTCGAAGAAAACTGCAACAGTGACGCATCCTACAGGGACCAGCGACATCTGAAGCCTCAGAGGACTGCCCTGAACTAAAGGACCAAGAAACTCCAGTGAGCAGCGGCCCTGTTCAACAACAGCAACATCTTTTGTAACAAAGAAGCAACTTCTAAAGAACTCACTCTTCCAGCCGGAAGCGTGAGACTTCACACTCTGCACCCTTCGCCCCCGGCTCGAGCTCCAGAGAACCAACACTACAGGGAGGACTCCCCGGCGACTGCAACCTTGTGAGTAGCCCGAGACAACCCCCCTGAACCCACACAGCGACGCATGCAGAGAGAATCCAGAGGCTCCCCCTGACAGCGACTGCCTGTAACAAGGAAACAGACACCTGGACCAAGCACTGCACCTGCAGCCCCCAGGACCAGAAGGAACTGAACCTCAGTGCAGGAGTGACCACCAGGCGACCCTCTGCCTAGCCCAGATGGTGGCTGGCCCAAGAAGCCCCCCTGTGCCTTGCTTGCACCGCTAGAGTGACCCCCGGGTCCCTCCATTGAATCCTATACCAAACCCAACGGCTGCTTTGCACACTGCACCCGGCCGCCCCTGTGCCGCTGAGGGTGTGTTTTGTGTGCCTACTTGTGCCCCACCCAGTGCTGTACAAAACCCCCCTGGTCTGTCCGCTGAAGACGCAGGTACTTACCTGTAGGCAGACTGGAAAAGAACACCACTGTTCTTCATAGGCGCCTATGTGTTTTGGGCACCTCTTTGACCTCTGCACCTGTCCGGCCCGAGCTGCTGGTGTGGTAACTTTGGGTAACTCTTGAACCCCCTATACCCAGGAACTTGAACTTGTAAGTGTCTTACTTACC
This sequence comes from Pleurodeles waltl, assembly GCF_031143425.1. Taxonomy (NCBI): domain Eukaryota; kingdom Metazoa; phylum Chordata; class Amphibia; order Caudata; family Salamandridae; genus Pleurodeles; species Pleurodeles waltl. The sequence goes on from NC_090442.1 coordinate 1,022,407,358, forward strand.
TGACAAACTAACCATTACTTACCTCCCCCAGGAACTGTTATTTTTTGCACTAAGTGTCCACTTTCAAAATAGCTTATTGCCATTTTTACTAAAACTCTGTTTGCTATTGCTCTAACTCAAAGTTCCTAACTTACCTGTGTGGAGTACATTGCATTTTATGTATTTACTTCAAATCTTGAACTTGTGGTTCTAAAATAAATTAAGAAAATATATTTTTCTATATAAAAACTATTGGCCTGCAGTTAAGTCTTCGAGTGTGTGTTCCTCATTTATTGCCTGTGTGTGTACAACAAATGCTTAACACTAACCTCTGATAAGCCTACTGCTCGACCACACTACCACAAAATAGAGCATTCGAATTATCAAATGTTGCCACTATCTTACCTCTAAGGGGAACCCTTGGACTCTGTGCACACTATCTCTTACTTTGAGATAGTATATACAGAGCCAACTTCCTACAGCATCTCTTTTGACTATGACCATGGCCTTATAAACAATTCTTTGACCGACTGGATGCCAATATAAATAATTTAAGAAAGGTGTTATACGTTGGCAGTTTGGAACCTTGTAAATCATAATGGCAGCCAAATTTTGAACAAGTTAAAATTGTTCCAGAGTGTCAGAACCTGGTTCAGAGGGCCACAGGCAAGCAGGAGCCACCGAGCCCAACCGTGGGGGTTGAGGCCATTTACTCCTGATGTCCTGGGGCCTGACCTGCTATTGTTCCTCAGCAACTGGTCCAAGTACTCCTTCAGCTCTTGGCTCAGTGGAGGAGCCGGTCGAGCAGTCCAGGGCTTTGAGGGTAGGTAGAAACAGGGGAGTAAACACAGGCTCACAACTAAAAATAGGTTCAGCAGCAGCAGTAAATGATTGCTCAGCCAAATACTGACTTGTATTAAAAAACTACAAAGTCGATTATAGCAGTCACAAACTATACACATCCTGTCTGATGGCTGGGCTCTAGGGTTTTACCAGGGGGGCTTCTGAGTCCCACAGCCCTCTTGCTAGCAGTAGTGGTTATTCCCTAATCACATTAGGTGACATTCAGTTTAATTCCCACTAGTAGTCCAAGTCTCAGGAGTCCCATTCCGACTCTTGTTTAAGTCAAAATTGTTCCAGTGCCAAAGTGCTATATGGCAGAGAAGTTGCCCCGGGAGCCTGGCCCGTAAATCAGTCTTACCCATAGCTGCAGGACCTGTACGACCGGAGTCTCCGAGCAACCCCCCTCTCACGGGCTCTGAAGCTGCAGCGGCTGTCTCCGGTGATTTCCTCAAATGCAGCGTTCAGGTGTCCTCGAGTTGCTCACACGAAGTCCTGTGGAAGCAGCAGCCGATGCTCCTCCATTGCAGGTAAGTTTTCTTGGATCCTCCTCACAGGTTGTGGGGGCGGAGTGGGAGTTGATGCTCTTGGTGCTGGTCCTCAGACAGGGCTTAGGTTCACATGAGTTACCACAATGGCCTCTCGCTCCCTTCTATAGTCTTGACCAGACCATGCTTCTTGCTTTGTCCCGGTTGCTCCACCTGGCATATGGGTTCACTGTCCTCACTCTGCAAACATGCAGAGCAGCAGCTATCTTCATGGCGGCCCCAACCTGGCATACGGAGTCACCAACTTCACTCTCCAAATGGGTTGCTCCATGGTTGCTATCTTCACAGCAGCCCTACCTGGCATACAGGGGTTGCTGACTATTCCACACGTAAGCTACAGCCCAATCAGCTGACTAGGAAACTTCACTGCAGCCCACCTGGCATACATTGTTGACAACATCCTTCTGCCCACGGGCTACAACCCAATTGGTGCACAAGCCATTCTCCTCACACCTCGCTTCAGAGATCCAATTGCCAGGATCTCTCACTGGACCTTGCTTCCTTCAGTGTTCACCTCTCCCTCACAGGGCACACTAGTCATGGCAAGCGGGCAGGCACTAGTGCTCTTAGATTCTCCTGCCCAGCCCTTTCTCCAGAAAGCGATCTGTCACAGCAGGTGTGACCAGAGGTTCAAACCTGAATGTCACAGCTATGTTTATATCAAAGGACTACCTCAGGGAATCCAGCCCTACTCCAAATGATTCTCTTATCAGCCCCATCTCCTTTTTGAGATCCTGAGATGTTACCCTGCACCTTCTCAGTAACCTCTCTCTGATTCAAAGAGCACCCTTTGATGTATAGTGGTGAGCCTGGCTCTCCCTTCCTCCAGTGTGTCCAACCCAGCTCACAGAAATGCAGCAATCTAAAAATCTGTCCGGGGATTCCTCTACCTCCTCATGCTCCTCCAGTAAGTTCTACATCTCCCAAAATGGAACCCAGAATTTACATGCACACATACACCCAGCACACACAAACTACAAGAACTGCACAGCACTACATCTTCCATGTATTGCACCGTTCATAGGCAAATATACATCCTGCACAAGTACATTACACACATGCACTGCCCAGAACTGCATCAACTCTGTATTGTACCATTCATAGGCACAGCCAGCACATGTATATAACACACATGCACTGTGCAGCACCACACACCAATCCGATGTAGGCCAATGGGGAGTTAGGCACACAGCAGCAGAATGTTAAATGAGCGAGCCTGTAGGCCTCATGCCAGTGACATGAGTAAAAAGGCCTATTCACTTCTACTGATCACTACACGGTGTGCTGCCACCGTGCTGCTTAACTTCTGCCAGAGACAGTAGCCTTTCATGACTATGAGGGTAGCGCTTTCGGTGCCGTACGACAGGCCTCTGTCATGGCACACATGCAAGATCCGGGTTTGCCAATGGCAACAAAAATCTGGCACTCAGGGAAGGGATACACGTCCATCACCATGCAATGGACTTTTCTATCCCAACACAGAAATGTGCAGGTGGGTGATAAAAGAGTGGCACTGCCATAATCAAAGCAATACTGAAAAGTGCGCTGATCACAGGAAGAAGAAATCTATTAGCTATGAATATCAGAATTTTTCATATAGTTTTTCGATGAAAAATCTTGGAAGTATGAAAGCCAAATGACGAGATGGCACCAGGACAGATTCTCAAATTATAGAGGAAGGACAAAAGGTACTATTAAAGAAGACTAAGACAGAGGTTCTGGGGTGCCTGCTCTCTCCAAAATAAACAGTTCAGTTTTTGCTGGATTTAATTTCATGTAGTTCTGTGACACCCACCAGCATAACAGATGCAGACTGTGATCAGTTAAGACATTAGGTTCACAAACTCAAAGTTCAATTAAGTGTCATCTGTAAACATATAAAATGTTACTCTCACTTGGGTCAGAAGTTGGGTTCAGATGCTGAATAAAATGGAACATAACATGGAACATAGAGGGGCAATAAAATTGCAGGTTTTGGGTTTGGGCGTGTATGGAGAGAGTGCGACAGTTCAATAAGTATTTGTATTTATAATTGTAATGATACACGTGGCTGGTGAGACGACTAAAACTGACTCTAGTCCATGCATTATCTGTTATGCATGAAGATCACACTAGCACCTATATGTCCTCCTTGAATCTTCACAGATGCTGAAAAGCAGTATGGCCAAATAAGTATAACTCTGCATTCCCTTAAGTAAGTAGTACTGAATGGCAGCCTTAATTCAGATGTAAGCAAATAAACTGTAACTTGGAACACAACTGACATTCCAAAAGATCAAGTCACAAATATCCACCTTGGCATTGCCATATTTTCAATACGCCTCCGTTAAAATTCCTCTTGCACAAGACCCAATACTCCAAGGTTTGCTTTTACAGGATGTGGATCTGCCTAAAAACTACAGACAAGTTAGCGAGTTATTCTAGTGCCAACCAGAAACTCTCCTCTGTCACATAATAATCTTTCAACCATTGGTTAACTTATTTCACAAACCAGCCCAATACACTATGGGGGTCATTTTGACCTTGGCGGACGGCGGAGGCTGTCCGCTAAGGTACCGCCGCTGAATGACCGCACCGCGGTCAAAAGACCGCGGCTGCCATTCAGACATTTCCTCTGGGCCGGCGGGCGCTCTCCAAAAGAGCGCCCGCGGGCCCAGAGGAAATGCCCCTGCAACGAGGACGCCGGCTCAGAATTGAGCCGGCGTAGTTGCAGGGGTGCGACGGGTGCAGTTGCACCCGTCGCGTATTTCAGTGTCTGCTTAGCAGACACTGAAATACTTTGCGGGGCCCTCTTACGGGGGCCCCTGCGGCACCCCCTACCGCCATCCTGTTCCTGGCGGGAGACCCGCCAGGAACAGGATGGCGGTAGGGGGTGTCAGAATCCCCATGGCTGCGGAGCGCGCTCCGCAGCCATGGAGGATTCACAAGGGCAGTGGTAAACCGGCGGGAGACCGCCGGTTTACCCTTTCTGGCCGCGGCTGAACTGCCGCCATCAGAATGCCCTCGGGAGCACCGCCAGCCTGTTGGCGGTGCTCCCGTGGTCAGTGACCCTGGCGGTCACCGGCCGCCAGGGTCAGAATGACCCCCTATATATGAACATTAATTTGTGCCAGGACGCCCCTACGGCGCAACATGTGTGCTTTATAAATGTATTTCACCATCATCAATTTGTTCACTATTTCTAGTAGGTGCTGTACTGTTCTCTATGTTACCTATTTGCAGATGTGCAGGGAGACTCTCCTATGATTTTGAAATGAAAAGTTAACATGATACACTAAGATGATGCAAAGGCCTTGAAGTAACCACGCCAACTTGATCATTAGTAATTGGCAATAAGTCAAGACCTCTTCCAAAACTAAAACTTTCAAATATCATGCTGTTTATTTTGAATGTAGTCTCACAATTATTATAACTTGTTTTTGATATAGTGCTCTACACTCTGCACCTACCACACGTAAGCACTATTTTTAGCAAGTTAAACTGGCCTAGCTAGACTATGGCCTGCTGATCAACAAATATGGCAGGGGCAATCACTGACTCACTGAGACATGCATCCAGTTTAAAACCCCTGAGTTCTGCAGCAGTCTTTACCATAATTATAATTAAACTGTGTTATTATTCTTTTGTGGGGCGTTCTAGTGCTTCAGCTTTCATCACTATTAGACAAGATACCACACTCTCTATGATCATGCAGATGCGGATCATTGTAACTCTCAACTGGGCGCACAGCTGAGAAATGTGAGCACACAAATATGGTGTTGTCACACACAAAGAACAATAAACAAAGAGAACAATGACTGCTAGTCGCACTGGAGTGTTGTGCCCTTAAAAATGAACTCTGTTTCCAACATCATTCATCTATTTGATCACAGAACTTATTGCTATTCTTTATGACTCCACATGCCACTTGAAGTTTCTTTGGTCTTTTTCAGTGCCAGTATTTTTGGTATATTTATTTCTTTCTCTTTCATTAGGCTTATCATGGCCATCTTTGTTGCATTTACTTTTCATGATTGAGCCACTGGAAGTTCTACACCTACCAATTTTCTGGAACTCCAGTTCATTTCTCCATACCTACATGTGTCCGCAAATCCTAAGGTACTTAACCCCTGACCTATTTCCTGTATAAGCTAATACGCCTGTACTTGACAAATCACCTTATTTCCTATAAATGCACTTGCCTGACTCATATCATCACTTTTCCTCTGGGACACGGTTCACCTACCGGGTGGTTTGTTTGATCAATGTTCTCTAACATATTATTTGTTCTAAGTGGTTTGATTATTCACACACGTAATTTCTGTGTGAGTTCTGCTTGCTACTGCCACAGCATGTACTCTCTATAGGTTATGCTCTTTTACCTGTGGTGCGCATCCCTCACTCTATATTCTGTTTAATCTTGTTCAAATCACACTGGTTTCAGTGATCTAGCTTTTACCCCTCTCGCTTACAATGTACATTGTTGTTTGATACTCTATTGTACATTTTCCGTCCTACCTACTTGTATATATCGTTCGTCTATTCCACAGCCTTGACAAAGTCTAGAAGACGAAACACGTGTCGGCTTGTTTTGCTGTATGAACTTGTCTTGATGCATGGTCAATTTCGATTGGAACTCTGACCACTGTTTTCTCATCTGCAATAAACATCCAGCATCACCTGTTTGCTGGACTTCGACTCAATTCCTGAAATACCACTTGGACCAACTACATGGAGTTTTTACCTGGGGTGTGCCCTGGCCTTTGTGTTTTCATTGTATAGGCAACCACTCACTTTTCCAGAAGTGTCTGGTCCTCTGACACCCGTGGTGGCGGGTGTATGGCTAGCCTGGCACCCATGACTATTTGCTATTCATAAAAAGACTCTTACAGATGGACAGTAGATAAACCTACGTTGATGCGCGAGCACCTCTGGCATGCTCCACCTTTTTGGCTTTGTCTTTACGTACTTAATGCCTGCTCAGCACTTAGCACTGTGATTCTATTATAGCCTTAGAACCCGCCTTCGGCTCGGGCACTTAACGCGGGAAAGGGCCTTTAATAGCCGGTAGAGCCCGCTACGGCGGGTTCTAAGGCTATTAGAACATTCTGCCACTCAGGGCAGAATGTTCTATGAAATAAAAAAAATTGCTCACGGAGCCCGAGGGGATTAAAATCCCCTCGGGCTCCGTGAGGCTTTGTTCACAGCTGTTGCTGTGAACAAAGCGAACATTGGAATGTTGGAGCTGCAGGCTTTTACCGGCCAGTAAAAGCCCGCAGCACTCCATTGTCTTCAATGGACATGCCAACATTCCAATGTTCTAATATTGTATTGTACATATTTTTCTCTGCATTGTTTTTCCTTGTTTGCATATTGTTTCTTCACACAATATGGATACATTTAATGACAATAGGGATGCATTTCTTGAGGAAATCTTTCAAACTGGCACAAGTTCATCCACTGTTCATGACTTGCCCACCAAACAAGAAGGTTTGAAAATGAAATTTGTAAAACTTGAACGCTTAAAGAAACAGGAGTTATCAAGATGGTGGGATTACACCATTTTGCAAAAATATATAGATAACAAGCAAATCCTTAGGGGTCTACGTATCGTCCTATTCCCCTCTTTTGAGGACCTGAGTCCAGAACTCCTAAAGGAGTAGGAACACCTTCTGGTTACCTCATCGTTTGGCATGATGGATATATTAATTAGAGATGCATGTGCCAAAAGAGACAAACTAGTTGATGACATTCTTGCACTAGAAAAAGAAATCAAAGTTATTAATCTACCTGAGGCCAAAGAAAAAAACTACAAGATACTTAAGGAAGTGTTACTTAAACATCAAGATTATATTAAGGATAAGAAAACAATTAAACTCAAAAGAGATTGGAGATTATAAGAGTGGGAGAGTTTTCACTTACTCACGTAAATTTGACAACATCAAACTAGATAGACATGACACCCCTCCTCACTTACCTAATGAGGGTGCAACCTCCACTTACTCCACCAGTGAGACAGACCTTTCAAGTACCTCAAGTATTAGTGATAGTGACACCAGTAACCAAACACGTCAATCTATGATCTCAACCTACCACAAATCCCCTTTTTTATTAGAATTAGAAAGATACAGAAAGGGTCAAACATTAAATCGCAGGAGGGAGGAACCACACACAAACCCATCAGGAGAGGCAAGAGAAAAACTTACAGATGCTACAAGGGAAAGAGAAGGGATGACCACGAGATCCTCCACTCGCAATCAGAAATAAGTCTTCCTGACTTGAGTAGGAGTTACTAAATTGCAATTGTAAACCTTTCCAATGTTGAACTGAATACACAACAAATAAACATCTTGTGCAAAGGTTGGGTTTTGTGCCATCGTCTCTACCCAATTTTACTGAACTACATGTCAACCTCTTTAAATTTATCCGCAAGTGTAAACTTTGCAAATTCTTTGAGGGCAGACCCGTTCAGACTGGTCCTATTGTGCCTAACGTATGCCTTGTCAGTAATGTTACCATCAAGGACGTAAAAGATATTCAGACTCTTCTCTCCTTAGAACAGATTTCCGGGATGTCCCCCTCTCTGCCTGAGATTGTATCTGATTTAGACTTCGATCCCTACTCACATATTGATAGTGGTCTTAAAACTTCCTCTAAATTCACACCCAATCTAGGAAGTGACAGCGTCATTTACATTTTCTATAAACAATTCACGGCTGACTTATATTGACTTGAAGATCTATATCGTTCAGGACGTAAAAACATTTCACACAACATCACCATCCCTGAAAGAGAAGCTCTACACTCGCTCACCAACAACAAGAATATAATCATTAAGGAAGCTGACAAAGGGGGCAACATTGTCATCATGAATAGATCTGACTACATCAAAGAAATAGACCGCCAACTAAACGACACAACTGCATACTCAGCCCTGTCACACAACCCACTACTTAAGATCAACGCCCATGTTATGCAAAGATTAACAATTTGGAGAGAAAGGTGTCTCATTACGGATCTAGAATTTAAATACATGTGTAACCCTACTCCTACCTCCCCTTGCATCTACATTTTACCCAAAATACACAAACCATTTCCTTTCCCACCTGGGAAGCCTATTATCTTGGGGATTGGTTCACCGACAGAAAGAATCTCTGAGTACATTGACCTGTTCCTACAACCACTGGTCATCAATCTTCCCTCGTTCATTAGGGACACCAAAGACCTTTTAAGCAAACTCAGCGACTTTGACTGGACAGATGGACACTTGCTGGTATACATGCTGGTATACATGCATACCGAGAGACAATGGCTTACATGCAGTCCAGCATTTTTTGGATACACGTGAAGCCTCTTTTTTAGAACACTCCAACATGCTACTAGACTTGATTGAACTTGTTTTGGACAGTAACTTTTTTGTTCACAATGGGACATGGTACAGACAGATCCAAGGGGTGGCAATGGGGGCGAAATTTTGCCCATCATTTGCTAACCTATACATGTTTTTTTTTTTAATGGTCACACATATGGAGGGAGTGTGCACCAGACTTAACACAACAAATCCTTTACTGGGGCAGGTACATTGACGATGTCCTACTTTTCTGGTCAGGGAGCTTCAACGCCTTTGGGCTCTTCCTACATCATCTCAATACCAATTCTTTCAATATCACTTTTTCTGGGGAGCATAGCACATCACATGTGAACTTTTTAGACCTCACCCTGTACATTCAAGACAACAAAATCTGTTTCAAACTATACAGAAAACCGACAGCATGTAACTCCATCCTACATGCCAAAAGTTCACATCCCACCTCGTAAATTAATGCCATACCATATGGGGAGCTCACTAGGATCAGGAGAAACTGCAGTGAAGATACGGTTTTTCAAGAAGAATTAAAACAAATGAATACACAATTCATTCGGAGGGGTAACGCACCTAAAACTTTACTACGAGCTAACAATAGAATTAGCCGGATTAAAAGATCAGAATTATTGGTCTCGCCTGCCAAAAAGAGCGAATCACCTAGAGACCTTTGTCTTTTATTACCCCATACAATGCACTTAGCTCTAACATATTTAAAATTCTCCAGAGACATTGGGCTTTCCTGCTATCGGATGGACACCTTAAGAAAAGTATCCCACCTAAACCCAGCATTACCTACAGCAGGGGACCAGCCCTACGTAACTATTTATGTCACAGTTACCTTCCACCTGAGCACAAAGAGACTTGGCTACCTGTGGCACCTCATGGATCCTACAAATGTGGACATTGTAATATGTGCGACTATATCAAAGATAAATTGATGAAGTTTCAATACAACACGTCCGTCACATATAAGATCAACAAGTTCATCAATTGCAACACTAAGTTTGTGGTTTATTGCCTAGTCTGCACCTGCAACCTCATCTACGTGGGTAGCACTATCCACCCACTCAAGGAGAGACTACAAGAACACATCAGAGCTATACGGCACAAGAACGTCAATTACCCGGTTCATTATAACGCTAAACATGGTCAACGTGAGGTACTAGGCATCTGTATTCATGGTATCGATGCGGTTAATACTTTACCTATTGGCGGTAATAGAACCTTGCGTCTGAGACAGTTAGAAAGTAGCTGGATCATCAGACTCAGAGCTGCAGAGGAGGGCATTAACACTGATAAAGACCTGTATACCTTCATCTAACTTACTGTGCTTGTCTGTATGCTTTCTTTCTTGTCAAAATAACATTTATCCTGTTATGGTTTGTTCAATTTTTGTCTGTGTATCTACTAGTTTTTTTTAATCTGATGCTATGTTGGCAATTGCTGAATGTGTGAGACCCTGCTGTTACCCAATAACCTAACATCCTACCTTAATGCATTCTTTCAAAACCAATGTACATCCAATTTTGTCTACTCGATTAGCTACCAGTCACGATACTCCATATTAGCTCTATGCACATTTTGCTCCGAGGCACATTTTCATAAACCACAATACTTTTTCTCTTATACTTTTTCTCTTCTACTGTGCTCGCATTTACTATGTACCTATGCTTACTTCACTCCAAAATGGCCCCACTTTTGAGTCACTCGACCTTCTTCCTTTACAAATTAGTCCTCTCTCCATTTCTATATCCATCTCCTGTGCCGGCTTTTTAATCGTAGCTGCACTCGCGGAGACGGCATACTCGTTTTGATACAGATGCGGTCAGCGCGTCACTCTACCACATGCCACAAGGTAAGAAGCCTGCCTGATACTTACCGGTTCCATTACGAGCATTATTTCCGATCGTTTTATCATTTTTATAGTTACGCCATTACATATTCTGAATGTAACTATTGCCTTATGCTTACTCACTTGAAGACGTTTGGTCTTCGTTAGCATTCCCGGCATGTTAATTGTTTGGCCGCTTACGCCGGTTTTGCTTCTGTATCAAGGCACAGTTTCGACCGGTACTCGAGTGCCATTACTTGCACTTTACTTTTAAACTATACATACTTTATATTACACTGCTTTATGATATTTACACCATATTTGGGCCGTTTTCAATATATATATTTTTTTCAGTCTTTTGTGCTTATGTTTTTCTACCTGTGTGGCTTCCTCCCACACGGTTTCAATGCATAGGCACCATACTCTGGCTAATATTTTACTATTCAGAATTGTTATATCTTGACCAGGCTCCCACATGTTTAAAATACTATTAAAAAGATTTTTGGGAATCCTGTGCTTTTGCCTAAGCACTCTGACACTATCATCCGCAGTCTGTTTAGCCCATTAATGGGTCTTCACACACCTTATCTATGGCAGTGCGACCTAGATTAGCCATTTTCTTATGGCTATTCTTTATGACTTCACATGCCACTTGAAGCTTCTTTGGTCTTTTTCAGTGCCAGGATTTTTGGTATATTTATTTATTTATTTTTCATTAGGTTTATCAAGGCCATCTTTGTTGCATTTACTTCTCATGATTGATCCACTGGAAGTTCTACACCTACCAATTTTCTGGAACTCCAGTTCATTTCTCCATACCTAGATGTGTCCGCAAATCCAAAGGTACTTAACCCCTGACCTATTTCCTGTATAATACGCCTGTACTTGACAAATCACCTTATTTCCTATAAATGCACTTGCTTGACTCATATCATCACTTTTCCTCTGGGACACGGTTCACCTACCGGGTGGTTTGTTTGATCAATGTTCTCTAACATATTATTTGTTCTAAGTGGTTTGATTATTCACACACGTAATTTCTGTGTGAGTTCTGCTTGCTACTGCCACAGCATGTACTCTCTATAGGTTATGCTCTTTTACCTGTGGTGCGCATCCCTCACTCTATATTCAGTTTAATCTTGTTCAAATCACACTGGTTTCAGTGGTCTGGCTTTTACCCCTCTCGCTTACAATGTAAATTGTTGTTGGATACTCTATTGTACATTTTCCGTCCTACCTACTTGTATATATCGTTCGTCTATTCCACAGCCTTGACAAAGTCTAGAAGACAAAACATGTGTCAGCTTGTTTTGCTGTATGAACTTGTCTTGTTGCATGGTCAATTTCGATTGGAACCCTGACCACTGTTTTCTCATCTGCAATAAACATCCAGTATCACCTGTTTGCCGGACTTCGACTCAATTCCTAAAATACCACTTGGACCAACTACATGGAGTTTTTACCTGGGGTGTGCCCTGGCCTTTGTGTTTTCATTGTACAGGCAACCACTCACCTTTCCAGAAGTGTCTGGTCCTCGGACACCCATGGTGGCGGGTGTATGGCTAGCCTGGCACCCATGACTATTTGCTATTCATAAAAAGACTCTTACAGATGGACAGTAGATAAACCTACGTTGATGAGCGAGCACCTCTGGCATTCTCCACCTTTTTCGCTTTGTCTTGATCACAGAACTCGGTGACGTGCAGTCCCCTCAAAGGATTATTCAACAGGCATAATTCCATCTGAAGAAAGGCAGAGTAAGAAGATACTTGGAATCATGGTTTACAAAGGTGTTAGAATGCTTTTCAAAGGTGTTGCTGAAGAGTCAAGGGCAAAAGGGTCTCACTGTATATGTTCCATCAGATGGACATATTAATGGATAAAGGAGAGAGAATGCGTAGCCTTTACTGCACAAACTACAGATATTTTTGACTTTCAGCACTCAAGGTTAGTGGGTGGGCAGACATGATTACCCTTGTAGTAAAATGGGCTCGGCCCATTTAATCTGCCCAGATTTTTAGCTTTTTTATATCACCCCGTTTTGGTGGGGTTTTTTCTGTGGGTGCGTCTCACCAACAGTAATCACATGATAAATGGACTGCGTGTGTTTAAAATCTGTGTCCCCCTTGTAAGATAAGTTTGCTGCAATACAGCAAGGCTAAGAGGCATTTGGCTGGCTACACACAATGTGTCGACACGTGTGAGGGCTGCATGTGCAATACTACGTTTGTGGCAGCCTGGTAACTGCGCACAGGTAGGCTGCCACAAATGGGACTCTACAAGGTTAGGTGTGGATCTGGGGTAAGCCTGATCATATTAGTGGGCACTCATAGGTAAAGTCAGTAATGGTTACTGATTTATTGGTGTCACTATGCTATATAGGGGGAAATCTGCCTTAGAGTGCAGTTCAGCTTCCATTGGTCCTACAAAGTATAGTATTTTTGTATTTCTCTGGCTCAGCTGAGTATCAGAGTCCAGGCCTTTTGTCACCCTGCTGGTCCAAGTTAATTACACTGCTCCCCAGCAGAAAGAACCAAGTCCTTGCCACACTAAACGACTAATTAACAGTGCTTCACTTAGCTCCTAAGAAGGAAGGGGTGGGGAAGGAAATCTGCCTCTCTTAGTTACCTGTCACACTGTACCAGGGCTGTAACAGCTCGTTCCCACTGAACAAAGGAGGCCCATACCATTGGTGCCAAGAAAGGAGGGCTGGAAAGACAAGCCCCTGATGCCCTAATAGACTAAGGACTCTGGCCACAGCTGACCCCAGGCCAGTGGGTCTCTCCAGGACCAAAGAGGCTGGTTCCCTTACACTCTCTAGGGACCAGCTGGGGGAAGATCTGGACTTCGGTTCTCAAGCAGGAAAAGAGGAGAACCAGAGACAAAGACATGGATAAAGACTGGTGCAGGGAGCCAGTGGAACCAGCGCTCTGCAAAATGTGCCACTTTAGAGGCTAGGAAGCTAGGGCTTGCAGAGTCAAGTGAATTGGCCCAACAGGGCCTGAGATATCGTAGGGGAAAGAATTTACTATTTGACCTCCAGTTCAAACAACGGAGCGTGTGGGGCTCCACCGCAAGTCTTCCATTTACCCCGGGACTGGGCCAGGGCCAACCCAACCCAGGGCGGGGGCGGTGCAAGCATCATTAATAATTCATGCTTTTGGGGGAAGAGGGGTGGCCAACATGGAATCCAGAAGACAGGAGCTTGGTTATGCCCCTGCCTCCACACAATAGCAGTGGGCTCCCAGTGTTCCTCAAGCCCGTTCCTGGAGGGAGCAGAGCAGCTACCACAAAGACAATAAAGAATTCGGGTTTGGCAGCTGAGGATGGGCTCCAGGTGCTTCTCCAAGGAACACACAAGTTGAGGGGCCCGGGCATCCCCAAACAAAGGCAAAAGAAACAAGAAGCTGCAGGTGCTAAGTACAGAGAAACAACAAAAACAAGGCCGGGGCCACAAATTAAATAGACATAATCATGGGAGGGAGTAGCCCATAATGCACTGCAGGGTTTTAATTTGCCTACGTTTCTGATGCCTATGGTGGCCCCATAATGACATGGGCACCACCTTTTCAAAAAGAGTTCCAGGGGGCAGCATCAGACCACCCCAAAAAAAGATTTAAAAAGTGACCCTAAGCTTCCTAGGTCAATGAACTTGGGAGTGCAGCTATCTCAATTGGCCATCCTATCGTATTTGTTGTGCCCTAAAGTGGTTAAAGAAAGACAAAGACACATGTAAGGTTGTTTCACAATACTTTATTTGTAAATGTGTGTCTGAAAATTATTTTTCATAAACGGTTGCAACGTTTATTAATAGTAATAATGATTGCAGATAAAATATGGTTACTGATGTAAATGATAGAGGGACTGGTTATTTACCGTGATTATTGGTCCTTTATATATGGTAAATTCGACAAAGCCACCTGCCTTCCTAATCTAGTGTGACACACTCCTATTTTGTAATGTGCCATATGATATGCGAGGTAGAGGGGTACTGTGATTTTTGAGGGTCATGACCCTTTAGGAGTCAAATGTAATGTCAAAGGTATTTCCACCAGCATTATATATATATTTAAAGCATAGTAGTGAGTGTACTTTTCCTTTTCCAAAGAAAATGCATAGACTGGACAAACATTAATTATTGAGTGTTATTATTGTTCAGTCGACTGCTGGCGCGCTAGGATGACATACCGTGGCTGATTGGGGGAGATTTCAATTGTGTGTTAGATACGTACCTGGACAGATCCTTCCCGCCATTAGCGTGCACCACTGCCATATCCAATATCCACTCTCTTGTAACCTGGCTGCATCACTGGCAGTTGACGGATGTTTGACGACATTACAATGCGGAGGCCAGAGTGTACTCCTTCTACTCGGCACCGCATGATCTGCATGTGCGGCTCGATAGGTTACTCTGCACGGCCGCTCTGCTTCAGGCGGTTGTGGGGATGGATTATTTGGGCCATACTCATTCGGATCACAATCCTCAATATCCTTCAACTCGACTGAGGTGGGTCTGCGCAATCCCCTGTTCCTATGTGCAGAATGCAGCCAACTGTGTTGGAGGACTCGGCATTCCGCGAGTCGACTGGCCAACAGATCATTAGCTATTTTTAGCTAAATGCTGACACGGCATCCTCCAGTTCGATAGAATGGGATGCATTTAAGGCTGCATCGAAGGGTCACTGTATAGGGTTTGGTATTGGAGCATGCAGGCGGCTGGACCGGGAGGTGTCCGAAATAGAGTGACAGTTGTTGCGGCACGAGTTGGAAGTCGTGCAGAACCCCAGTGTCCTTTCCCGATTACTAGGCATGCAGGAAAACCCATGCAGAGCTCCTTGAGTGATTGCGATGCCTCAATTACGCGGCACACTCTTAATATACATACGCGGGCAGATAGAGCTGGTGCTCTACTTGCCTGCTTAATAAGACAGGACACCACCCCTAACTCGGTGCTATCTATTCGGACGTTGTCCGGTGATTTATTATACACGCAGTACTTGATACATGAGGCATTTCATACTTATTATGAATCTCTATACACCTCTATCTCTTCTACTCCCCTACAGGTTGTGGAGCGGTTCCTTGCAGGAGTGTCTCTGCCCCAGATTACGGCTGAGCAATGTCTGGAATTAGATGATCCTTTATTATTGTTTGAGATACAGGAAGCCATTCAGTCTCTTGCAAATGGCAAGGCGCCTGGCCCGGATGGGCTGCCAGCTGAATTTTAGAAGGACTATGCAGTCCAGCTAGCCCCTCGGCTGCTCGCTCTATACGAGGAGTCCTTGGCACTAGCGTGTTTGCCTAATACGTTACAAGAGGCCATTTTAATCTCCCTTCTTAAACAGCATAAGGACCCCACTGATCTATACCCCTATAGGCCGTTGGCGCTTTTAAACACAGATTATAAAATATTGGGCAAGGTGATTGCAACACGCCTCGCTCCACTGGTGCCCTCCTTGATACATGAGGATCAGAATGGCTCTGTACTGGGTCGCACAACGTCTCTAAATCTATGTAGATTCTTTCACGTACTACAATATGCTCCTCGACATTGGCCACGGGCGGGTTGGTTGGTGATTGACCTGGAAAAGTGGCCTTACCTTTTTGCAGTCCTGCCGAAATACGGATTTGGCCCTCGCTTTATACAATTGGTGAGTGTTAGACCTGGCAGCTTTTTAGCGCGTCTCCCCTGTCTTTTTGCCTTCTGACCTCCTGGTTTTGGACTCTGTTTTTGCTGGTTTATTGTCTCTGCGCACTTTACCACTGCTAATCAGTGCTAAAGTGCAAGTGCTCCCCATATAAATTGTACTGTGGATTGGTTTATCCATAATTGCCATATTTGATTTACTAATAAGTCCCTAGTAACGTGCCCTAGAGGTGCCCAGGGCCTGTGAATCAAATGCTACTAGTGGGCCTGCAGCACTGGTTTTGCCACCCACATTAGTAGCCCTGTAAACATGACTCAGACCCGCCATTGTAGTGTCTCTGCATGCAGTTTTAAACTGCCAATTCGACTTGGCAAGTGTACCCACTTGCCAGGCCTCAACCTTCCCTTTTACTACATGTAAGGCACCCCTACGTTAAGCCCTAGGTGGCCCCATGGGCGGGGTGCAGTGTATGTTTAAGGTAGGACATGTACTAGTGTGTTTTATATGTCTTACAGTGAAATACTACCAAATTCGTTTTTCACTGTGCAAGTCCTATTTCTCTCATAAGTTAACACGGGGGCTGCCTTTAAATATCCTTAAAGTGTATATTTTCTTTGAGAGCACATACAAATTTGGAGTTTAGGGTCTCTGAGCTCGCAATTTAAAAATACATCTTTTAGTGAAGTTAGTTTTTAGATTGTTAGTTTGAAAATGCCACTTTTAGAAAGTAGGCATTTTCTTGCTTAATCCATTCTGTAACTCTGCCTGTTTGTGGTTTACCCGTTTGGGTCAGTTTGACAGTTGGGCTGTTCACACCTCTCCTCTAGACAGTGACACAAAGGGGGCTCAGTGTATAATGCATATCTTGATTAGCCATCTGTGCTGGAGGAGAGGAGTGGTCACTCACACCTGAAAGGACTGTGCCTGCCCTCACACAATGCCGTCTCCGACCCCCTGGTGAGAGTCTGGGGCCTGGCCTGGACAAGGAAGGATCTTGCAAACACTTGAGACTTTGCTTTGATGTTTGCCAACTTCAAAGGCAGAACTGGGTATAAGAAGAAGACCCAAAACCCCAGACTTTTAGAATCTTTCTGGAATCAAGAGGAACCTCTGCCAAGGAGAAGAGCTGAAGAGCTGAAGGAGGAGTACTGTCCCTTTGCTGTGCTGCTTTGCTGGACTGGCCTGCAGTTGCTTCTTCTGCTTGAAAAGAGTGCAAAGGGTGAACTTTGCTGTGTGTCCTGCTTGAGAAAATTCTCCAAGGGCTTGGAGTAGAGCTTGCCTCCTGTTGTAAGTCTCAGTGACACCAAAGACTTCAGTTTCCTTGACCTGCAGCACTGGGAACTGTGTGTTTTGTGCTGTTCAAGAGGAGAAACCACTGCGACACCACCAACGACGCTACTGGCCTGCACGTGACCTGCAGACGCCACACGGAGTCGCATTGCCCAGCTTCGCACCATGACCCTGGTCTCCCCGACGCCGTCATGGGACGACTTCACTGAGCCGCTGCTCGTACCGCAACCTGTGGGCCCCGCACTCCGGGATCGCCTGCTCACACTGCAGCCTGGGCATTCCCGAAGACACCGCTCCTGCTGACACCGGCGCCGCTGCCTGCACCGTGGCCTGTGGACACAGCTCATGAGGTACACAAAGCACCGTCCCGCAGCCCCAGTCCTCTGACGCCAGCACCATCGACTCCTGTGTCGTCACCAGGCATCCTGCCTGCACCGTGGCCTGTGGACACCGCTCGTGAGAGTCACGAAGCACTGTCCCGTCCTGCAACGCTGGCTTGGGCCTACCTATAACAGCGCCTCACCAACAACAACGACAACACTGTGTGCACTGTGACCTGTGGACACCGCACGTCGCACCGCCTCGCTTCACACCGCAGCCCTGGTCTCACCGACGGTGCTGGATGCCATCACCGAGCCGCTGCCTGCACCGTGACCTGTGGGTACTGCACGTCACATCATCCCACTTTGCACCGCAGCCCCAATGCCATCCACGCCGGCGCACCTGAATTCATCAGCCTGGAGTTCAATCTGCAATGCGTGTGACCTCAAGGGCCCGACGACTCCTGCGCCAACTCCGGAACCGACACCGCGCCACCGCTCTCCAGAGCTCACCGCGAGGATCACGACGCCCTGCAAATCCAAGGTACTGTTAGTGGGTCTTCCCGACACCGTAGCTGGCACGTAACGCTGCAGGTGGCCTAAACTGTTGGTTTTGCTGATCACGACACTGTGATAGCCCAAGGTGGAGCTACTGACTTTTGGAGTAAATCTTGCAGAATTCATATTTTTATTACTGGATGTTGGATTTTTATTGCATTTAGTCTTGTTTTATATAGTTAAATATTGGCTATTTTTCTTAAACTGGTGTGGTGTCCGTTTGTAGTGTTTTCACTTATTACTGTGTGTTATGTGCAAATGCTTTACACATTGCTTCTGAGATAAGCCTGACTGCTTGTGCCAAGCTACCAAGGGGGTGAGCAGGGGTTATCTGAGCGGGTATCTCCCTTATCCTGACTACAGTGAGGGTACCTACTTGGACAGGGTGCAAACCGACTGCCAACTAGAGACCCCATTTCTAACATTTCTAACAGTGAGGCTGTTGTACACGTATCCATCCATTGGCCCGTAACAGAATGGGACGCCTGGTGTCATCCCCCATATTTGTCAGGAGAGGCACAAGGCAGGGATGTCCACTGCCCCCCCTCCTTTTTGCTCTTGCAGTGGAGCTGTTGGCGGCTGCACTCCACAAGGCAGGACGCAATTGGGGCATACCAGTGGGTGATGGGACACATGGTCTCTCTGTACTCAGATGACTTTCTGGTGTATTTTAGAGACCTGGCGAATTTTCCTAGTGACATCATGCCTCTGGTCAACGAACATGCAAGGGATGCGGGACTGCGAATTAATTGGACCAAGTCCTGTATTTTCCCGTTGTCACCTCTGACTTCTCTAAGCCAAGCATCTATACCCACAGATATTTCGTGGCATCCTGACACATTTAGGTACTTAGGGATACAGGTTTACCATGCAGAGTCGGATATATTTGATGGGAACTTGACATGTACCATGTCCAACCTGTGTCGTCAGATGGCATTCTGTAAGACATTGCCATTGACGGTCATGGGCAGGGTGGCCCTTGTTAAAATGATAGTGCTACCTCGACTATTATATTACTTCGTCAACCTACCTCTCTATATTACAGCCTCTTTTTTCCGGTCTGTAGAACGAGAAGTACATAGATTTATTTGGAACACGTCTCGCTGCTGAGTGGCCCTCTCTAAGCTTTATCGCCCTTTGAAACAGGGTGGTTTAGCGCTGCCAAATCTAGAGCACAACTATATAGCTGCAAAGTTGCAATGGGTGGCCCGTTGGCTCTCATCGAAGCAGTTGGCAGACATGGCCACAAATCTTCCAGCATGGCCACAGAGTAAGTTGCTACGTTTATTTAATCCCTGTGCTAAATATGCAGCGCCAACCCCTATACTACTGAATCTAGCATATTGTTGTTTCCGCAGATGCTGTTATCTCACCAGAGACACCGTGCCCTATGCACAATCCATACCAGTGTTGGGAACACCGTGTGGCGCATGCGACACGTCGGCTGCGGAGCTAGCAGCTTGACATGCGGTAGGAATATACACACTAGGAGACCTATACACTGATGGCAATCTCAACACTCATGGCGCACTGATGGAGGCCACCGGACTACATCTATGTACCTTTATGCTGTACAACTCCCACAGACAAACATTGCACCAAGCGTGGGGAGACCTCACAGAAGAACCTCATATGCACTACACACTACAGTACCTACATGTCTTTGGGGAAGGGGGGCATTTAATACACTGGATAGCAGACTCCCTACGTCTCCATACGACTGGCCCACTGTGCCTCTCCGAAGGAAGTGGGAGGGAGACGGGGGGGGGAACCTTTCACAGACAAGGAATGGGTGACAATATTAGAGACCCCCGATGTACCTCGCGATATGCGATTTCGCCTTATTCAATATTATGACACACAAAGGGCATACCTTACCCCCAATAAGATCAATAGATATTTTAACAGTGTGGATGCTGCTTTTCTGCGGTGTCAGTGCTTAGGAGCGGACTTACTACACATGATGTGGTCATGTCCGGCCCTGAGTCACTATTGGACCTTAGTCCATGCATGCTCGATGTATTGTGTGGGCCGACCCTTATTACTGACATGGGAGGCGTGTGTACTGGCATTGTTTCCTAGGAGTAAAAACTTGAAAGCAATGTCCCGTTTTTTGGATCTGGAGTTGTTGGTGGCCAAACGCCTTATAACTCGTAGATGGCAATCTTCTGAGCCACCAGCCTATGAAGCATGGAAACGTTCACTGGCTCTCTGGGCGAGGGCTGAGTGCACGGCCCTCCAGCGCGAGGAAGCGTTGGGACTGGAAAAATATCCCCATGCGGCACAGTGAGAGCTAATATTAACAGACCTGTACACGCCGCTGATACCGGCACTTACTTCACTTTGATTTCCCGGAAATTGGTGATGGAGTATTGGGAGCGTCCACACTCAGTTCAACATGCTATAGAACTGTATATGTGACTAAACAAATACACACTCCCTTCACATTTGAAGATTCTGGGGTGATTGAGGGCTACATGGCATAGATGTGTAGGGGGTGATATGATGAATGTTTATAAACTGTGCAACAATATTACTGAATTCACAATGTGGGTGCTCAGATTCATGTTGCCAGCGATTTCACCCCCCTCCCCACTATGATTATTGTTACGACTTGTTATTGATAATGGCCAGATGTATTGTTACTATGCAATATGTCGTGTTAACATATAAAAGCAATAAAGAAATATATTTAAAAAACATTTAGTGTTATTATTGTGTGCCAGCGAATGGTGTTTACTAGCTCACATTACTTCCCCAGAATAGGTCTTGGACTGTTCTGCTTTGCTACCCTGAGAGGGTCAAGAGCTATAGTAATGTGCTTGGCCCCTAGTAAGGGGGTAATTGTGGTCCTATTACTTGCACAGGTCTCATATTCTGCACAACTAATAGCCCGGTTTCCTTACAACCATTTTGTAAATGGCATACTTGTGAACTGAACTGGACGAGGGCAAATCTAATCCATAAGGTCATATGTCTAGCACTCTACAATAACATGGTGTATCATTCTACTACCAAGATACATGACATCACCCAGTGCCCTGGCTGTCTGATATCAGATGACAAAGCATAGGCCGGGCACTGTATGGAATCAGAGAACTCAGAGTTACTTGCAGTTTACATTTTGAGTTTCAAAACGTTCATCCAAGACAGGTCCTTTAACAGATTTATTCCAACTCTCCTTAAAGTTTCTTTTCAGGAAACCAGTCTCTGCTCATGAATACACTTTTTTGCTTGCATGATAAAACACTTTAAACCTTATGACCCCTATCAAATTCAATTTAGAGGTCTGAAATGTGATGTCACATGGAAGGTTTAGGCCCCTATTACCGCCCCTTAGACCAATGGACAAAGGCACTTTCCCTGGGACGGGGTTACACAGGATCTAAAGGGGGGAACAAAAGAATAAGAAGAAACCTGGGACAGGGCAGCTGTGTTCAGTATGAAAGCATCACAGAAAAGAATAAAAAACGATCAGTTCCTGGTGTTCTGCTGTTTTTTTATGCAATTCACTTTCCTAATAACACACAGAACGGGACATGATGGAACACAAAGTATTTGACTATGCCTGGCCAAACTGACCAAACAAAAACAACAACAAAAAACCTTCAAACTACTATTACTGTAAAAGAGGTCTTTGGAGAGCATGTATCAAAAATCCCTAGTTTAGAATGGAACTATAATGGGCCTATTTGCACTGATACATATATTATCAAGGTACTCAACAGCAAACAACGACATAATAAGCCTCAGTAAGGGTGCCCAATAATAAAGTTTTCTGACCCAGGACTACCTGCCCATGTTTTTTCTCTAGTCTACGAAGTTTTTCAAGGGGAGGTGGAGGGGGTGGGTGGAGATGGTCAAAGCCCAAATAAAGGACATGAAAACAAATTATACTTTAAATAACATAAAATGAGAAGGCTTTGGACAAGGAAGTTAAATTTGGGAAATGCCATTATGTAGGAAGTTGGCTCTGTATATACTATCTCAAAGTGAGTCCAAGGGTTCTCCTTAAAGGCTGATAGTGGCAAAATTAGATAATACTAACGCTCTATTTTGTGGTAGTGTGGTCGAGCAGTAGGCTTATCAGAGGGTAGTGTTAAGCATTTGTTGTACACACACTGGAAATAAGTGAATAAGTGAGGAACACACACTCAAAGACTTAACTCCAAGCCAATAGTTTTTATATAGAAACATATCTTTTCTTAATTTATTTTAGAACCACAAGATTCAGGATTTGAGGTAAATACATAAAATGTAAGGTACTTCACACAGGTAAGTATAGAATTTTGATTCAAACCAGTAGTACACACAGTTTAGGTTAAAATGGCAATAAGCTATTTTAAAAGTGGACACTGTGCAAAAATCAACAGTTCCTGGGGGAGGTAAGTTTCCTTAAGTTTCCCAGGTAAGTAAAGCACTTACACTGTCAGTCTCCTGGGCATAGGCAGCCCACCACTGGGGTTTCAAGGCAACCCCAAAGCCACAGCACCAGCAACACAGGGCCGGTCTGGTGCGGAGGTCAAAGGAGGGCCCAAACACATAGGCGCCTATGAAGAACAGAGGTGCTCCGGTCCTAGTCTGCTTACAGGTAAGTACCTGCGTCCTCGGAGAGCAGACTAGGGGGGGGGGGTTGTATGCACTGGGGGGGGAGAGGGGGAGACACACAAGCCCACACAACACACCCTCACCTGTCGGGTTTGCTATTGAAAGCAATGGAGGGACCCGGGGGTCACTTAGGCGATGCAGGCAGGGCACAGGGGGGCTTCTCGGGCCAGTCACCAACTGGGCTAGGATGCGGGCCGCCTGTTGGTCACTCCTGCACTGGTAGGTGGTTCCTCTTAGTCCTGGGGGCTGCGGGTGCAGTGCTTGGTCCAGGTGTTGGGTTCTTTGTTACGAGGCAGTCGCGGTCAGGGGGAGCCTCGATCCTCTCTGCAGCCGTCGCTGTAGGCGGGGTGGGATCGACTCAGAGTACCCACGTCATCATAGTCACCTGAGAGTCCTCTCTGCGGTGTTGGTTCTCCTGAACTCAAGCTGGGGGCATCGGGCGCAGAGCGAGAAGTCTCATGCTTCCGGCGGGGAGAGAGAGTTCTTTAAAAGTTGCTTTAAAGTTGCAAAGTTGTTGCAGTTTTTTAACAGTGCCGCTGTTCTCTGGAGTTTCTTGGTCCTTCGGGTTCATGGCAGTCCTCTGAGGTCGCTGGTCCCCGTCGGACGCGTAGCTGTGCAGGTTCTTTGAGTCTGGAGACAGGCCGGTAGGGCTGGGGCCAAGTCAGTTGTCGTCTCCGTCATCTCTGCGGGCTTTCAGGTCAGCAGTCCTTCTGTTCTCTGGAGTTTCTTGGTCCTTCAGTTCAGGGCAGTCCTCTGAGGCTTCCGAGGTCACTGTTCCCTGTCGGAAGCGTTGCTGTGCAGGTTCTTTGAGTCTGAAGACAGGCCGGTAGGGCTGGGGCCAAGTCAGTTGTCGTCTCCGTCAACTCTGCGGGGCTTTCAGGTCAGCAGTCCTTATGTTCTCAGGAGTTTCTTGGTCCTTCAGTTCAGGGCAGTCCTCTGAGGCTTCCGAGGTCACTGGTCCCTGTCGGAAGCGTCGCTGTGCAGGTTCTTTGAGTCTGGAGACAGGCCGGTAGGGCTGGGGCGAAGTCAGTTGTCATATCCGTCGTCCCTGCGGGGCTTTCAGGTCAGCAGGCCTTCTTGTTGTTGTAAGTTGCAGGAATCTGATTTCCTGGGTTTAGGGTCGCCTATAAATACTAAATTTAGGGGTGTGTTTAGGTCTGGGGGCAGTAGCCAATGGCTACTGTCCTGGAGGGTGGCTGCACCCTCATTGTGCCTCCTCCCTGAGGGGAGGGGGGCACATCCCTATTCCTATTGGGGGAATCCTCCAAACTCAAGATGGAGGATTTCTAAAGGCAGGGGGTCACCTCAGCTCAGGGCACCTTAGGGCTGTCCTGACTGATGGGTGACTCCTCCTTGTTTTCCTCATCATCTCCTCCAGCCTTGCCGCCAAAAGTGGGGGCAGTGGCTGGAGGGGCGGACATCTCCACTAGCTGGGATGCCCTGGGGTGCTGTAACAAAAGGCATGAGCCTTTGAGGCTCACCGCCAGGTACTACAGTTCCTGCAGTGAGAAGCACCTCCACCCAGTACAGGCGTTGTTCCTGGCCACAGAGTGACAAAGGCACTCACCCCATGTGACCAGAAACTTGTCTGGTTGTGGCAGGCTGACAGAAACTGGTCAGCCTAGCACTAGGAGTTGAAATGGTACTCAGGGGGCATCTCTAAGATGCCCTCTGTGTGTATTTGACAATAAATCGCACACTGGCATCAGTGTGCATTTATTGTGCTGAGAAGTTTGGTACCAAACTTCCCAGATTTCAGTGTAGCCATTATGGAACCGTGGAGTTGGTAATTGACAGACTCCCAGACCATATTCTCTTTATGGCTACCCTGCACTTACAATGTCTAAGGTTTTGCATAAACACTATAGGGGCATAGTGCTCATGCACTTATGCCCTCACCTGTGGTATAGTGCACCCTGCCTTAGGGCTGCAAGGCCTGCTAGAGGGGTGACTTACCTGTGCCACAGGCAGTGAGAGGTGGACATGGCACCTTGAGGGGAGTGCCATGTCGATGTAGTCATTTTCTCCCCACCAGCACACACAAGCTGTGAGGCAGTGTGCATGTGCTGAGTGAGGGGTCCCCAGGGTGGCATAAGACATGCTGCAGCCCTTGGAGACCTTCCCTGGCCACAAGGCCCTTGGTACCAGGACTACCAGTTACAAGGGACTTATCTGTGTGCCAGGGCTGTGCCAATTGTGGAGACAAGGGTACAGTTTAGGGAAAGAACACTGGTGCTGGGGCCTTGTTAGCAGGATCCCAGCACACTTTCAATCATAACTTGCATCAACAAAAGGCAAAAAGTCAGGGGGTAACCACGCCACGGAAGGCATTGCCTTAAACCACAGTTTAAACAACCACTCAAATGTTACATGTAAGCACTCTTAAGTTAGATTTTAAAATTAATATTATTAGCCTTCTCAGCATCCTCAAAGTTGATACCCAAATGGTTAGGGTCCAAAGGAATGACGATCAACCACATCAGCTAAAAAAAATGTGCACAAAAGAGAGCTGTCTTGCAGGACTAAAACCATCTTGATCTTAAGATAAGATAAGAAGCACAGTAACCTGGACTCTTCCCAGGTTTCTCCATTACTGTGTTAAGGACTTCCTGCCAAAACTTAGGTACAGACCCCTATGTCAATTCATTATTAAACAACTTTTCTTTGGTGAGGAGAAAATCTTCCTAATGTGACTTATCACCTTATGTTACAATTACTTCTGGATTTTTTTTCGTTTCCGATCATTGCTCAGGACAGCTCACCTCCTTCTGGTGTCCTGGTGTTAACAACAAAGTAGTGCTAATGGGACTCAAGCTCAACCTCTATATGAGCTCTTGAGTGGACAAAGTACAGTGCTCTTTGACTAATTTCTAAACTTATTCTGCAGGGATACTCTTGCTTTAAACTTTCCAATATCCTCTTCCGAGCTTACTAGACTTGTGTTTTCTTCACCCACTCCCATATTTTTATCGCTTTCCGTTCCTTGATCTTGATGAAAATCATGCCCAGGACTCTAGAATAACTGCAAAACTGTGCCTCCTCTTGAAGGCTGCAACCTCACCCTCTGCCACACTTTGTGGCAGGTTACCCATCTGGAAAAAACAACACGAAGGTTTGAGCACACAACACAAGCATAGTACAGCCAGCACCTGTTGGGCATGTCTTAGTGGGGCAACCTAAAGAATGGGTATTATGCAACCATCTTTGGTATGCGCGCTGTGCAATCCTCAATGAAGCAAGGTAGGGCAACCCAAAATAATGTGGATTGTGTGAACAGCCAAGATATTTACGCTGTCAGGACACCATGCATGAGTGGCATGCGCAACCCTTGGCATGAGGCTGGCAATTCTACGAAGAAGACTTTGGAAGTAGAGATTAGGGTGGCCATTTTACAATTGAAGAAAGGGTATGTCGAAGCGGTCCACTCAGGAGGTCAGAAGGCACATCATAATGGTCAGCCAATCATAAATGGACACTTAAAAACTCCCATGCAGGCAGCCACACATTTTTTATGACAATGCACATCAATCAAGGGATATGCTAATATGGAAACAGAAGAAGCTAGACAAACAGATGAAACAAAATCTTAACCATCACCTGGGATATTCAAATTGTTTGAGTTATCCAAAATTTCCTAAAACGGCAGAAACAGGAGTGACTTTGTGACTTTAAGGTGTGAATTTGTGGAACATTTTATCACTTGCAAACTGTTTTGAAATCGTGTTTTCATCAGTCAGTAACTATTTCAAGCAGCTGTAGAGCTACAATTCAGCCTGGTGGTGTGCTATTATGATAGAGACTGTCATACTGGCATGCAAACCTGCAGTGTTGCTAAAATATATCAAAGGACATTATTATCCACCAATAGATCTTTTGTCAGGTTTTATTCTTGTTGCCAAGGAACAAACACACATGTGAAGCAAGAAGAGATAGAGATACTTTCCCCAGCACAGGCCCAATCAAAATGTTTCTGTTCTACAAATTCCTGACTATGACATCTCAAATACAATGGATTACCCCATCTGAGTTGTCATTACATGCCTCAATGTCCGTGCAAAAATGGTAAGCCCCAGGCTTGTCTGAAGATTGCAAGGTGCGGGTTACACATGGATGAAGCTATACAAACTAATCTGACTGAATAAGAACTTACCCGAGTTTGGATTTGTGCCATTTTCTGTAATTTCTAATCCAAGGTGATCAATGAAAATGGGAACTGGCTCTTCTTTACTCAACCCGGTCTCCGCATCAATGAAAGGAAATTCTGCAGAATCGGGTAAATACTGTTATATCTTTTAGAGAACTGATAGCTGCATACATTAAAAGTAGTATAATTTACTTTAAAATAAACATTGTCATGGTCTAGACCCACTCCTATTCTCTGAGCATATTCGAGACAGCTTATGTATTCGCCCAGATTTAAATATTTTCCAAATTCTCTCTAGGCACACCCCACTGGGGTATTTTATTGTTAGAAATGGGGTCTCTAGTTGGCAGTCGGTTTGCACCCTGTCCAAGTAGGCACCCTCACTCTAGTCAGAATAAGGGCGATACCCACTCAGATAAGCCCTGCTCACTCCCTTGGTAGCTTGACACGAGCAGTCATGCTTATCTCACAAGCAACGTGTAAAGCATTTGCACCAAACACACATTAACACAGTGAAAACACTGCAAAAGGACATCATACCAGTTTTAGAAAAACAGCCAATATTTATCTGTGTAAAACAAAAACAAAACGATAAAGATCTGACATACAGTAATAAAGATATGAATTTTGTATGATTTAACTTAAAAATACAGTTCCTTGAAGTTGATAGTTCCACCTTGGGCTATCACGGAGTCGTGATCAACAAAACCAACAGTTCAGGTTGGCCGTGGAGACCCTCAAACAGTAGCTTTGGATTAGCAGGGCGTAGTGATCCTCATGGAAAGCGGCGTAGGTGCAGGGGGGAGGTCATCGGCCCTTGAAGTCACACGCGTTGCATCTCAAACTCCGGACTGATGAAGTCAGGAGTGCTGGTGAGGATGGCATTGGGGCTGCGGTGCAAAGCGGGCGGTGCGACGTGCAGTACCCACAGGTCACGGTGCAGGCAGTGGCTCGGTGATGGCACCCAGCGGCGTCAATGAGACCAGGTCTGCGGTGTGAAGTGGGTTGGTGCGACGTGTGATGTCACCAGGTCACGGTGCAGGCAGCATCATCGATGTTGAAGCGCTGTTGTCGTTAGGCCCCAGTCCGCTGTTTACGCGGGATGGGCTCAATGCAGCATCCACAAGCCAGGGTGCAGGCAGCGATGCAGTGTCAGCAAGAGCGGCGGGGACTCCCAGGCTGCGGTGTAAGCACACAGATGCCAGAGTGCGGGCCCCCACAGGTCGTGGTGCGAGCAGCGGCTGGGTGTAGTCATCTGATGTTGGTGAGACCGAGGGCGCAGTGCGAAGCAGGGCAGTGTGGCCTCAGCAGGTCACGGTGCAGGCCAGCGGCATCACCAATGGCGTTGCAGTGGCTTTTCTTCCGGAACAGCACAAAACACACAGTTCCCAGTGCTGTAGGCAGATGGAACTGAAGTCTTTGATATCCCTGAGACTTTCAATGGAAGACAAGCTCTACTCCAAGCCCTTGCAGAACTTTCTCAAGCAGAATACACAGCAAAGTTCACCCTCTGCTCTCTTTTAAGGCAGAAGCAGCAACTGCAGGCCAGTCTAGTAAACCAATACATTAAAGAGACAGTGCTCACTCTTCAGCTGTCCTCCTTGGCAGAGATTCCTCTTGATTCCAGAAAGATTCTAAAAGTCTGGGGTTTTCGGTCCAATACTTATACCCCTTTCTGCCTTTGAAGTTGGCAAACGTCAAAGGAAAGTCTACGTTTTTTGCTCGATCCTTCGTTGTACAGGCCAGGCCCCAGACACACACCAGGAGGTTGAAGACTGCGTTGTGTGAGGGCAGGCACAGTCCTTTCAGGTGTAAGTGACCACTCTTCCCTCCACTCTAGCTCAGATGGCTAATCAGGATATGCAGGTTACACCCCATCACCCTTTGTGTCACTGTTTAGAGGAGAGGTGCAAACAGTCCAACTGTCAAACTGACCCAGACAGGGAATCCACAAACAGGCAGTCACAGAATGGTTTAAGCAAGAAAATGCCTACTTTCTTATCTGCTCTCAAAGGGAAACTGCACTTCAAGGTTATTTAAAAGCAGCCCCCATGTTAACCTATGAGAGAGATGGGCTTGCAACAGTGAAAATCGAATCTGGCAGTATTTCATTGTTAGGACATGTAAAACACACCAGTACATGTACTACCTTCTAAATACACTGCACCCTGCCAGTGGGGCTACCTAGGGCCTACATTAGGGGTGGATGCCTTACATGTAGTAAAAAGGAAGGTTTAGACCTGGCAAGTGGGTACACTTGCCAGGTCGAATTGGAAGTTTAAAACTACACACACAGACACTGCAGTGGCAGGTCTGAGCCATGTATACAGGACTACTCATGTGGGTGGCACAATCAGTGCTACAGGCCCACTAGTAGCATTTGATTTACAGGCCCTGGGCTCCTCTAATGCACTTTACTAGGGACTTGCCAGTAAATCAAATATGCCAATCAACAACTAGCGACCCCACTTCTAACAATAAAATACCCGAAATGCTTTACATGTTGCTTCTGAGACAAGCCTGACTGCTCGTGCCAAGCTACCAGGGGGTGAGCAGAGGTTATCTGAGCGGTTATCGCCCTTATCCTGACTAGAGTGAGGGTGCCTACTTGGACAGGGTGCAAACCGACTGCCAACTAGCCACCCCATTTCTAACAATAAAATACCCCAGTGGGGTGTGTCTAGAGAGAATTTGGCAAATATGTTAATTTACATAGGGAGCACTTGCACTGTAGCACTGATTGGCAGGGGTAAAGTGCGCAGAGACAATAAACCAGCAAAAACAGATCAGAAAAAATAGGAGGAAAAAGGCAAAAAGTTCAGGGATGACCCTGCGAAAAAGGGTCATTTCCAACACTTATCACTTCTCTGATTCAGAAAAAGTCAAGATTTAAAAATGTAATTGCAGAAATCAGGATCTGGCTCTACACACCACTCTTGGTTAAGAACAGAGCCTAGGTTTTGCAGAAGGTCTCCTGAGTAGGGTGATAGGAGTGGCGAGCAGATCATGTGCCCTAGGTTGGAAAGTCCTTGAATGAGGTAGTGCTCTTCTCCAGTCTCTGTATCCCGGCTCTGCTCCAGTTCTTTTAGATTCTGCTTCTCATGTCTAGACAGGTTACTGTATTGCAATAAAATACACCCCCTCTTTATCATAAAGACCACTTCCAGCCCTCCCCGTCGCTATTTTTTGTTTTTTTTAAACACCATGCCTCCATATGTGTTGTTTACACAGAATCACTAACCGTGCTGTCTTTGATTCAGAGGATACCCAAAACTGGTGGTGGTAGAATTTATGGCGCATATGAAACAGATTTTTGGGCAAATGAGTCTCCTTTAGGAATACAACATATAGATCACATTTCTGGACCCAGGGAGTTCAAACTATTCATACTAAGTGTCAGTAAAGCAGAAGATGATAGCGTTCACATTTTTATAGTTCTAGCTCCCATGCCCAGTGCCTAGTAAACACATACAATCCCCATCAATTACCTCCAAATGTAAAAAGCCCAATGGCAAATCTGCCCCCATTGAGAACTTTGAAAAGACCAGTCCTTGTGCCCAGAGTGTGGATTCAGGGATTCATGTCTGCTAACATGTTAAAGCTAAATGCTAGTGTAACCATTATGGTGACTCTCATGGAACAGCAGAATGTAACTTCTCAATCACCGTACCCATCCATCAACTAAAGACACCTGCTGACACCCATCAGAGAAGAAGGCTCTTGATATGCCCTTTAATGGGCATTAGGTAACCACCACCGACAGGCATTATATAATGTATATCATTTAATGTTTAATTATATACATTAAAGGAAAGGACGATCTGGAGTTAAGTAGCAAATGTAGGGTTGTTAATCTGCAATCCTCAAGAGTACTGCATCATTAGGGCTTGCTGTCACTGCCCTTCTAGAGTCCCACACCTCCGTTCGAAGGACCTCCAGTGAATTTGCCACATCTGTCACAGTCTGCTTACATCAGGAGTACTCCCCAAAGCAGAGTCCCATCACTCCGGGGAAGCCCAACCAGGGCTTGTTTTCACAGGTCCAGGTTTTCCATCAGGGTCTTGGTCTAGTCCTCAAGACATGGGGAGGGGCTGTGATCAGCACACAGGTGCCACTATCTTCCCTCACTCTAGACACTGGATACTGGCCTGGGACAGGGCAGAGTGTGACTTCTTGTGCAGCCCAACTGGGCGATGAAACATAGTGTGGTAAAGAGGTGCTGTTACCACAACACCATTTTGGGAGCAGAACTCATGAAACATGCCACCTACCTATGACACAAAAAAAGTAGCCCTAAGATAAGAATGCAATTCTTTTTATTTTTATTCAAACATTGCTAAAAGTGTGGTTTTTAACTTAACATTCTAGCTGGAATGCAGATAAAGGTTTGTCAAGTCCACAGGATAGGCTCACTGAGATTTCAAATGTTTGACAATGTCAACAATTCACCTAATTTCTAATATAGTTAATATCTATTTTGTTTCAAAGTTCAAGCACTGATTTGAATTGGATATGTATATGATGTTCCCTACCTGTGACTGGACAATCAGCGGTCTCCTTTTCTTCCCAGTCTTGTGTGTTGTTCAGATGCAGGGATTGTGTGTTACTTGTTCTGAACAAAACACTGGAATCCTTCATTCTATCACCTGTTATGGGAGGACAGCAACCCATGAATTACAAAGTCACCTTATTTCTTTTTCCTTTCACCCTATTTTCCAATGTATGTTGTCTTTCTTTCCTTTATAAGTTACGTATGGTCTTAGTGCCAGGACAGTGCCATGTGATTTTTGCTGGGTGAATAAAACACAGACTGCTAGCCAAATAATCGATTCTTTGACACCCAATATTCAGACACATGGGTATAGAGTTTAGAGACAATTCACTTGTGTTATGAACCATGCAAATTCCACCAAATACAAACAATAAAATCAACCTCTTTTTCACTATAGGTCTTAATACCCATTCTATGTCCCAGTAGCCGTTCATTCTCTTTTTTTCTTTGTTGAACTCACCTGTTCCTTCTTTCATGTGTGACTATTTGTCTCTCATGTCTCCTTCTCCCCCTTCGCATTCCTTTTCTCTGCCTATTTCCTTCATTCTCTCTTAGGTACATTTTTTCTTTTAATTCCAAGGATGGATTACTTCAGCTTACTCCCACTATTTACCTTTGTGGACAGTGTTGTTAAAAAAAAAGAAATTGTGGGCACATTTAAAGGCCTATCTGGCTTTTCCTTCATCACTGCATAGGTGTCAAACTTTGGCATCCTCCCAACAACCCATCAGCAGCCTATCCTGCAAGCCTGCAACTGCTGTAGATCTGGCAAGGGGCACTATCAAAAAACGTGCACATTTTCTGTCCTCCCTGGTGCAAAGTCTTGGCTGTATGTCTGAACAAATTGCTGATGTTAAGAACACAAGAGGATCCATTGATTGTTCCTTTTATGGCACAATCCATCTAACCAGTAAGATATGCAACTATTTGTTTGCCGATTTAAAAATAATAGAAACCTCATTATCTATAGCTGGGCTCATATGGACTCTCTCTAAATGTATGTCAGGCAAGCAAAACCAAACCAACTACTAAACATTTTCACAAGGAAAACAAATTCCTTATTGTAATGTTTGTGAATCTAACCATTTCCCATAAACCTATTCCAAAAACTTTAGCAACATATATAAGGAGAATATCTCATGTACTATGATGTCTTCTATTTCCAACAGCATACTCTAGACAGTTTTACAGACTATGGTGTGCATGCAATCTCCTGACTACCAACAATGTACATACGATTACACACAAGTAACAAACAAACAAACCCCTGAGGAATACTTCTAGGTACTGCCCACTTCTTATCATTTCCTCTTTAAAGAGGCCTGGAAGACACACTGCCACTTGGTTCTTGCTTCCTATGGCGTCTTAAGCTGAAGAAATACAATGAAAATGGACCCTGCCAAATTTTTCTCTTTGCTCATCACTATTTGAATAAATGTATGGAAGAACTGAGTGTTGCTAGTACAGGGGTCTCCAACGTTTC
Source organism: Pleurodeles waltl (assembly GCF_031143425.1). Lineage (NCBI taxonomy): Eukaryota > Metazoa > Chordata > Amphibia > Caudata > Salamandridae > Pleurodeles > Pleurodeles waltl. The sequence continues at coordinate 1,022,440,504 of NC_090442.1, forward strand.
CTGTAACAAGAGTTACTTATGTTCAATGAAAATCATCCCGAGCTACTAATATCGGCTATATAGTAGTGACCACACTATCCAAGATTGTCAGCAGTGATCACATCAGTGCATTAGGTGGGAGTAATAAATCTCCCCAACTCAACAGTTTTAAACACATTGAGTATTTAATCATTTATAATACCTTACGAGTACTGAAAGTACATACATTTCGAATTTATGCTTTTCAATGTTTTTATACATATAATACTTCAACCAAACAAAAGCCTCTAAAGTAGCAGCCTGGGCTGCATACAGTAGAGCTATTCACAGGGCACTGGAGAGCTACCTGTAGTTCACGGGCTACTCGTCGGAAACGCCTGTGCTACTATTTCCACTTAAGAAATAGCTTAGATTATAGGAAATCCTACAGGAGAGCTCCACCACAATAGCAGGAATCTAAAAATCGAAAGTGATGGGTTCACTATTAGCTGACATCCAATGTATGTGGCAATCACTGCTAGCTTCATCGGGGACGTAGTTTATGCAAAACGTCTATGCCCCGCACCCTTAAATAAGAGTGTATCTGAACGCACCCTTCTGTTTCCTCACAAATTGTAAAAGAACACCCTATCTTACCCTAAGTCTTACACTGCAAAAATGAAAAATGAAAAAAAACCTGATCACTCCATGCTATTTAGGTTATTAGTTATCTTTGAATTCAAAGCATCCTAGTGATTAGACAAGAAATCCAGCACATCAGCAAGTAGTTTCATTTGTGAGTAAAGTGAGAACTGTTACAATAGAGAAGTCATTGTACATTTTGCGAAGATGGGCAAGATTAAGGTTCAGCTGAAACACACTAATTTCTTTAAATATGAACTGCCTCAAGCTGCTGTACATTTGCGACTACTGGAGGTGACAAAGGATTAAAACCTTAGCCACATCTTCAGCATCGGTTTTAAAAAGATACATGGTGCACTTGTATGACTGAGGAAGTGTATCTGTGGTTAAGCAGGCAGGTTACAAATGTGTGGTTGTCTAGGAGAGGATAAGCCTAGGCATTACTGAGAATTTACAGCTAATGTATATTTTACTCACTAGTGAGTCGATTAATCTTGCTTCTTCTTTCAGAGAGCTGGGAGTCCCGGTGATAGATTTCTTCTCTTTCTTTATCTCTTAATGAACATACAGTGCTAGCAATAAGAGGCCCTATTATAAAAAGTAAACAAATGTAATTCATCAATATGTCCTTGGATACTGACAGAAATTACTATTAGTGCTGTCAAACACAGAAAAAGTGTAATGATGGAACCAAACAGTAAAACTCATTGAAATACTGAAAACACAATCTGAGATAGAAGCTACATCTGAACAACATATATCCATTGATAGAAAGAACAGTGCAAGTGCTGAGGAAATGACCAGGATTTTGCCTAAAAGAGCATCTCCCCCAAAATCTCTTGTGTACACCTTTCTTTAGGAATAGGTTATACCTTCCCTAAGAAATGCAGATTTCCACATGAATAGGGTAAATTAGTGGTTAGTGCTGTGTATGTAATAGAGACTGAGAAACAGGTGGAGATCATAGAAGGCCACTGATGTGAACATTACATTTACACCATCAGTCCTCAGAATGTTTTACTGAGGATGTGTATGTCACATTCTTTAGAAATTAAAGTCAAATGTCAGAAAGGCAATCTTTGGATCATGGAAAAACTGATGTATTAGGGTGGGGGGAGAAGGCCAACACAGTGTGTTACTGGTAAACTCCTCCTAATAACCCTATGGCTTGGCAGTAAACTTTAAAAAAAGTGACAATCCAATGTTAAGAAACCTGGACAGAAATGGCAAGCAATGAAAGTCATTACCATGGAACTTATTTAAGGAGCAATGGAATAGTTTACCACAAAAATGTGGCGACGAACATTGATGCCTTTTCTCATACGTGGAATGGAGTGTAGAACATGGCCAACAATACTGAGATGGCTGCTCACATCCAGGTCTGCCAGCTTTGAATTGAGGCAAGACCAAACCTTCCCACCAGAAGACAGGAGCAACCTTAGTATAAACAAACTCAAAAGTTGGATCCAAGTTGGATTGATAAGGAGAAAAGGCAATGTTAGGGGGTGGAGCAAGCAACACAGAGGTGGTGTTGAAATCACAGAGGGCATCAGTGGGGGAGCAACAGGAATGCACTGATGTCAAGGATTCCCATTGGACACAGAGAAGCGGGGAAGTGAGTGCTCTGTCCGTCGACCAGTGAGGTTTTTTTTAATCCACAGCTTGCCTCACCACACAAGAAATTGGATGCCTTTCTCAAACAGCTTTCTGATCGTGGACTTGCCATGATCAGTGACTTGTACAGCTCTCACTAGGTAAATTTACCCAGAAGCCCTTTCAAACCTCAAACGTTTGCTAAAAATATAGATGTTCCTCACATTTTTATGCAGGAATCCACAAATTTCCCACCAACCAGCGGTACCCCACTTGTCCCGGTATAAACACTGCCCCACTTGTGTGGTTGGGCCTAGTGCCTACAACAGTAACAGATCAAACCAAGGTCAACAGGAGCTTCCCTAGTTGCTCGCTGAGACAGGGCCCAAAATCCACAGCTAACCATCTGCACGGGCTCTGACTAGAATTAAAATGATTAGGTCTACCTTTCAATAATAATCTGGTGATAAAAGAACAGGTGATGGCCAGTGGATGTTTATAACTACATGTCTACAGCGTTGACCAGATTACTATGGATTTACACCATTTGTCAAACAATGTGCCACATAATTTGCAGAGTTTACTAAAAACATTGTTTTTACCTCAAATGGATGAAAAGAATACTGGAAGAAAAAGTGCTACATTATATGCTGTTTTGCCACACAATTTAGACAGTCCTATTACATAAAAGAAGTGGCAGCGACAATTGTAAAGCTCTCCAAAGTGTTTCGAGGACTGCCATTGTGTTGATAACTGTGTTTCACAGTGGGCCATGAAATACTTCCTATATTTCAATGTTACCTGTGAAATATGCCTTTTTATATCAACGAATTTTGTGCAGTAAAAGCACCCAAACATGTAACAAACACATATTACATTTATAATATAGAGAGAAGAATACACAGACTGACAATTAGCCAGATAAATAAGAGTTGGCCTTCAGAAATCCCTCAGTGGTTTGGCAATCCCAGCACGAAGGAGATTAGATATACAACAATCTTAAAATTCTTCATGGCATGTCAAAAACAAAGCACAGTCCAAGAATCCAGAAACATCAATGAAATGTCATAGATGATGAAACTTGTAATTAACAAAAGATGTTACAGCCTTACCCAGTGACATCAAAGCCTGGTGAATTTCCTTCATCACATTTCTATACAAATCCTTCTGCCATTCCTCTAAAAGTTTCCACTCCTCCTTGGAGAAATGGGCAGGTGCATCAATGAAAACAACCTGTGACTGAGGCGGAAAACATTAAGTTACTGTCTAAGAAGCGCTCTTCGTTTAAATACAGTGGCAAATTAAAACAGAACATGATAACACACCTTCTCTGGAGTGATGAAGAGTGTCTATACGTGTGCAAGAATGTGTTCCTACTAATAGTCATTCTGTTTAAAAAGAAAACCAAATTATTGCTGTGAGAAATATCCTTCAGCTAGGGTAGGGTGAAACTCTCAATTTCTATGCTATGGATATAAAAGAACAATCTTACTGCTGTTACGATTTTCTTGCAGCCATAGTAACAGGGGCATATCTCATTCCAGTTAGTCTAGTCTGTATTTCCCCACTACCTTTTTTTATTTAACACTGACAAAATGCCATTTCTTCGATCACTACAATCCTCTATTATCGCATCCCTGTGGGCAATCTATTGCAATCCGGAAATGCATCTTTCCACCTTACGAAGGAGGTCTGGGAGTGGCAGATGCTGCTTTACATTATTATGCCAGCCCGTTTATATTCCCAAATGACTGTCTATTTGCCAACTATGCTGACCACAGCATACCTTTGATCTAGGATATCGTACAGAGTACGAAATTTTTACCTTGCCTTATAACCCAGACAAATGCCTGAGACTTCGACACACCACTAACACAATATTATCCTGCTGGCACCAGGTGATCCAGTGAGACTGCAGAAACTCCATTGTAATGAAGCACCTGGCTCCAGCACAGAGTAGGTCTCTGAAGCTTCCATTCCTGTGACTTAATAATTATCTGTAAATTAGGTGATATTTGCAAAGGCAGAAACATCAAATCATTTGCATAGTTAGTGGGTAATTATGACATGCACAAATCTCAATCCTATCAATACCTCCAATCGTGCCATACCTTGGATGACCATGCTGAAAAACTAGATGCCCACCCTTATTACAGGCCCCTTGAAGCTCACTTAACAGTATTTAAGCTTGGGAAAAGGGAACATCCAGAATATACTGAACACTAGTGGCCAACACCCTGATTCATTAGCCCTCTTGTGTGACAAATGGGTACAAGATGGGGGTAGGGGGGTACCCTAATTGATGCTGACTGAGTGGAGCTGAAGACAGACCCTTAGGTCCTCACTATATCTATATGCCTAAGGCTTATCCAAATTAAACACTTACTTCAGGTTTACTATAGCCCCAACAGGCTAAAATGGATTAAGAGGGGAATCAATCCACTTTGTCTATGCTGTAAAGATGAGTGAAGGACCTATGATTATACAGTCTGGGGTGCCCGAACATTCAAACATACTGGATCCAAATATACTGTCCAGAGTCCTGAGTAGAACAATCCAACTTGACCTCACGATAGCACTCCTGGTTTTAAAGGACGGATGAGGAGTCCCTAGAGGTACAAGGCTTTTTTTTTAGCAGAAGGATTAATAATTGCAAAAAGAGACATTGCGGTTATCGGAGCCAAGATGCAAACTCCTCTCATGGGGAATGGACAAGGCACATGGGCTACCAAGCAAAAGCTGAGGAGCATGCATGTACACCTAGGGGTTGCCCTCAAAAATACCACAAAGTGTGGGGTAAATGGCGGGACTACCATTGGGCACTGCATCTTACAAAAAGAAATATGCATGGTCAGTGGAATGCTACAACTATACTGATATCTTGATCATGACTATATATTGTGCAAAGCTTTACACTGTTGTTTATTGAAAGCAATAATTGAATTGTTTTAAAAAAAATACAATTTCTAATTGTGCAAACTGTGTTGAGGAGGTGTCAAAAATCATCAACATTAAGTTATTTTTCACATTTTTTAACCAACAATCCCAGCCTTTAAAAACCTCAAACTATTAGTTACAACATTTATAATTGTTGGAGCTTGCTTGTGAAATAGATGCTAATTTCTAATGTTCAAAATAACTTTTCACAAAAGATCATGGTTAACGTTTAGATTTTACTAAAAACTTGGAACTTTCACAAAATGTTACAACTTTTTTATAAAAATTAGTGTAACTGAGTTATTCAGAAGCTTTTAAACAGCTGAAATTGTTACCTTACCCGTTATAAAAGTTATTGATGTTTTTATGTCATTACTGGAAAGATAAATGCCTCTTTTTAAATAATGCAGCATGTGCTATGTTAATAAAAACAACTGCAAACATCCATGCACAGGAATGCAACGTTTTCTGTCCATAACATGAAAATGAATGGTTTGCTATTTTGATTTGTGGAGAGGAAATTTCAGTCAACCTAATACATTCTTCTTCTGTCTGCTTATTCACTCCTGAAGGTCTACAGCGGTGATGCAAAGACAGCATTAGGGTCACATTTGTACATTAAGATGCCTAAAATAGTTCTCTGCTAACCCAGGATGCTAATTTCCATACGTCGCAAAAAAGAGATTTGTGGGGTGCAGACATCAATAACAGCAGCGCTGCAGCAGTGGGAGCAAAAAGAGCCAACTGCATTTCATTTAAAGCTGTATGTTACTACTACCTAGCTGGGGAGTGGATGAGATCATTTACCTTGTTTGCATCAGGAACCTTGACATCCTTGGAATGCCACTGGATATGACCCTAAGGCACAGGTTTTCAAACTGTGGGGCGCACCCCCCAGGCGTGATGCGGCATCATTCCTAGGTAGGGCGCGCACTTCACCTGAATGCTTCACCTTCCAATGTGTACTTTCCAACGTCAAAAGTATGTTTGTTTCTTTTCCTTTTCACACCCGTTTGTAATGGAGCTCTCTGACTGGAGGATACCAGGATAGCAGCCAATCACGAGCTATGACATTTCACAAATCACAGAACAGCAGCACTGAAGGAGACAGAAAAGCTGAAATGTTTGGCTTTACAAAGCTCCAGAATGTCTACTACTTTGGAGTTAGTGGCACTTCTCCACTGCTGCCTTTCACCTCCCGTTTTGCTGCCTTTTGGATCCTATTTGCTGTCTTTCACCTCGTGTGTCCTGCCCTTTGCCTCCTGGCCCCTGCCAACGACGTTGCTTCTTTCGTTCACTGCCTTGCTGGTTCCCATGACAAAAAACTGAAATTTATTGCAGGTAAGCCTCAACAGCTTTTGTAAAGGTCACCCGCGCTCCAACTATTCGCTTAAGAGGGATTTAATGTCAGCTAGAAGGGTGGGTTGAATGGGCTGTGGTTGCAAATCTTCATCATACAAAGTATTTCACTGGCCTTGCTGCCCAATATTTTAGTGCTTATCAAGGCCCCGTTTGTTTCCTGTAGTTTGTGAGCCAGTTTAAATTGCAAGAGGATCATCCAAAGGCCGTACTAGGCACCAGGCTCTTCCCTGGAAAGAGTGGCGCTTTTGCTATGAAGGAGGGTGGTTTGTAGCAGTGCAGCACATTTGAAAGCACTGTAGAGTTCATCATATATCCAGTCGCTTTTAGGCAACAATAAAGGTGCCAATACGTAGTGATTAAGGTACCTGGTGGTAAGAGATGGGGTTTTGTCTAGTGGCAGTTTTGACTCATCTACTGTAGAGGAGAGGGTTAATATGTCTGCTGCAAAGAACGTATATATGCAGAGCAGTATTTTATATGCAATGCTCAGTGGGATACTGCTTTTGTCACAGAGCTCCTTTTGTTACTGTGCAGTTCATTCATAATCTAGCACAGTGAGCTATGAACTGCAATCAAACAGCTGCATGTAAACTGATGGTACAGGTTAGAAAGTTATGTTTTATTCCTGTCTTTGATTATTCTAATTTTGGTAAAAAAGAATGTGTTTGGGTAGAAATACATTGATAGTGAAATCAACCCTAACCACTGTGTTACATTCTGTTTCCTGAGGTTGTGCTTCCCCCCGACCAAGCACTGTTAAAAAAGCCTACCAGCATGGATGGCATGTGAATCCTACACCTTGTAGTCCCCTATGTCAACACTTTCTATATACTAATTTACACATGTATGGCTCATTGTTTCTGTATGTGTGTGTGATGTGAAGAGCTTTGGTCAGCTGATGAAAAGGTGAATCTCTTTCCCCCATGGTGAATCCTCAGGCATACAGACAAGCACACTGAGGCAGTAATCCTTGTTGACACCATGGGCTAGATGGATCATTATTCCAAACAGCGATTAACTAATTGTGATTCTCTGTGAATGTATAAAACTCAATGAGTTTCATTTCACGTTTCCTAATGGGTAGCAAATCACCCTACCCCATTAGTATTAATGAGGTAGGTTGCAATTTGTGACTCATTAGGAAATGCAAAAATCACAGGGATGGTGCCCTGTTGGGGTCAGCAGACTACCATGTCTGTCATTGGTTTTTAATAAAGTAATCTCATTTTTTTTAAATGCAGCCCGTTTTCCTTAAAGTAAAAAAACTCGAAGCAGGTGGTAAAATGCAAATGTTTTGCAACTGCATTTCAGTCAAAACATTCTTGCATACTGCTGCAATTCGATATTACGAAGGGACGCCCTGAACACGCCCCTTCCCATTATCAACTCAGTATGTTTTCGCAATTCTAAATTGCGATTCAGTAACATGTTACCAAATCAGAAATTGGAATTCATACATACCAAAAAGCATTTTATCAGTAATGCAGAATTGGGCCGTTTGCGGCCGGTAAAATGCATGATACATATTGCTGCATGTTTCTAACATACCATTTCATTTTACATGGCTCCTCGCCACTCTATGCCACACCACTCTACTCCGCAACCCTCTACTCTACGACTCTCCATTCCACACTACTGTCCGCTACATCACTAAATTTTAGCCATGTGGATACAGGCATTGGCCTTGTGGCACTTTTCACTTAAGGTTTTTCATCAAAGCATTTCTGATGTGGTTGGCGATTGAGTATCTGTGCTGCCTTGTCATTTATTGATTTTTCTTGACCTTGCAGGCCAAAATTTCTCAGGGTGAATGTTTGATTTTTATAAGGTTTCTTTTGTAATTTTTCTCATGTGGCGTATTAGTTACATACTGGGTATTGAGTCGCCTCTAGATGTCTTATGAGTTGCGGTTGTGGGTTGTGTTTATAATGGACCCAAGATGAGAGCTCTGGAGTTTACACTCTGGGAAGTGCAAGTTTATCATAGTACATGCCAGAGTCATAAAAGTATTCCGAATACATGCTCATAAAATTCTTGGCCTCACTGAAGAGCACACAGTGCATTATTTGTGTGTGCCAAATATAATTGTGATTCCATGTGCAAGTGATTGAAGACAACACACAGCTGTTGAAATATTGACAAAAATAACAAGGTGAAAGTTAAAGAAAACTCAGTGTTCACAGGAGCGTGCGTGAAGTCAAGGAGCGGCATGGAAGTGCATGCAGGAGAGATCGAAGACAGGGTGCTGAAATGAAAAAAGATGAGGCTTGAGGTATGCAGATGGAGGATGTTAGAAAGGTGTGGGTACGAAAGGGGCAAAAATGTCTAAAGGGTGAGACACTGCAGAGGAAAGTGGTGTGAAGGGAAGAACAGGAGTGACTGAGACAATCAGAAGGCGACTAGACCTTTGTAATGTTTCATTCATTCACATATTTTCATATTTGAATAATTTTAGATTCTAATTATTAAGTGCAGATTTGGTATAAATAATTAGCTGGATACTGTTATTACTAGGGTTTGTCTTATTTTAGGTGCATGTCTGTTTTTTATTTTTGCTTGTTATATCCTGATGCAGTACCACAAACCTCACAGAGGCACCAAAATACTGGTAATGCCTTGGGCTTTTTTTTTTTGTTGCGCCTCACATGAGAAGTGGAGGTGGTGAAGGGGAGTAAAACACCGCCCATTATGCTATTTCTACCCGAGCCCTCTTGGACCGGATGTCCAGGGCCACCCTTGCATCCACCACAGCCCATTTGGTATTCAGAAGGCAAAGCATACACACTCTTTCTTGTGGTGTAAATTCAAATTCAGCAATGTAAGACAAATACGTTTGTGAACTCTTCAGATCCACCTATGAGGCGTGTGACAGTCATCTATCTGTTTCTGTTTTCTTGACAGCCAGAGCTTAAGAATCATGTCTGAAATCACTTTGGTGCTTTCAGTTGCCAGAGTACAAATTATTCACTTACAGATCATTCTATATCTTATCGGCCTTCAGGGATGCAAACTCTTAACATATCATCACATATTTTATTTGCCTATTAGACCATGCAGCAGGTAATTTCTAGGCATGTCATTCACTCCCTTACCCATCAATAAGATTGTGATTTTGGGGGAGAGATCTTTTATTATGTCTCACATGAGACATATTGAGAACATACAAGTATCATTCCTTAAACTTATTTTTCTTCATTGCATGGGGGATAAAAAAAAAAAACACTTGAGCGCTAGACACAAGACTTCTATTCGAATAGCAGGACTATCTATTCAAGCAGCAGGACCAATAGAGGGGGTATGCATTTTTTTTTTTTATTAACTTTGAGTGATGGATGAGTGACAAAGCTTACGTTCCTCGTTTCTATCCTTTTAAAAAATGAACTATGCAGCATTGTTAGTGGTATCTGCATGGACATGCTGCAGCGGTGTTGGGAGCACCCATGTATACCTTGGATCATCTGGACTGAACTATGCTTTTATCCATATTTTGTATATTATGTGAAGAATTTTTTTTAAATAATTTTTAAAACTGCGAAGTTTAAAAACCTATTCAACCTCACGCAGCTGTACAATTGCAGCTGTGTGTTTGAAAACAGCAAATGCTTGCTTTTTATTAGCATGCGGGTTCCCAATTTTGTATCTTAGGTCGCACACACTTTTGACATGGATCATTTCCTGCTGCCAAAAGATGGCTGAAACAGATGGCAAGAGAAAAGCTGCAAAAATGAGGAAGTATGATGCCTCCTACTTAGTCTTCGGTTTCACCTGTTAGGCCACAGTATAAGATTTGTGGTGTCACCTTAGCTAACAACAGTTTGAAACCAACCAAACTAAGGCATCACTCGAACACGAAACATGGGTCTTAACAGGGAAGAGTAGAGATTTTTTTGCCAGGAAGTTGCATGAGATGACACAATGGAAAGAAACAGTGAAAATGTGGCATTCACCCCAACAAATGCATTGAAAGCTTCATACCAAGTGGCATACCACATAGCCAAAAACAAAAAACCTTTTACAGATGGAGAAAAAGGGAATCTGCCAGCAATTCTTGATGTGGCTAAGACAATGCTTGGTGAAAAAGCAGTAGAGAAGCTAAATGTGATACCCATCTCAGATACAACAGTTTGCTGCTGCATCTCTGACATGTCAGAAGACATCTATGGACAACTCTTAACCTGGTTGAAATCGGGTTGGTCTGCTTTGCAGCTCGCTGAAGCAACTTACTTGTCAAAGGAAGCCCATTTTATTGCGGATGTACGATATTGTTATAAAACTTCAATCCTGGAAGATGTTTTATTATGCAGGCCAATCAAGGGGCGAGCAACAGCATCTAAACTGTTTGACATGCTCAATTACTTCCCTGGACTCCATAAGTGGGAAAACTGCATTTGGATCTGCACATGTGGTGCTAGGGCTGGCCTAAAAGCTAAAGTGCTGAAAGTGGCTCCATATATTCTGTGGACCCACTGCAAGATACACCGGGAAGCCCTTGCTGTTGAAAACACGGACTGTGAACTTGAAGATGTGCTTAATTCTCCAGTAAAAATAGTTACTTTTATTAAGATCCACCTCACAAGAGTGCGCCTGTTTGCCATTTTATGAGCAGGAATGAGAGCTGACCATGATGGCTTGCTGCTTCAAGCCCAATGGTTATCCCCGGAAGTATTGAAGCGCATTTTTTAATTACGGAATGAAGTTCGCCCATTTCTTCTGGATTTGGACCCTTGCAAAGCAGAACAACTATGTAATCCCAGGTGGCTTGTGATTTTACCATACCTTGCTGACATCTTTGAGAAATGTAATTCTTTGAATCTTTCTTTGTAAGGACTTGAAACCACTTCTTTTCCAATAAATACAAAAATATCCGCATTCAAGAAGAAGCTGGAGTTATGGGGAAGAAGAACTGAAGTTGGCCTCTATGAGCAATTGCCATGCCTAGCAACTGCTCTTGAGGAAACTGAACATGACAAGTGTTGCTGAGTTAATAAAAATTCACCGGTCATCTCTCAGGGACAGTTTACAAAAGTATTTCCCTGCGGACAATTACCACATAAATGATTGTGTCTTTTGACCATAGATGGCGGAGGTGGGAACCCATCTCCCAATTCACGTGCAGAAAGAACTAATTGAGCTCCAGAGTGACCGTACACTGCAGTTCCAACTCAGCAAACTGTCACTGGAGGAGATTTGGTTGAAAATGCCTGTAGAACACTCAGTTTTGACAGAAATTGCTGTCAAAGCTCTACTGCCATTCAGATCATAAGGTTTTCAGCTCTTGCGGTATTGAAAACGAAGTATCATTCAAGACTGAAGTGGAGCACAACCTAAGGATGGCAGTAGCAAGGATACAGCCACAGATTGACCGTCTCTGTGGGGAAAAACAGGCACACCGGTCACATTAGTTTTGAAAGTGTTGTTATCTATAGCACGTGAAATTATGTTTTATGTAGAAAATAAAGCAACACTGTAAATTTTTGGGCAAAGTTTTTTTGGAACTGTGTAATAACCCTCTGTCATATAACCACAGGCACTGATAAATCTTCAGTTTGCTAAACACTCTAATTATGTTTAATATTATTTGCCAAATGTAACTAGATATGACCTGGGATATGCAGGTAGGGGTGGTTGTCGATGATACAGAGTACCAGCATCCAGAAATTTTCTTCAGGTGGTTGGGGGGGGTAACCACTAACAAAATGTTACTAGAGGGGGGCTTGGCCAAAGAAAGTTTGAAGACAACTGCCCTAAGATCTAAATGAAAAGAATTACACACCGACAACTTTCCTAAAGTGCTCAGGCTGCAGAAAGCAGGTGTGCGTGCTCATCCCAGTTTCGGTGGTAGATACGGTAATGTCTCTCCCCTTCCAGGCAACCCACTACCCATTTCTGTTTGACCACTGAGACGCTCCGTGTTCAGCTACGCCACGTGTTGGGTCTTTCATCCCAGTAAGAATAAGAATACAGGTGATGTTGACTAGCACTCAACTCTTGTGCAAATCAGAAATGAAATGATCATCACTTTTACCATTGTGATAGATTTCTTCGTGTGTATACAATCTTTGCAGAGGAACGCAATGGCGTGATGGGCACTTGTGCATGTGCTAGTGAGGAGAAATAACTCCACTCTATTATTGTGGACAACCTTTTAGTAGCCGAACATTTCTGAACCCTGCATAAGAACAGATGTTACAATCTTTGGCCTTTAACTAATATATCTGGAGAAACATTGTTTAAAATGCGTCCGTTTGCCCTTCTTCTCTACAGTGAAGGTGGTAACCCCATGTTATTTTGATGACAGAATGTCCCCGGCGACAAGTATGCCCCCCCTAAATACCCACTATACTTAAAGCTTGACACAGAGATACACAAAGAAAGAAGCACACAGATACACATGCATTCACATGCATGCACACTCATTCATGCACAGGACTCACCTCATCTGAATTCTTCCGGGGCATGTCTGTCTCGATGGCTTCTAATTCAATGTAATAATCTGTAATAACACGTTTCCGGGATCTAGGTTTTTATAATAACCAACAAAAATAGGGGTATTGAAAAGAGCCAAAACAAACAGATCCCTCTTGGAAAGAAACACGCGTTGTGGTTAGGAAAGCATCAACTGCGCAAGCGCAGAACCAGGAGAACGAACGTGCATGCCAACGCGCCTGCGCACAGTGTACATACTAATCACTAACACAAATTCTTAAGGCTGCGACAAACCCGCTAGGCTGAGACACATTCACTGGGACATGCGCAGATACAGAAATAGGAACGTCACAGGCGAGACACTTATTTGCCTGAAACATCATTACCAGAGTCAGATTCAGAAGGTCGTTCCGCTTCTTGCTGTGTCCGGTGCAGGGGTAGAAATTTACTCTGGATGGACACAACTGGGAAGAAGGGGTGCTACATAAAGAGGCCAGAGTCATAATAGGCAGAGTTATTATCTACGTTTTCTGTCTCCATACCTCTTTTATATGTAAATTACCCCCCCCCCCCCAAAAAAAAAAAACACACACACCCTTTTTACGTTTCATTTGCTGTATTCTGTCTAGGTTATCTTTAACCCCCTTCGCTGCCAGGCCTTTTAACTCTCAGGTGCCAGGCATTTTTTTGGCTTTTTGGGGCCGGGCTCGCTTAGGCCCTCATAACTTTTTGTCCACATAAGCCACCCATGCCAAATTTGCGTCCTTTTTTTCCAACATCCTAGGGATTCTAGAGGTACCCAGACTTTGTTGGTTCCCCTGAAGGAGACCAAGAAATTAGCCATAATACAGTGAAAATGTTTTTTTCAAACAAATGGGAAAAAAGGGCTGCAGAAGAAGGCTTGTGGTTTTTTCCCTGAAAATGGCATCAACAAAGGGTTTGTAGTGCTAAAATCACCAGCTTCCCAGCTTTCTGGAACCAGTAAACCCAATTTTTCAACACAATTTTGGCATTTTACGGGGACATGCCCAATTTTAACGATTTTTTGTGCTTTCAGCCTCCTTCCAGTCAGTGACAGAAATTGGTGTGAAACCAATGCTGGATCCCAGAAACCTTAACATTTCTGAAAAGTAAGCAAAAATCTGAATTCAGCAATGGGCAATTTGTGTAGATCCTACAAGGGTTTCCTACAGAAAATAACAACTGAAATAAAAAAATATTGAAATTGAGGTAAAAACAACAGCCATTTTTCTCTATGTTTTACTTTGCAACTTTTTTTTGCAATGTCAGATTTTTTAAAGCAATATACTGTTACGTCTGCTGGACTCTTCTTGTTGCGGGGATATATAGGGCTTGTAGGTTCATCAAGAACCCTAGGTACCCAGAGCCAATAAATGAGCTGCACCTTGCAGTGGGTTTTCATTTTATACCGGGTATACAGCAATTCATTTGCTGAAATATAAAGAGTGAAAAATAGGTGTCAAGAAAACCTTTGTATTTTCAAAATGGGCACAAGATAAGGTGTTGAGGAGCAGTGGTTATTTGCACATCTCTGAATTCTAGGGTGCCCATACTAGCATGTGAATTACAGGACATTTCTCAAATAGATGTCTTTCTTACACTGTCTTATATGTGGAAGGAAAAAATGTAGAGAAAGACAAGGGGCATTAACACTTGTTTTGCTATTCTATGTTCCCCCAAGTCTCCCGATGAAAATGGTACCTCACTATCTGGACACATCAAAATTATCAAATACAAAACTACCTGTTTTTGTGGGGGGAGCACCTGCATTTTTGGTCCTGGGCTCAGCAGCCATCTAGGGAAACCTACCAAACCCAGACATTTCTGAAAACTAGACACCCGAGGGAGTCCAGGGAGGTGTGACTTGCGTGGATCCCCCAATGTTTTCTTACCCAGAATCCTCAGCAAACCTCAAATAATACATTAAAAAAATGTAGCGCCTTATAAACAATTTTATATGGAGCTCTAAAGGGGTCAGAATTTCTCGGAGGAAGCTGCGTAGGTGTAAGGAAAAGGGTGGTTTGGCATTACCAGAACTGCAATACTATGCCTGGGCTTTTCTTTTGAAGAACTTTAGGTCCTTGTTCCTTGCCTTAGATTCCACGACAACGGGCTTAATGTTTAAGACAATGGCTTCTACCATCAAGGGTGCATTAAGTAACTTTATTTTTAAATTTGGTGACCCTAAGTTCTTCAAAAAGGTAAGGTTGAAAATTATGCGGGGATTGTCAGAATGTTGGTACCAGCTTAGACGAATGGCAAAGGTTACTTACTATAATTGTAACGCACCTATCTGGGACTCCCCGGGTACACCAGAGTGTTTTCAAGATGTTTTAGCTTTACCGATTAAACAAGCAGGGTTAGAGTACTGGGGAGATCTCTTTCCGGAGGGGGCCCTTCTTTCTTGGGAAGAATTGATGCAGCAAACGGGTGGCTCCTTGACTAGGTGGAAGTTCTTGCAAATAAGGTATTGGGCTCAGTGGGTTAAGGAAGGAGTTGGTATGCCCAATTCTTTGAGCAAGATCATCCCGAGTCCCCTAGTAGGTCCCCATAGAGTGTCAGCTTGGTACTGGGGGATTCTAGAAGGGGCGGATGGCGAGTTCGAACTCCCCACGGCGTTGTGGAGTGAATTTTTCTCAAAAGAGTCAGTTAAGAGGTGGCGGAAGGAATCACTATTACTGCTCTTCGATATTGTTAAACCTGCCGCTTTGAGAAAGAATCACTATTATACGATTCATAGAGTCTATATCTCCCCTGAGAAGCTATCCAAAATAAAAAAAGGGGTCAGGAGGTGAAATGTCCAAAATGCGGTTTAATTCAAGCAACGGATATTCATATGTTTTGGGAATGCCCAGGTGTTCGATATTTTTGGGAGAAAGTATGTGAAACCATATCGAGTATATTGAATCGGGAAATTGTGGCCTCCCTCCCTTTAATAATTTTTGGTCAACTCCAAGATCGGCAGGGGAGGAGTGGCCGAGATACAAATCCGGACATCAAATTTGTATTTTACGCAATTTTGTTGGGGAGACGGGAAATATGTAGAAAATGGATTTCGACCGCCCCTCCAGGTCATTCTGAATGGCTTAAGGATGTTTTTTGCACTGCAGATTTGGATCAAATGATAAGGGAAATTACAGGATGCGAGGGAACTTTTGGGCACCATTACTGAGTTGGAGATATGGAGTTGGATACTTGGTCTTAGAGAATGATAATTTGTCAAACTTAATGTGTGAATAAGAATTGTTTTTTGTTATCTGTCCAATGATTTTACCCCCTGCTCTGAAATCCTCACGGAATTTGGACAGTCCGAGGATTGTTTGAGAGGAAAGGGCGTCCCCTGGCCTGGATAACTCTTCTGCTCTGCTTTGGTAAAGTAAGAGGAGGTTTCTTAAACAGCCACGGTGAATGAGGACAAATAAAAAAAATAAAAAAATCATGTTGTTCATCACTTCTAGTTGTCAGTTTGCTCTTCCATAATTTTTCTTGACCCGGGTTCAGTAAAATAACTGCACTTTTACTCAACTATCCTCTATCTGAAAATAATAAAGCGCTATTAGATATTTTCACAACTTGTACAGACAAAAAAATAGACGGATTCCCCTTTTTGTACTTCACAGGTCTTCTTACAAGTACCCAATCTTCTACTTTAAATGTGTTAGATTTTACTTTGTACGCTGAATCATGATACATTTTGTTTTTGATTTTTCTGAACAATATTTCTTTTAACTTGCTATTCTTCGTCATCAATTTCTTTAAAAATATTTGTTTAATTTGTACCCTTTCCAAATCTAGGTGTGAGTATTGTGCTTTCTTTTCTGCCTCTTAATAGATAGAATGGAGAATGACCTGTTGATGGTATGGTTATAACTACACACCTTTTCGCCTAAAAGGTCAGACAGACAAATTAAAAGCTTTGGCCATCTGTACTCCTTCTTTCAAAAACCTATTAACTCGTTCAATTTAACCATTAGATGATGGACTATAAAGTGGTGTCTTTTCTTGTTCAATTCCATGTTTACTTATAAATGCAATCAATTTCTGTGAAATACGTTTTGTTCCATTATCTGAAACAAAAAATATTGGTAACCCTTCAATTGCAAAAACATGTTAAAAAACTCTATAGCCATGTCAGTAGTTAAACAAGAAATAAAGTTATAATGAATCCACTTTGAATAATAATCAGTGAGAACTATAAGATAACACATGTCTGCATCAAGCATGCTGAATGGACCTGAAATATCTATAGTTACCTTTACCATGGTCCATCTGGTATATCGACAAAATGCATTTCATCCTTGCAGTTTTTCCAATGTTTGTCTGATCTGGTATATTCTTGTTGGAAATGGCCCTTTCTGCAGGATTATCCCCAAACCTTTTGCTTTTCTACTCCTATTTTCTGACCCTCATTTTGTTTGCTTTAGGACTCTGGGCCCTTTACCACTGCTAATGAGTGCTAAAGTGCATGTGCTCTCACCCTGAAAATGTGGTATCATTGGCTTACACCAGTTTGGCTTATTTAATTTACCTGTTAGTCCCTTGTAAAGTGGTATCCCATACACCCAGGGCCTTTAACTGAAATTCTACTAGTGGGCCAGCAGCCCCATTGCACTACTCAGAGAAGTAGCCTTTCAAAACCTGTCCCAGGCCTGCCACTGCAGTGCCTGCATGCACGGTGTACTGTCACATTGACTTGGCATTTCAAACTTCTTGCCAAGGCCTAAACTCCAGTTTTTCTGCACCCAGGTCACCCCTAAGCTAGGCCCAAGATAGTCCAGTGAGCAGGGTGTTGTGTATGTAAAAGGTAGAACATATACTTTTATGTTTTGTATGTCCTAGTGGTGACAGCCTATTTTGTTCTCACTAATGTAAGGGCTGCTCCTTCTCATAGGCTAGCATTGGGAATTCCCTTGTATATTTTGTATGTGCTAATTTCTGATCTGAAAGAGTAGTGTGGGCATGTTTGGTATGTTTGGAATGGTAGTGAGAAATCCTGGTTACTGGTGCAGATAGATTTTACATTACTATTTTAGAAATGTCACTTTTAGAAAGTGGCCTTTTCTTTGTGCTTATTACTCTAGGGCTTTGCAGCCTACACCACAATACAGAAGGGGCTGGGTGTGGCAAAAGCTGCATCTGCATACTGATAGCCATCCTGGGCTGGGGAGAGGGAGGGTCGTTCACACCTTACATGTCAATAGGCTGTTGCCTCACACAGTGGGCTGATTTACCCCCTACTGATGTCTGGGGCCAGGGCTGGGGGCGGAAGGGGGTTGTGTTACACTTTAAGGGTTCCTTTGAAGTCACCCCCTGAACAAAGGCATTTTGGAGTATAAGTACAGGGGCTCTCACCCCAGGATTTTAGAGCACTTTTATAACTGGGACTGAACCTCTGTCAAAAGGACTGCTGCAGTGCACCAAGGGACTTATCTGGACTGCTTTTCTGTTGTTGCCCTGCTGAGTGCTGGGTGGCTTAGAGGACTCATTGGATTGCATTTCTGCTTGTTTCCCTGCCACCAGCTGCTCCTTTTTAAAAAAAAACAACTTTTATTTTTCTGTTTTGTGAAACAATACAATAAGACAAGCAGCGGGCAGTTGCTTGTAGAAGAAACAGAAGAGTGCACAGAGCTCAGTTATGTCTATACAGTATACATTTCTAATGTTTGTGAGTATATTACATCCAACAGTGTACAACCAGACTCATACCCCAGAGGACCTCCATTCCCGAGCTGTAGCACAATGAAGAGGGTTTTTCCCTCTAGTGTTTCAATCCTCACTTTTTCAGTGCTAGTGTCATCTGTGGAGGTGATGTTGGAATCTGGGTTGAGGAGTATGTTACACAGGTCTCGCCCTTCTGATATATCGTCGGTCAGTTTGTCGTCTCATCTGGTGCGTTTCATGTGGGTTTCTTACGCAAGAGACCATTCAGATATATCTTTGTACCTTTGCATTATTGCAGATGCCCATTGACCCATCCAGGTAATAGCGACCCTACTCCTTACCAACACCAGCATTAGGTGTAAAAAGTTATAATACATCTTTCTATCTTTTGGTCATTTGATGTTTCCTAAAAGGCAACACCCAGGAGAAAGGGTCTTACGTAGGTGCGTGGTATGTCATCAACAACTTGTTTCCAGAAGTCGTGAACCTCAGAGCAATGCCATGCTAAGTGAAAAAAATCAGTGCCACTCACTGCACAGTGGGGGCACTCATCCGTGCAATTTGGGGTTGTACACCTCATGTTCTTGGGAGCGTAATAAGTGGAGGAAATTGTAAGGTATTAGCTTAAAGCAGACGTTATATGAGACAGAGTGTCAGGTCACTAACTCGTGTCCAAACGTTGTCTGGTAGGGGAACAATTAAGTCTAAGTCCCATGCCATGCATGCCCAGGGGGGGTTGACCAGCTGCATAGGCGCCCGTGGCTCTGCAAAGTAGTGTTATTAAATGTCACACTGAGCCGCAGGTTAATAGAATCTCAAGCGTCTGCGAGGGGTGGGCAATTTGAGATATGTTGGCAAGGTCACTCTTGCTATTTCGGCCAATCTGGTGTAGTGCAGGAAGTGGCCAGGGTTAAGAGCGAATTCTTGGGCCACCTCTTCAAAGGAGATGAAAGTCCTTAAGTTGGGCGCATCCACCCTCCTGCCATGCCTGAAAGGACTTATTATCTGTTAATTGTCTTCCCGGTTTCAGTACCCAGGTTCCCACTTCTCTGTGAAATGGGGCTCGCTTCTGCACTGACTGTACAAATCTTTGCCAAATGTTGGACATCTGTTGTACTATATATAGCAGGTCTCCTTAGATCAATGCGCCCTCCATCAATAATTCTGGTAGTCGTTCTGCTGCAACCCTGCTCATCAGTAGTCGTTTTTACCAATTCTCATCCGGGTCTAGTCATTTTGCTGCACGTTGGAGGTGTGCAGCGTAGTAGTAAAGGTCAAGACATGAGACCTCCAGTCCCCCATCTTCACATCTTTTAGTCAATGTGAATAGGGCCACTCTGCTGTGTTGGCCCGCCCATAGGAGGGAAATAAGAATGGTGTCCAGTTGCTTAAATATTTGGGGTGAAAGAGAGCAAAAGAAATTTCACAATACATACAGGCACCTGTGAAGCAGCACCATTTTGGCTGTTGCCATCCTGCCCATCAAGGAGAGGGGCAGTATGTTCCAAAAGGCCACTGACGATCTGAAGGCCTTTAAGACCCTATCCACATTCAGCTGTTGTTGTAGTCGTTTGGTATGTGCCACATGTATCCCCAGATACCTAAAGCATTCCAATTCCTAGCACAGGCCCAAGTCTAGCAGGTGCTCCACGGTTTACCTATCAGAGAGGCTACAGGGAATATTTTTTTTGGTTTATTCGGAGACTCAATATATTGCTGAAGTCATCAATAGTTGTAAAAGTCATGGCCATGTGGTCCTGGTTAAAGAAAGATAAAATAGTGCATTATCAGCATACAGCAGGATGACATGTGATTCACCTATTTGTATGCCCCAATCCCACATTTTGTTGCATACACATATAGCCAGTCACTCTATTGAAAGAGCAAACAAGAGAGTGGACAGGCAGCACCCTTTCAGTGTTCCCCAGCCCAGTGTCCACGCCTCTGAGCACCTGCGTCCCACCTGTACTATTGTAGTTGGTGCTGTGTAAAGAAGCTCAGAATCAAGGGCCAAAGCCCATAACCTGTAGCACTACGTGAATTAGGTACCCCCAGTCTACGGTGTCAAATGCCTTTTCCAGGTCGATTGATATGAGTGGTAATTCTTCGTTATGGCAAGTAGTTTCATGTAGCACATGCGTTAAACGCCTGAGGTTCATAGTGGTACTTTTCCCTGGGATGAAACAACATTGGTCTTCATGGACCAGTTGTGACATATAAGGTGGAAGTCAATTAGCTAAAGATTTACTGAATAACTTGGTCTGTATTTATCATTGTAAGGGGCCTGTATGCTGTAGGGTTGCCGGCTTCTCCCCTCCCCCCGGTTTAAGGAGCATACATATCTCAACTTCCCTTATAGTTAAAGGTATGATACCCATTTGTGATGCCTCTAGGAAGACTTTATGGAGTCTCTGTGTTATTGTGGCTGAAAATGTTTGGTAAAATTCAGATGGGAAGCCATCACTACAGGGTGTTTTAGCTTGTGGAAGAATCCGCTGTGCTGTTCTTCTAACTCTTAACAGGTTGTGTAGCGTCTCTGTAGCGGTTGGTGCTAGTTTGGGGATGTCCAATCTCTCTAAGAAGGGAGAGTAAGTGGATAATTTTTTTTTGGGGAACTGCTGTGTATATGCGTTGCAGGTGTGTTCGGAAAGCAGCTACGATGTCACTCCTGGAGGTGGCTCTAGTACCATTCAGAGCGGTCAGGTATGTCATGATAGGGTGGGAACTTTCCCTGCGCAAAATCCAAGCCAAGAGGCATCCAGATTTGTCTCCTTCCTGATGCAGCTGCTGCCTGTGTTGTTTCAGAGTGTATTTATCAAGGCAATTCCAGATATATGTAATGCGCTCACGTATGGTGTGCTCTGTCTTAAGTGAGGTTACACTAGTTGGATTTATTGCTTGGGCATTTGTGAGCAGCTGCCCTTCCCTTTTTAGTTCAGCCTGTAGTCGCCTATGGAATCCGCAGGTTAGTTCCATGCAGGTGCCCCTTAACACTGCTTTGAGAGCTTCCCATTCAGTAAGCCAGCTCTCAGTGGAGCCCTAATTAGCCTCAAAGTAACCTGTCCAGGAAATCAAGAGTGTCTCCTGTCCTATATGGTCATCTAATATGTCTGCTGGCATTCGCCACATTTGTGATCTTGGTGCTGTATCGGCCAACCGAACTGTACAACATACATACCATGAGTGATATTTGAATCTCATCCAATCTGAGAAATCCTGCAGCCAGAATCCAGTCCAGTCTACTGTAAGTGTTGTGTGTGATAGAGTGACAAGTATATATACTCTGTTCTGGATGTTGTAGCCGCCATATATCTACTGCTCCTATGTTATTCCTTACCTCCCGGAGCACAGTCATCATATTGGGTTTTGTACCCGCCCTAGCTGGGGTCCTGTCCAAGCAAGAGTCCAAAATACAGTTAAAGTCACCCAGCCACAGCAAGGGCCAGTCTAATTCCTGAGTGACCAGATCCTGTACCCTAAAAAAGAAAGTGGGGTTATCAGTGATAGGGACGTAGGTGTTCAGTATAATTACGTCTTGACCGTCAAGTTTACATGTAGGAGGACGTATCTGCCTTTGACATCAGTTTCCATATATGTAAGGGAGACTTGAACTCCCGGTGCCACCCACATTATCACACCCCTTGCGAAGGTATAATAGGATGAATTGTATATCTGCCCCCTCCAATTTTTGGCCAATTTCGTGGTGTGCATGTCATCTTGATGGGTTTCCTGGAGGTACGCAAAGTTGATCTTGTGGCGCTTAAGGAAGGTGAGTACCCTGTTTCTTTTAACGTATGTACTCAGTCCCCAGACAGTTCAGGTTAGGACTCTGCATACTTTCCCCATCCCTGATCTGAATATGTGACATGTGTTACACCCTATGGAGCTGCTGCTGTAGGACTGGAATTTTAAACCAACAAACAGTGTAAACTAAACCCTCCCCTCCCACCCACGGACAAGCATAGTACTATTGTGTGTGCCAGGACTCGCATTTCATCCCTACCTGTCGAAAGGGGACTGGCTAGTACTCATTGCCCGAGCTGCATCCTGGCCAGTCCAAGAGTTCTTCTGATCTCTCAGAATTTGTGATGTCTATGCCCGTTCAAGTTTCCAGTGTGATTGGGCACTCAGATTTGCCTCCTGAGGGATAATTGACCTTTGGTCCTATGACCCCCACTGTTTTCTTTTTTGTGTTTTTGAGTGTTTTTCATTTTTTTGTTTATTCAATTCGCACAGCTACATAACATGTCTAAACATGTTTGCATCACATCGTGAGGTACATTAATAAGTACTTACATACCAGGCGCACATAGTTAGTCAGTAAGCTCTCCTTATCTCATTCAGCCACTGTCTCCTCATATACTATTCAGTCTCACCCAGTCACCTCCTTTGGACAGCCATTGTGTTTGGCTCAAAGACTGGCACCAGATTGGAGTTGTCCGTGTGGGTTTCCTCTGACTGTGCTTGTGGGTCTATAGTGGTTCAAGGATTGATGAGTCAATAGTGCTTATCCACATGGTGCCATCATCGATTATCGTCACTTTGCAGGGTCCTAGTGGGTGTAAGTTTGGGTTTGAAGCACCTGCTTGATTTCGGTTAGTAGGTCTACATGGGGGGAGGATGTCCCCCATGTGCGGGAGAACTAGCACCCTGTAGTCAATCTGTAGAATCACTCCTGATCTTCAGCCATTCCCAGACATCCTCTGGTCGTTCAAAGAAATGGGCTTACTCTTGGTATACTACTTTGAATTTTGGTGGGTATAAGAGCATGTACCTGAGATTGAAAGTCCACAGCTTCTGTTTTACACTGAGGAATTATTTACCAGGTTCCTGGACCTGCTTTGTGTAGTCTGGGTAGTTGGTGATTTGGGCATTGCCAAATAAAGGGACCAGGCCTTCCAGTGGTGTGTAGAGAATGCAATCCCTATCATAGTAATTTAAGATCTTGGCAATAATGGCTTGTGCAGGTGCTCCAGGCCGGAGGAGAGGCAAGAGGGCTGTGTGTGCTCTCTCCACTCCAAACAATTTGGATAGGGCCTTTGGTCAAAGATCCGTGTGTACCCAGTTCTCCAGAAATTGCTTGGTGGACGTCCATTCTGTTCTCTCCAGGAATATAAGAATACAGATATTACTTTGATGGGAGTGGCCTTCAGCAGCCTCTGCCCGTCACTCCAAGTCTGCTGTGATTGTGCACATCTGGGCCATTTGGCGCTTGAGATCTGCAACCTCCCCTTGCAGTTCGGAAATGTTACGTTCAGCAGATTTGACTATTTCGGCCACCTTCCGCAGGGCTATCCTATGGAGATTTACGTCTATAGAGGCCAGTTTGATTTTATTTTCAAGTGCGGTGCAGGACCCTTGTATGGCTGCCAGTAGCTCTGATCTGGTTGGTTTGGCATCGCTCCCTGGAGTGTTTTCAGCATCAGTTGTTCCCAACTGTCTTGTGATCTTTTGTGTGAGCTGTCGTGAAGTAGTATATTGCATGATGGAATTTGTTGCGTGAAATCTCTGTGCTTGATCTTTCCCCATTGTGTAAGGTGTTGTCTTAACTGAGGTGTCAACACACCATGTATAGAGGTAATTGGGGAGGGACGGGGTAAGGATCGTACCAGAAACTCAGTGTGTGCGCCAACGTCAACTGCCCACGGCCAGGAGAAAATTGTGGATACCGTGGTCCATCTAGTTTCCACTTCGGACTAGGAAAGAGGATCACCTAGAGATTATGCTGTGGAGGGCGTAAAGAGACCCGGATTGAGATCTAGGAGGTAACTCAGTGTGTTCCTCAATGCCAGGAGCCTACATCCAAAAGAGGGATTATCACCACTGTCTATTGTGGTCCTCTAGAGTTCAGTGCATCTTGTGTGATTTTCTCTTCATTTCTACTTGGGGAGTCTCACATTTTGTGCCCGATTCAGGTAGCGCATGCCTATAGTATAGGGGCCGTGAGGTTACCCTCGAGTGACTAAGTATGTGTGAGAATTTCTATAATGGGATTTCTCCAACCATAGTGAGTGATCTATGATTTATTGACCAGAGCCAGCCAATAAACCACACCAGTAAGGGCTTTCAGAGCAGCAGCGTGCTTCAAGACGCACTAGATGGGACGGAGAGGTCCATTTTATTGAGGCAATATTCTCCTTAAGGGTCTGTGGGACGGCAAGGAGCGATCAAGTGGGCCTCATCACAGAGTTATTTGCTGGTGAAGAAGGCAGTCATCATGCCATGCAAAATGTTCCAATGGGGGAATTTCTTGGATGATCCTGCCCTCTTGCTGCTGCCTTACTTACTTCCACTAGGGCATAAGAGGCAATGTGATGGGTCCCTAGGGTTTTCTTCCTAAGTTCAGGAGACATCAGTGGCTCTATGCATTGTTGGGCTGGGAGAAAGAAAAAAGCATTGCTATTGTTTTTCCCTCGCCTGGCACCAGAAATGCAATGCAAATCCTCACAAGCCACCTCACCTTGTCAGTTGAAGGCATGGTTGAAGGATGTGCTGCTTATGGGTCACTCCAGAGCCCCAGGGTCACTGCCACTGCGGAGAAACCAGAGGTTGTAACAGGCCCGAGAGCTGATCAAAGAAGTCTAGTGAAGTGACTGGAGTTCGTTGCAAGCTGGAATAGGTCACGCTGTTATCCGCAGCCCCACCCATCGGAGGAGGCCAGGCTGCAGCAATTCATCACCGGCCCCTGTGGGTTGCTGAGGATGTCTTCCCCTCTTTCCTCTGTGAGCCGGCTTGGCAGGCGGAGGTTGAAGTCCGCTTTACTTCTTGCGGCCGCCGGCAGCACAACTAGAACGCGCCACCAGCTGCTCCTTAATTATGGGGTCACCAGGCACTGTTGGACTGCCAGGAGAAACTGCCGTTTGAACCCCTTGCTTGATGTGCTATGGCCTGCCTGCCTGTTAGGCTACTGGAGAGACTGCCATCCTGCAAGAAGGTCTCTTTTGCTGGCCTACCTGCCCCCCTTTTCCCCACTAAGTGTTCTCTGAAAAGCCCAGTGTGTGTGGAGTGCTGTCTAGGGCTCCTTGCCACTTTGAAACCAGAGCCTGGTGTGTGCTTCACCTTTTTGCTTCTTCCTGGGACACTGGTGCGCGAGGATCACTTCTCTTTGTTTATCGCATGTGGAGTCCTCTATTTGTCCTGTCTTTGAGTGTGTGGAGAGAATCCTACATTGTTGCGTCCCTTTATTCTCTCCAAGTTGGGCTGTGTTTTGCCGCTCTGAGCAGCTTGTGGCCCGAGGTTGCCCTCTGAATGCCAGGGCATAGAGGGGCAGGAGATATAAAGAACTAGAGCCACCACCAAGTGCTTCATTTTACACCTTCTGGGTATGTATGCATGGTAGGTGCTGTTCTTTGCAGCTGTGTGCTGATTGGGATCTGCACTGCTGTAGAAAGGAGGCCGAGTGCTGGGATCTGATCCTGGATCAGTGTTGCCCCCCTCCTGATCTATGCTGCCTTAGAGATTGTAGCCGAGGAAAAAACGAGTCACTGTAGCACCTTTCAGAGTGGCCTTCTCCAGCGTGTTGCCAGGCACCCAGGAGGCCTTAAACTACTGCACATGAGAGGGACCAAATGAGGTCTACCCCTGTTGGGCGCTAAGTGCTCTCCCCCCTTGCCTCCGGTAGGAACGGACTGCCGGGGCATTCCTGAGTGATGCCATAAGAGAGGAATCTTCTGGAGGGGAACCGGAGAGCAGCATGAGGCCGCTCGGGACAAACCAGTTGTTCGATGACTTGAGCAAAAATACCATATATCTTTTAGTAGGGGCACAGATGTTTCTGTGCCCTAGGGATTGGCAATCACTGCAAAGGGATCTCTTATTACCATATCACCTCTAATATGAGTGCAGGAGGTCTGCACCCTATATTCTGGTGGGGGATGTTTTGTGATCCATGCTGGTATTGCAAACTGTGATGTCTTATGAGTGTTACTGCTGCATTTCCTGCCCTGATCTTATAATGCCTATTGTGTTTGATACTTATTTTGCCAGGGTAGCAAGTAACATTTCAGTAATTACGTATCATGCACAGTATTTATGATATACATTGTGTTTTGTCTATGACATACATTTACAATATAAGAAACATATTTTTATATATAGTTTTGTGTAGAATCTCGTTTGTTGTGTATTTATTGTGTCACTGGTGTGAGTGTGTTATGCAAACATTTTACACATGACCTCTGATGATAAGTGTGACTGATCTGCGCCAAGCTACCAAGGGGTGAGCACAGGTTATCTTTGATGTGTAACTGACTCGCCCTGAATAGAATGGTTGGTTCTGAACTGACTCGCCCTGAATAGAATGGTTGGTTCTGCCTGGCTTAGGTGCAAAACCTAGCCAATCAGAAACCCCATTTCTAACAATTCTACACACTTTTCGACATACATATCCATATCAGTATCTAACCCTGGCCACCAATAACAGCTCCTTAGTAACTTCTTTGTGGCTGTAGTTCCTGGATATCCTATGTGGGCTAAATCAATTAACTTCCATCTTAATTCATGTGGTGGCACAAATATATCATGTCATAGTAGTAAACCTCCTTCAATACTTAACTCTTCAGCCTCTGCACCCCTGAGTATTCTTGAAATAAACACCACTGTATATTGTTTACCTAAAAATATCTCACTAAAAACTGTGCCTATCCATGCCGCACTGGCATCTACTGTTATTATATTCTTTCCTTTTCGATCATATGGTTCTAAAGCTGGTGCCTTAGTATTGCATTTTTGATTTCCTCAACTGCTTTTTTTGTTCTAAACCCCACACAAATTTAGCTTTTTTCCTCAGCAACTTTCTAAATGGCTCAACCAAAATAGCATTACCCATGATAAAACATGAATATATTCACGAAGACAAAGCAATTACTTCAAAATATCTTTATCTTTCGAATTGGGTGCCTTTGTAATAGCTTTAAGTATGTCTTCTTTAGGTTTTATACTGTCAAAGGTTAGATTGTGACGTAAATACTGTAAATTTCTGTGCATAAAAACTTGCATTTTTATTTACTTAGTCATACCTTTGTTTGTTTCCAGAATCTTATTCAATATTGAGTTGTACTCATGAACAGTTTCAACATGTACCAAAATGTCGTCCTGAAATGTTTGAACACCCTTTAAATCTTTAAACAGAATATCCATTCATTTTTTTAAAACACTTTTGGCAGATGTGAGCCCAAACAGTAACTGAACATATCTATAGGCACTAAAGGGTGTGACAAATGTATCGTAATCTTTAGACGCAATTGAACGTTTCACTTGATAGTAAGCTGATATAAGATCAATCAATGAAAAGTATTTAGAGCCACTAGTAGCAGCAAACATCTCTTGATTTTTTAGTAAAGGTTGACAATCAACTATTATATTTTTGTTTAATGATTTTAAATCACGCATAATCTAATTTCACCATTTCTTTTCTTTGTTATAACAACTGCTGAAATCCATTCTGACGAGTCAGTAGGTTCAATTATATCTTCTTTACACTGTTTACTTGGTAACTCCTTCAACTCTTTCCTTACTGAAAGGGGCACAGATCTTACTTTATGTACCACTGGTACTGCGTTTTCTTCCAGTTTTATGGCGTGTTCAAAACCCTTCACACAAACTATTTGATCTAAAAAAAAAAAACACTTCTTGGTTATTTTTCAGTACAACTTCAATGGTCAGTTCCTCCACATCTTTCCCTAAATATGAAATAGGTAATCACCCAAAAGAATAGCGCCTGATGAACCTGGTTCAAGAATTATACCTAGTCTACCTACGTCTTGCCACCCTACAATACTCCTCCCCTTTTCTGCTACATAGATTTTTGTATAGTACGTACTTTAAATTCTAAGGTATCTTTAAAATAACTTAGCGTGGTAATATCAATATCAAAATCTCCAGAAGATTTCATTAATTTTACACCTTTCCATAACTTGTTAAATGTATAATCTGCTAAAGTAGTAAGAGGAGAACCAGAATCTGCAATAATATTCAATTCAACTTCACCAAGGTGAACTATTCCAAGTGGCCCATAAGTTTGCCAGATGTATTATTGCTAGATGTATCAATTATTAAAAAGATATTTGCACAAACGCCTTCATCAAACACTTCTACTGTGTTAACTTTGACATTGACTGCACCAAAATGACCCACCATTCTACCATTTAAACACTTTTTACCTAACGCAGGATAGCCTGTATAGTCTCCCATATGTGTCTTAGATCCACATCTATAGCACTGAGAAGACCTATTGCCTCTATTTCCTTTAAATTTATATCTAATATGTCACATCACTACGTTTTACCGTCCTATTTTTCATCTTGTACCAAATGCACAGTTGATTTTTGTGTTACACCAGATGACAATGCTTTTGTAGAAGTTATTGACCACTCGATTCCTTTACCAATGTCAATGACATCATGTAATGTAGGATTCCTGCGAGCTAATAATCTTTTGTGCACTTTTATAGAATAACAGTGACGAACAAATTAGTCCCTAATATAGGTGTCAACCATATTGCTGAATTCACATGAAGATGCAAGAACATGCAGTGCAGCTATGTATTCCTCTATACTTTCTTGTTCTAATTGTTTCCTCATAAAAAAAACTGTGCCTTTCAACCATAACGTTAGGCTCTTCTGTGAATTGTTTTTCTATATGTGAAACCACTTCCTCATATTCATTATATGAAATAAATTGCCATGGTGGTGGTTCATATTCAGGACGATTGTTAAATATTTCCTGGTCTGCATTACATAGAAGATCAAACATTAATGCTATCTTTCTTTCTGGGTCAAACGTTTTACCATCAATTGCCACCAAATAGTTTTAGAAAGCTCTATGCCAGCTTTTCCACTTCATTGCTGGCTTCCCTGGTTTATTAAAAAATACAGCTTTTTGATTTATGGTATTGCTTTGTGCTATTTTATTTCAATTAATGTTAGAGAACAATTGTTTAAATAAAGTACCTTTTTAAAAAATTAAATAAGTTTACTGTAAATTCAACATATATATCCAACTTGTAGCACTATCTGTTGGCTAACACAAAGTATTTTCTTCAAAGAGCGTGCATCACCATTTTCTGTGAGATGCCCGCTTCCACTTTCTGTTGATTAAATACATTTTTTTCAAGGTGTGCGCATCACTGTTTTCTGTGAGATGCATGGTTGCCAAATTAATATAAATTTCAAGGTACGTGCATCACCTTTAACACTGAAACACACAAAGTCCATATTAGAACATAAGGATCATCCCAATTATCCAAAATGGCCCCCTGTGCATCGTGATACGTCCTTTTCTACTGGCAATAGAACTTACACAACCTGTGTCAATCATGTCATGCCGTAGTACACGTATCTTTCTTCAGGAAATATTTCACACTGCAAGGAGTAACACATGTGCCTAAGCGTGAGCACTTGGGATTCCTAGTACGTCAGCTACTTTGAATCTTCACGTATTGAACTTGTCAGTTGGTAGATGCACACAGCCTCCTTTGATTACGCTAATGTTAATGTTTTAAAATCAATACTGTAGGTGTTTTATGCACAACAGCTTTGCAACTCATTAATTTTAAATATTCTTGCAGTATTCCTGAACGTATTCCTCCGTTAATCTCTCTGATGAGACTCCAGTGTGATCGCATGCATTGACATTGTGAGCCTGTTGTTATTAAAATCAGTTCTTCGCCAATTTGTTATTAAGGCTCTTGATTCAGGAGATCTTGTATATAAAGATTTTTTTCATTTATAAGAATCAGAAACAATAAGGTCCACCATGAACGCCATAAGTAAAGCTCCCAGTGCCATCCATGCAGTGAATAATCTGATTTTAACATTCTATGACAACAATATATTTATATCACCTCAAAATTCTACATTTTTACTCTTACATCATAACATGTTCTAAATCAGTACTATAATAAACTCCTACTGTTATTGTTAACCTTCTTTATGTTTTGTGTTTTTATTGATTATTTACACTTTTAATATGTATATATATATATCACAGGCAGATTTAATTAAAGATACTAGGGGAAGAGTTGTGCGAGAAAGAAGGTATGTCACGTGTGAACAGTTGCTAGTCTACCGGAATAGCTAGGCACACTCAGAGCTTCATGAAAATGTTTGAAAGCCAAATGGAGAACTCCCGTGGAAATGGTCCTTTTCAAGGTTGGGGATAGCTCTGAAAGAAGAAACTCTACACATTGAAGAGAAGGTGATTCATTTGCTTAAAAGTCTTTTTAGCCATTTTGTATATTATGAGAGATACCATAACCATGAGCACATTATCGGTTACTGGTTAAAGTGGCTGCTAGGCCTGGGTGGACTAATTAATTCTGCTGGTGGAATTGGAGGAATTTGGTAATTCTGAGTTACTCCTGTAACGCAGAATTACTTTTAAATTCTGCTGCTTTGCCGCTGGTATTACGCAGTATTTGTTTGTTTCTAAGTGGGCCAGAAGAGGGAGCAGTCCCTCTATGTTTAAAAATCACTGCAGATTAAAGTTTTATCTCCAGTGGTTTTTAACTCCTTAACTGCTGGCCCTTCCCTCTCCTTCCCCCCAGTGCTAAGCCCTTTGTTGGCTACATAGGGTAGTTCACGCTCAGGGCTCAAACACTTTTTTCCCCCCACATAATGTTTTCATGCCAAAAATGTGTCACTTTTTCCAACATCCTGGGAATTCTAAAGGTACCAAGGGTTTGTGTATTCCCCGGGAGGGGTCTAGAAAAATAGCCAAAATGTACCTACAATTTGAGTTTTTTGTCAAAATTAGGGAAAAAGTGTCTGTGCATCAATGCACGGTTTACAATGCTAAAGTCACAATTTTCCCAGTTTTCAGGAATATGCAGAGTTGAATCAAAAAACTATTTTTTACCACAGTTTTGGCATTCTTCAAAGATGGAAACCATTTGTCCTATTTTACGTGCTTTCAACCTTTCCCATTTTGTGGTGGAAACTAGTGTGAAATCCATGGGTGACCCAGGAAAGCTATTTATGTCTGAAAGGTAGACAAAATTCTGTCTTCTGAAAGGGGTCATATGTATAGATCCCTCAAGGATTTCCCAAAGAAACTAACTGTTAAAATAAAAAAATGTTGAAAATGAGTAGGAAAAAACAGCCATTTGCCATAATAGTTTAATCTGTTACATTTTGTCGTGATGGGTGATTTACAAAAGCAATGTACCATTATGTTGCTAGACCCTTTTGGAAGTGGGGATTAACAGGGTTTGTAGGCTTGCCAAGTACCCGAGGTACCCAGAACCAATAACTGAGCTGAACCGTACAATGTTTTTTCATTGTGTACTGAGCATAGAACAATTCAACAGTTGAAATATGTAGAAATAGGTATCAATGTAACCTATGAACTTCTGAAATGAGCACAGGATATTGAGTTTAGGAGCAGTGGTTATTTATGATCTCTGAATTTGTGAGTACCCGTACGAGCATATGATTTAGATGGTATTTTTCAACATGTCTTCTTTCTTACACACTGGCTTACTTTTTGAAGGCACAAATGTAGCGAAATCCAATGCCCAATGGCTGCGACAGGAAACAGCCCAAAACACAACATAGATTTGTCACATTTTTCAATCAAAACGGACCCGTTTTTTGCAAAGTGGGTAGCTGTGGATTTTTCTAGCACCTAGCAAAACCTATATATTTTGAAAAGTTGACACCTTGGGGAATCAAGGATGGGGTGACTTAAAAAAAACACATTTTTCTCCAATATCTGTGATAGAAAATTCTGAAACGTGCGGGGAGCCACAAACTCCCTTCACCCAAGCATTCACCTAAGTCTTCAGATAAAAATGGTACCACAGTTCTGTGGATAGGCCTAGTGCCTGCAACAGGAAATGGCCCAAAACGCAACAGGGATACATGACGTTTACCCACTCAAATCTGACTTGTTTTTTTGCAAAGTAAGTAGCTCTGTATTTTGGGTCTTAGCTCAGCTAGCACCTAGGGAAACCTAGCAAATGTGTAAATTTTTCAAAACTAGACACCTAGGGGAATCCAGGATGGGATGACTTGGGTGGCTCGCCCCAGGTTGTTTTACCCAGAATCTCTTGCAAACCTCAAACTTTGACTAAAAAAAATAAGAAATCCTCACATTTCTGTGATGGAAAGTCCTGGAATCTGTAGGGAGCCACAAACTCCCATCCACCCAGCAGTCCCCAAAGATGCATCCTTTCGATAAAAATGGTACCACACTTGTATGGGTAGGCCTAGTGCCTGCAGTACGAAATGGCCCAAAACGCAACATGAATACATCACATTTTTCCACTCTAAAATTACCAGTTTGTTTTGCAAATTGGGTAGCTGTGGATTTTAGGACCAAACTCAGGCGGCACTTAGAGAAACCTACCAAATCTTCAATGTTTTGAAAACTAGACAACTTGGGGAGTCTAGGGTGGTGTGTCATGTTGTTTTCCCTGCAACACCATGTATACCTCAAACTTTCCGTGAAATCACATGTTTTTCTTACATTTCTGTGATGGAATCATCAGGAATCCACAAAATTCCTACCACCCAGCATTGCCTCACTTGTGCCAATAAAAACACTGCACCACTTGTGTGGCTGGGACTAGTGCCTGTGACAGGAACAGATCAAATTAAGGTCAATAGGAGCCTTGCATGGGGACTCCTAGGGACTTCGGATTCCAGAAGTTTCCATCACTGAAATGAAAGCAACATGCGTAGTTCCAGGCAAAGTTTGAGGTTTGCAGGGTATTGTGTGTAACAAAGTGGTGTGAGATGCATGCGAAGCACACCACTCTGGACTCCCCTGAATGTCTAGTTTTCAGAACTGTCTGGGTCTGGTAGGTTTTTCCAGGTAGCAGCCTACACAAGTTCAAAAAGTGCACTGTTCATCATTGCAAGTGCGGTGATACTG